>NC_091937.1:5462500-5775000 GCF_041260155.1 Ptychodera flava | reverse complement strand
AGTACACATCAGTTGAGAAAATAATTTCTCTGCTTCTCCAATAGGTATTTGTTGCACAAAATTGAATTTCATGGTGAATTAATTCTGATCCAAGTTGCAGAGCTGAGTAAAAGATCAGACCATATTATACTCTCCTAAACCATATTCAGAGTGATGGTTGTATGTTTATAAACATAGGGCCAAAGTCCCTGAAGCTACTATAGACATGGATACAAAATTAAGTATTTCCTTACTGTATGAAATTATCTCACTAAGGTCATCCTACGGACAAGTAAACTAAATATTAAAGCTGTCTGACCAGCGGTTTTGAAAGAACAAGCAACTCAACAGTTGACAGAGCTCTGTTGAGTTATGTAGAGAATAACCTTTTGTGACACATGTATTGATGAAGAAGGTGGATATCTTTGAATAACATTGTGAGTTCTGTTTAATAAGTTGAGACTGTACATACTCAGAGAAAGCACACTGAAGAGACAACGGTTTGAAACTTAAGAAGTTCAAGGTCATCAAAAGCATTATAAGGAATCGTGTTACACTTTCATTGCACTGTTTACACAGATCGCATAATTGCTATAAATAGCACATGAGGAATCTTTATACAGCCCAGCTTTACCATAAAAACCCTATCACTTTGACCACTCTTTTAATTGACCACTCTATTTTTTTCCTCAAAAAGTAATTTTATTTTATCCTTACCAAGTCAACCATAAATGGAAATTAGAACTTTCTCTATCTCTATCTCTATCTCTATTGACTATTTTGAGCAATTTCTTTTAGATAACATACAGGGCACAATAAATGACGGTTCAGAATATGTCAAAGTTGGGATTCAGGAAAGTTGCCTTTACATGTTTTAATCCTCCAAGATGGTAAGAATTTCACTATGAACTGTCAAAAAAAGTTGAACTTTCTGATAATTCTACACTAAATTATTTTGGCTTTGATGATTTCCTAATTAATTCAATTATTTAAAATCATATTAATTATTTTTTTCTGGGTGAATTGATAGGGTTTATACAGTACAAGAATTACATACAATGTAAGTCAAATTTTGACCAAAAATGACAAAAAAATTCCTTAAAAATACAGATTTGCATATTTCATCACAATTTGAACAAGTCTAAGTTGGGTTACCCCTAGGGACCTGTATACCAAATAACAAAGCTGTCTGACCAGCGGTTATGAAGAAGAAGATTTTTTACCAAAAACACCTTTTTGGCATTAATTTGCCTATTTTCAACAATATCAAAAAATTAAAAAAAATAGTTTCTCAAAATCGTATTTTTCATCTACACAACAAATATCAAATCAGTAAGTACTGCGGTTCTCAAGATATTTGAGTGGACGGACGCCTCACAAACGGACATACATACATACATACATACATACATACATACAGACTGACGACGGACGCCGGACGGATACCATCCCAATAGCTTCTATAGACTATAGTCTATAGTAGCTAATAAAGGAGTACGGTTTGTTTAAATTATATCCTTGAAGAGTTACAACACAATTTTGATATGGTAACTACATTTTTTGGTGCAAATATTGCTAAATTTGAAGATATATCAAGTTGGTCTTCTTGTTGAGATATTTTCATGAAGACTAAAGCAAGTTAAATAATTGTATCAGGTGATCGCAACACAATGTTTAAGAACAGTTAGTGATATGCTATGTTCACAGCTGCACAATGCAGAACTTGAAGTTACATATGGTTCTCAAGGAGAACCATAAACTGTTCAACTTTTACAGATGACTGAAAAGTCTTACATAGATTACATCACCCCCTTGATGTTGCAAAAGAACTGAGACACAAAGCACGATGACTGCAGTGGGTCTTCAATGATAACTTGTTTCACATCATGAGCAATTTTTACCATAAATATTACACCGTTAACAAACAAACTCTCAATATGCATCCTCCTTTGCCAATAGATGCCAGATATGGACACAAGAATAAAATAATTTTTTTTTAAATTTGAGTAATGAGACAGGGTAACGAAGCAAAAAACAAGAACAATTATAGAATACTCACAGGTGACAAATTTAAAAATAATGATAAAATTGGGTTATTCCAACGACTGGATCGACAACAAGTAATACCCATCTTGTATAAGTACAGCGTTGCATTGAAACACAACTAGCCTGTTGAATATCCAGGTGACACTATGCCTTACTGAAGCAGTTAACCGCAGTACTGTAATAATCTTCTAGCCACCAATAAGTCATTAACTGAACTATGACAGACGGGTTCATCAATTGTCTCATGCAAAATATGATACAATGCTTTCATCGTTGAAAATACATCAATAAAAATATTTGAAAAATTACCAATCACATGATTTAGGTCAACTGTTTATTGATATCCTGAAAAATTTATTAGAAGCAGAATTATGTTTGGTTCATTTTTTCAGGAATGTTCAGTTTGTTTAGCTTCTGCTGAAATCTAATCATGCTATTGCTCACCTCCATCTTTTCTTTATCATCTTTGGCTTCCTGGAGGCGGATCTCTATGGTAACCATCCACTTCATCACCTCATCACTCTGTTTCTTGTACTGATACCACTGTGGCGCCACAGTCAGCAGTTTTTTCTTTTTGAACTCTGCGTCTTTCTTCACCACACTCCATCTCTCTTTCAAGGTCTCCACTTTTTCCTGGATTTCCTTGGCTTGTTCCGGATCCTTGGAGTCTTCAACCAGCTGTTCACCCTTGGCTATGAGGTCGTCGATGTCTGGCTGCATGTTTTCAATAGCCTCATCCATTTCCTAGTGACAACATATGCACAAATCAGCATACACAGTGAGGACACCTGTGTGTTTGAATCCCTTGGTTTCCAAGACAAATTGATTTTATTATCAGTAAGATCTCTGTTTCAGGAAACTGTCCAATCATCTGAATTGCTTCAAGCGACAGTTGGTGCAATTGCCTCTTTCCGTTTGATGGCAATATTGTTAAGTCGCACGCAAGTTCATGGAGCCAAGGCCTCACACTGACCCAATTTACCAGTAACTGATTTAGAATACACGAGGGCATAGGATTGCACAACTATCAATATTGAGGATATTCAAATGTTTCGTTGTGATCTGAATTATCTTTAGGCTAATAGTGAACTTCTGTTGTCCTAGCATTTAAAGCAAACATGCTGCTATCTTTTTTTTGAGCACTTCATTGAAGTAAAATCACAAATGGTAGAAATTTCACAATTATCATATATGCTGTTTGCAAAATTTCATAAAAAGCAAATTGCTAAAACAGTGACAGTGACATTGTCCTTTTGACACATAAAAACATTCAAAGTTTGACATTAGATACCAGAAGCACTCAACATAAATCTTCTATCTTTCTTTTTTCATCTGTAAGGTAGCAAGCATGCTATTCTGCATCGTCTAAAATAACAACACCATCCTAAAGATAGCGAGTAGTAAAGATAGGACACACCCCCTGGACTGATATTTTAGACTCTCAAACTTTTACAATATTATTTTGGTCTACCAATTGTGGGAGCTCATTTTTGTGCTCATGGAATAACTTAACTTTTCACTACGTTACTTTCGTGGAAAATAGAAAAATTAAATTTTTCCGGTGGTAATTTCTATACAATAAAATTTTTTTATGGTGACCCCTTAAGTTAAGTTTGAGCAAAACTTTGATGAGTCTTTCAATTTCGAGGTGAGTATTACCATAGTTGGGCTTTGCTGCCAAATGGAGCACACTTGCCTATTTAAGGTGTATTATTGGAGACTATCTGTAAAGGATGCAGTGGCATGGCGGAATGGTTCAAAGCATGGAACAACATAAAGGTCAATGCAAGGTAAAAAGGTCAGCTGGGGTTAATAGAACATAATGGTTTGACATCATCAACGATAAGATAACTTGTCCAAAAGGTTATGGAGCTTACAGATTTGGCAGAGTTTATCTGTTGCTCACTGTAAAGATCAGGGTACTTCCTTGCCCTGTCATTTCATATGATGTGCTATCTACAGTCCTCATATCCATGTCCAAACACATTGGAAAATACATGCATGTCATAGAAATTTTGAGTGCCTAAGTCAACTTTTGTATCCTTCATAAAATATGAGGCAGACAATTTTTTCAGACCAAGACAATTTCTTTTTTTAATTTTTTCCCTAAAATTTGATTAAAAAATTGTAGCCAATGAAAAGTTATGTCCTTTTGCTCCAAAATTATCAAAATAATTACAGAAAAATTCATAAAAAATTGGCAAAATTTTGCAGTAAAATTTAGGTGGGAAAAATTACAGCACTCAGAGGCTTAAACAAGAAATGTATCAAGGGAACAACTAATAAAAACGAGCATTATGGTGGCACGCTTATTGATGTTTTTAGCAAAGTCCCTGTCACACCAGATCGATGGCATACTTGTCAATAAACTGTCAGTTTGCTACTATCTTCTCTGTAACTCATTGACTAATATTGACACCTGAATTATGTATGCACTTTCCAGTGCATAGTAGACACACAGAAAAAAGACTCTGTATATGTTTAGCTTGCAGTCGCAAACATATGCCTACAGAAGTGTCAACTACCGGAAAGGTTATATTTCTAAGAGGGAATGGATAGCATACTTATTGACAAACAGTCATGGGATAAGACGTATGTGACAGAAACATTTCCAGTTTAGACAAATTTCAAGTTGATCCTTGGTTAGTTTGGGCAGATTGTAACATTTCTTCAAAACAGAAACAGCTGTATCTCATCAATGGAAAAATTTTAATTTATATCTGACCTGAACTTTCTCATCAGGGTTCTTCTCAATTTCCTTTTTCAAGTTGATATCAAAGAGATCAATGGCTACGTAGGTTTCTTGTAGGATAGTGTTGAATTCCGTCACATAGCGTTTCTCTTCATCTTCTTCAGAGGATGCTGATGAAGATGAGGATGAAGAGGATGATGATGAAGATGATGATGTAGAAGACAGTCGTTTCCGTGCTTCTGCGTCTTTGTTAATTGGCTCCATTGTCTCAGCTAGAAGAGGCACTCCGGCAACGTAGTCATCAGGTTGGGCAACGTCGTACGTCTGCGTTAGAATTGTTGTCATGCTGCTTGGTTCTTCTAGCATCATCGGTTCCATCTCAACCGAATCTACCTCCATCTTTGCGATAGGCTCAAATTCAACCTGTGGCATTTCAACATAATCTACCTCCGTTTTCGCAATGGGCTCAAATTCAATCTGAGGCTCGGGTGAATGCGGCACCCTTTCAACTCGCGTTGTGACAGTCCTCGTTGTCTCAACTGTAACTGTAGAGATCTGATCTTCAATCTGAACTGGTTGAGCATCGTATGTAGTGGTCACAGTTTTTGAAGTTGACGTGGATGGTTCGACTTCAGTCATCTCGGATTCAACTTTCTCAACAACTTCAGACACCAAGGGAGCTTCTACTTCTGTTTGGGGAGCTGCTTTTGATCTGACTTCTATCACCACTTCTTGTCTGTGCATAGCTTGTTTTTCCTGTTACAGACAACACGAGAATACAGTAAATAGAAAGAAATTGAAGATGATTGATGATTTTTATAACTTTGAACAACAAACATCATTTATATCATATTCACTTGTGGTACAGATAGCCTGGGACGCTTAAGGGGATGTTTAAGTTTGCATGACTGTACACTCTGGTTACTCAGTCCTGGCACTGTCCCAAATCAACTATCATATGAAGCAATGTAAGTCACTTAAAGTTCCCACGTTTACATAGAAATGGATAGAAATGGGTGAAATCACCATGGCTGTCTTTAACTGTCATGAGGTTGTCATGCCTTCTCTTTCATCACTTTCATGAGCAAATGCTGCAAATCATGGTTTCTTTGCTGTGTTGTTTGATAGATTTTTGCACATAAACCTGTTCAATCTGTTTTTGTGCAACTCATCACCATTACCCCTGAGTACTGATGTGTGATGTAACTACCTATCACCACAGTGCAGGAGACATAATTGACAGCCAGACTAACATGACGTCACTGCCTACATACAGAATGCCGATAAACTGACCAGTGATATAACAGTACAATGAAAAGAAGTCTCCATTCAAAATCCACCATAAACATAACATGGACAATACAAGGTGAAACACATTATCACAAATAATTCAGTATAACTTCAACTCTGAGATCAGTAATTTAGTTGAGGCTGGGAGCATAATTACATGGTTTGGAATTTAGGAAACATTTTGCGCAGTTCCCCAAGTGGTATACCAATACACTTCTAAAAGGGGACGACAGAAATATTACTTGGTTCCAAATCCATTCAACTATTGTCTATAATCTTAGCAAAAACACTGCCTGATGTAATAGCAATGGTTCACAAAACTTTACAGAGGCAACCGGTAACATCTGCCTCATTGCTACTCCAACCAGCCTTATAGACAAACGTGTCAATACATCACTGAACCACACTTATTTTTTGTCAATAAGTGTGAAATAAAATGCTTCATCAAGAAAAGCATATGAAATAACTCCAATGAATACTGCGAAGCTTTGAATCTCCCAACATGTTGAAATTGAAAACTGGACTTTAAATTAGAACTAGCCTTTTCAAACAAACAAACATACAAGTCACAAAGAAATAAGGCTAAATCCCTTGAAATGTTAAAAGCTATCTTCTATGGAGAAATTTTTCCCCTTTCTGTCAAGCAAATGCAGCTTGTACAAAACTTTTGCTGGGACAAAATCTTGCAGGCACTTGATATGTTGGCATGATAAATGTGGAAAGAGGCAAATGAGTGATAAACAATCGGGAAAGATGGACTGTTTTTTGATAGACAGTCAAATTCAGTCATACTCCAGAAGTTCTACAGGCCCTGTTACCATCTGCTAATACTTCAATAGTTTTCATCAGCCACTTGAGGAGAATAGATTTCCAAGCTCTTAGCTTATATAGATGCAGACCTAATTTTAGATTCCCAATCTTGTTCTTCTAGTATTATCACTTGTACTGATGTTAAACTCATGTGAGTACTCATTATAAAAAAAAACCAAGATATATTGCCCTGATAAAACCTTTAATGACCCGGGGCAGGGTCAAGGTAACTTTTGACCCTCCTTGCAGGTAAATTCTCCCTGGAATTTGTTATAAGATTCCAGGTATCTTTTGTACTGGACCAAATCACTGCCTGGCGACAGAGGTTGATAGGTTGACATGTGGAGATTTGTGGTGCTAAACATATGCTTTTTTGTAAAGTTAGAATCAAACGGAAAGTGACAATTTAGAGATAACCTTTAGACCTTGATTTAAAAACTTTGTGCCTTGCTTTAAATCAGTAGATTGTGTTTGCCATAATGGGTCAGAGCTTACATGCAGTGCTCCAGGGTAGATTAAAGTTGTCCTCTGAAATACCACCTTCAATTTGCATGTAACGCCTACAAGTCCTTTCCTCTAATTTTCTGTTTTGGAATGTTCGTACTTGTTCTGTGATAATTACAGTATGATGGAGATTTAAAATTATATAAGAAGTATTCATGTAATTTATCTTGAATGAGCTGATGATTGACGTCAGACATTTTCTCTTTTCTAACAAACACTGCATTTGAGTGTAAAATCCCTCATGTTACTTTGAACCTGCCAGTCAGAAAGATTCATGGACGGACATAGAGAAGTGATGGAGTAATGGGTAACATGCCTGTAACAGATGTAATAATTTAACATTAACCTAACCACCATTTATGTACAGAGACGAAAAAGTGTCTTTATTGGGATAACAGCTAAATTCTTCCTGTCTGTGAAGAAATGAAATGTGGAAAGGGAATGCTGGGCAATAAACTGGCTGAACTTTCTCTAAATACTTACTAGCGACTCGAAGGAATTCAAATCACCATTATGGGATACCTGCACATATTTTCTCGATAATAAACTCTCATTCCAGGGAAATTTTGATGCAGTATAAGAGCTGTTGTCTGTAAATGTATGCACATACAGCTACTGATAAATTTTAATATTAATTTTATCATTCCAGGGAAATTTTGATGCAGTGTAGGAGCCGTTATCTAGGAATGTATAAACACAAAGCTACTGATAGATTTTAGTTGAAGAGCTTTAAGAAATGCAATTTTGATGATGCACTCAGTGAGACAAGTGGCCGTAACACTGATATTTAACTATGAGCTGTCTCTAATGGTATTTTCTGAAGTAATTTGCTTTTGATGCAAATTATGAATAATGCAAGGAGTGCTAGGTACATATAGGTTTTATGAGAAACACATTAATTCAACCACATCTTACTTTTCTTACTGCAAGTGGAATCCATGGAGACTGACAGTACCTACTGAAAAATATTTACAATTTCACTTCCCTGTCAACCAGCATTTGAATTTTTGCAGTCAAGTTCACCAAGAAATCCAGTCATTTTGATATTCAGTAATGGCTCTTTAAGATAATTAATTTATGTACTGATTTCCACATCTTTTCACACATCTTTCTTTATATTCTATATAATATCTGCCTACTAAAATGTTCCACAGAGGTTGTTGCGGGGAGTTGTTAAATCTCACTGACCATACAAACTACCATTGTTTTTGACCTTTCCAGACTATTTACAAAACCAAACTAGGTGTCTCATCTTGCAAAGTAACACCACCCAACACAAGACCGCTTTGTTTAACAATTTGCCCTGAGGTATCTCCTTCATTAAAAACTTTAAAAGCATGCTGGATACCTTATTACATAAAGCTGGTGTCCTAGAAAATTGCATTTCCTACAAGAAAGTTTCATTTTCTACAAGAAATATATGAAAACCAGCTACATTTAGGCATTCTGATAACATAACTTTACACAGCATGGAATGGTAGACCCTATCAAATCACATTACAGCATACAAAGATGACGTATTAAAATTGACACACTACACTGAGTGGCTCTGATTCCATATGTTTCAACTTTCTCTTCACACCAACAGTCCGCTGGGATCTACACATAGCAAAGTGTATCAGGGCGGTATTAACATACAGGCAACTATGTAACAATTTTACTTCATTTGATGATGCACGATGCCGTTGGCACTTGCAAGTTTCAGAACCATGCAATATGTATGTACTCAACTTTACTACTTTAAATGTTTACTGTTAGAGATTTTACTGTCTCTTCTGAAACATCTCAACATTGTAGCGATTAAAACTGCCAAGACTAAGTTCAACTGGTCGTCAGGAGCCTGAGGCAGACTGACAGACACCTATTAAGTAACTGCACTTTATGTTGATGTTCACAGCTTGCTTAAACAGAGGATAATTCAACTGGTATTTTCAAAATAAAGTTTCAGACTATTGTTTTACATTGGCTCACACCCATCAAAATCCCAACACCATCACAGCACCTTGAACATTACTAAACTATGACAACATCACCGTAACTGATAATAGACGATACAAACCTTTACCTGGCATTATCCAGAAAAGCTTCTAAAATATATTATAGATCTTATCAATGAGTACTATTCTCTGAAATACTTCCTTCAAGTTAAGATTCTTACAAACTCACCCAGCAAACCTTTTATGGCATCTTTCAGAGTATTGTCAGAGTACTTTTAAGAATGTTCAATTCTACAAATGTACTCAAAAGAGAACGTAACTTACCCTAAAAGGATGTAAATCCGAAACCTCAGCAAACTTGCCACTGTGACCACTGTGACCCAGAAAAAGCTTGTGATGTGGTATACATCAGCATCTTAATACTAAGTTTGTATGTCAAGTTCTTGGATTCTTAGAGTGCAAAGAAATGAGGTCATTTCTTTGGATATTGGGGTCATGATACAGGACTGCTACCATTATACAGCAGGGGGGAGCCAGGGTGATCATAGGAGGGGCCTTACCTTAATTTTCCTTGAGACGTCTTCCCATCTGTTGTTGAGAGTGATGAGTTCAGGTTCAACTACAGCTTGACAGGGGCCAGCCTGACTGGTAAGTTCAAGAGCTTGGTCCCGAAGTTCATCCACTGTGCTGCGTAGATTGTTGACGTCCATTTGAAGTTTCTGTGATGAAAAAAATAACCAATGACTAATCTTTGGATGCAGTTTACCCATACCATCCTACCTTCCTTGTGATATTAGAGTGACCTGGTTTTCTGTAGAGCTACAACTTTCAAAATTTATAGGAACTAACTCTGGTCAGATGTTTACCTCAATAGAAAAGTTGTTTACAACAACTTAGTTGACGTCAGCATCACTTTGATGATATGTCACCTGAGATGTTTAAATTTGATTCAAGCTGAAGAAAGGAAAATATTTATTAAAGTGATGTCCAAAGAGAGGATACTTAAACAAGTCTCAGGATTTAGGGTATGAAAGCCAGAAGTAACTACTGTGTATACACCAACTGTTTTGAAAATTGGAATGAGAGTTAACAAGCATTCTTAATTTGCCTTGTATTGTAAATTGTAAGACTCCGAGTTTCATATGTACCGTCTTTTACAGACAGTGGTTGGTTCCAGAATTTACTTCTCAACATATGGACATGATGACTGGCACAAGTTGGAAGGGCCGTACTTTTTTCACTTAATTGAAATTTTTTTAGAAATAAAGTTTCCCTTAGGCTACATTCTGACCACAAAAATATTAGGAATCAGTCAAACAGACAGAGCAATATGCAATTGAGAGCTCCTTATTTCACTTTGACCAAAAAGAAACAAGGTGTTCATAATTATTCAAACTGCAATGCCCTTGTTAAGTAATATGGTAGACAAGAATTTTATCATGCTTAAAATAACCTCTGAATCAAACACACGTTTAAGAGCTACCGGAACTTAAGAATGTTATGGAACACCTCAGCTGGCGTCATGCAACCAGTACCAGGAGAAATCAAACACAACTGTCTAAGCATCTGTCATCAACAGCAGGAAAAAAGGTCATGAGCTTTCACTCAATAACATCTTATTTCATTGTAAATGCTGAGACATTTTTTATACTATGAAAATTTTGCGTTTTCTCCTGCTTTCATTAAAAGTCAGGAAAATGTTCTTCAACTGGGATATAGTGTTTGATATTTCAAAGTTATCCTGATAATGAATTTGTACTTGCTTTGAAGAAAGAAAATACAAATGATCTAAGACACCAAACATTTATTGTACATGATTTAACAGATGCAGTATTAATATACCGACTTCACAAAGTTACATCAAGCTTTGTGACAAAACCATCCAATTAGCTAATTTATGTACAATTTTTGTCCAAATTCAGGTGTGCATTTATAATTCTGCACAAGATAAATGTCATAATACACCTTGTGAAAATTTGACAAATTCAAAATCAATACATCACTAATGGTGTGTATAAATACATTTAACTGGGACAGTACATAATGAGCAATAAAAGATAGTGTAATAGCACAAAAGACCACTAGATTTTTGGACAATGTATAATTGAAACAGATGCAGATAGCAAACAAAACTCGTTGTTTGACCTGCCTTCTCCCCTTTTCCTACTAGAAAGTTATGCAGTTTACACATCACAGTAAAATTTGCACCCAATAATCAACAATGCAATGAGTTTTGCCTTTTTTTTGTATGTTTGAATTATCCACACAGCTCTTTGTACATATCCATGAAGTCCCTACATTCTAAATGAACACCAATCAGCCAGAGCTTTCAGATACATCATTACAGAAACCCCAGACACTCTATCTGTTGGTATGATGGTATCTTTTCATTGCAAATCATGTTTATGTGTTGGTGTAAACAAGTTCCCCAATATCTCTCCAGTGATACATTAACCACACACGACTGTATTATACGATACACTATGTATACAGATACAGCGAATGGTTTATACCCTCCTAACTACAGCCACGTCACTGAATAACATGATGTTGATAAATAAATCCACCAAATTTACTCAATGACATCATGATAAATAAATTCTGGGGAAAAGACTTGTAATTCCAGACAACTGATTGTTTATGACTTCTAGCTAAGTATCATGACCACGGGAAATGCTCTGACTTTCCCTTGTACTATAGTCGTTTTCCCAATACAAAGTATGGTACCATAACAAGAAAATTATTACATTTTTTTCAGATTTCTGTCTCATGGACATTTTCTCTTTTGATCTATAGTTTCAGGGGCTTTGAGTCAAATTTTGTCATTTCACATTTATTAACTTTTGTATAGTTTTACTTTTCATTAAGTTTAAGTGCTGGCGTTAGATGTATGCTGGATGCCGTTCTTGGGTGAATTCCAATCAATTAACTGGAAAATCAAATTAAGGTGTCTAACTCGTGTGACTCTAATTACCACAAGCTGCATCTCTTTGGTAAAACTCCGTTAAATGGAACAAAATGAGATAAGATTTTGATGAATGATTCACAGAGGTGTGAAATGGTTCTATGCAGTTTTCAACAGCACACAGGAGTTGAGATAGCATGTTGATTACATATACACTGCACGGGTGGCAGTGGTCTTCATGGTTGAGTTTCTAATGACACAAACTATAACTTCAAGAACCTGCCAAAATGTTTCCCAAAAGAGTTAAAGTGGCAGTCTTCGATCTCTGGTTCTTCCATTAGTGGTAGTAGACATTGACTGTTTATGTGATTCAATCCTTTGTTCTCCTTTGAAAGTTGTGCAGTTGTAAATTTGCTCAGTGATATTAAAAGCTGATAAAAAACCTACTCCTTTAAAGACCCTACTTTCATTTGAAAATAGGCAATATGTATTGCCTTCTCATTTTTCTATGGGAGCCTGTTCATGCTGTTGTGAAAGTCATTTTGCATGTCACAGTACAGTGATATTGCGACTTATCTTGGCTAATGTGAAACTAGCGAGAAAATTTAATGATTTACACAAAATGAAGAGTATTGGAAACAAAGCATGACTGAACTGAAGTACATTTTCACTGCTGTCTGCAACACAACAATACTGACTGGAATTTTTTCAGTTTTTTTGTGTTTTATGGTAAAGTTATTGAAATCATAAGAAATATAAATAACACTGAAATGAAAATTACATTATGATAAGCAATTGAAGCCTATTAAACCAATCTTTCAAATCCTGTTTTGAAACACAAACAAACAGAGACCTTTTCAAACCACAGTGACAATGACTTCAACAAAGTTTTCCATGAAGTTTTCTCTGAAATCTCTCTCTTGTCCAGCTCTCAAAGTAAAACATGTCCAACAAACTTACCTTAACAGAACGGAAACTGCCTCCAAATGCACACAGCTTTGAGTATAACCAAACTAACCCACACAACCATAAACAGACTACTTTAGGCAAAACTACCACCTGCCACTAAATACTTTTCTTAACACGTAACACATCCATTAACCTCATAACCCCTACTTCCTACAATAATGTGGTCCATTCCTATTGTTTTCTATTGTGACTTTATCAAATATTATCAAGGGAGCAGGGGGAATAGGTTACTACAATTTGTTTAATTTTTACAAAGTGACACACTTCCTGAGGTCAGGCTGCAGGACTGCTGACAGAGATATCACATGCCTGTATCAAGTATACATCTACACAGATCGTTCTTTGCCACTATGGACAGTATAATAAGTACAAGTACAAGTTGCTTCCACTCGGTAATTTCTACTTCTTGTTTAGAAATCTGTGCTATGCAAATTATACAAAACTGTCAGTCTTCAGCAGAAATCACAGACACCCTGCACATCTTACCTTGATAGTTTATGAGAAGCATTTTTACTGACAAAGTTGCAAAAATCTTCACACTGAGCCACTGCTTTTTTATTTGCTTTAAAATTACACATGAATTTTACCATTCTTCATTTGAGGTTTCTTTTTTAACCACTTTATCATGCAAACCAAATACTATTACTCGAGTCAAATACAACCAATCAAACAGTACTACAGTTTTCTTTGACCTCTGACCTTTGACACATATGTATCTAAACTTTCAACTCTGACAATTATGAATATTTGCATTAGACTCCTGCAAGATTCTATGGGATAAATCTCCGAGAAACAACATCTAGATGTAATGCCTTCATTACAATAAAATACAGGAACAAATGGAGATCAATATGTATTTTTCATTCTGATTCGTGTTTTCAGGTGACTGGGACAAAGTTTACTGTTATCTTTCCGCAAACACTGCTGATGGATAACTTTGTGATCATCGATAGCACCATGGATTTCTATTGTTTTCTGACTTAAATGTCTTGACTAGATGGGTACACAGATGGTTGCAACTTTACCCTAACCTTGAACAGGGGGAAACAGATATACCTATAAACTACCAACATTTCATTTTGAATATTTTCTGTGTCAGATTCATCTGATGTTTGATTTCCTACATAAATATATTCACTTATGCAAAGTGCATTGTTTCAATATGCAAATCAAATGATAAGGAGCCATTGTCAAAGGAGAATACTCACCTAAAATGTTGCCTCGTCTAGTTAGGTTGGACTAAAGATAGTAGCTGTCTATGGGTTTGACATACCAAAAGCAAATCTGCCATCAACTCAAACTCACTGCAAGTTTACAGACCGGCTAGCTATGACAATATGTGTTGTGTACATTCTCAACCAGCAGCTTACAATAATGTCAACGACGATATGTTCATAATTTGTAACCTGACAATAATCTTGTTCAGTGAACAACTGTAATATTCCAAATGAAAGTTCAAGTACAGATTTTCTAATTTTTAAGCAATCATGTTGTCTCAAATTTAAAATACTCCACTGAGGAAATGTTTTATCCAAGATGAAATAGTACACAAAACTTAATAATCTTTGCTTCACAGGTTTGGTGTAGTGACACCTGAAAAGTTGAATAATCTTTTTGATGCAAAAATTGTTGACTTGACTTCAAAGAACAGGGCATGAAGACCAGCCAAGCAATCAGAGATAGAAGTTTCATGTATTTCTCTCAATACACCAACATGTGCTTCAAAACTATATGTCTCACCCCTGCCTACTGTGACAGACCAAGCCAATTACAAGGTATCTCAAACCACAGCAAAGATGGTCACATAGTCATGTTTTCAGTCATGTTTTAGATAAATCTGAAATCGACAGAAATAACTTGAAAGTTAAAAGTTTGTACATACATAGACATGTATACTGATATGACATGTATACTCCATCATTGCCAACTGCTGCTAGACCACCACACTTCTCTCAGTCTCTGATCAGAAACTACAATCTCTCCAGATGGAAGGTGGACACCAGCAAAGCACACAGATCTTATGTTCTGAATACTTGGCTAATTGACCAAAATCCTTCTCATGATACATGGACTTGCCCAATCAGGCAACAGTAGACTTAAACTGACATCAGTGAACTTCACGCCAATTTGCCAAATGGATGTTCCAGTTTTTACATGGCTTTGTAAATTTCACTGGTATGCTGTTTGCCATCAGAATCAGACAAGACCTAAAATCTAAAGTGATATCCATATGTGCTCCCTCTTTTCATTACTTTCATTAAAGAGAAGTAATTTTAATTCCTCTTCAGTTAAAATTTACAATATTTCATAACGAAACAAAGGCTGCAATGGAAGTTATAATGCACTGGTTTAAACACACCCGGTAAATTAAAGGCTGGATTGAATATAAACTTTGCGATGCAAAATGTTGAATCAATTTTACAATTTATGAATCTGATTCACTTGTAATTTTCAAGGTGTTATGTTACCAAAATGACAGCAACATCTGTTCACTTGACCGGATGCATTTGTGACCAACTGCTCCTTCCCTGCATGGTGTACTTGATTCTGTTTTGGCAGGGAGCAAATAATGAAATTACTGCAGCAAATACTGCCACCACAGGGAAACCCTTACAGGGCCTTGCAAAGAATGGGAGATCTGCACTGACAAGGTGGAAGGGAAAATAACTGTTTAATGACATTTTCATGATCTTTTTTTCAGCAAAATAAGTGCAAGTTCCAAGTTTTTTCCTTTCATTATGTTCAAGTACACAGATTTAGCCCGCAAACACAACACACCATTCACAATACGCAACGTTATCATTGAAACAATAATTCTAATCTGAAATTTTAGTTTGTAACATTAACATACACGTTATACTCATACCGGGGCTTTGTTGATGATTTGAACACTGGACATTTCAATACGATTTGGAAGTAGAACAAGAAATTGTATTTTCCAAACGGGATAAAAATACAGGAAAATTTGTCTAAAGTTGCACATAATGGAGTTTTACAATGATAGGACAAAGATTTTCCATATCAACTTTCATTGACTCAGGAAATTTTTTTCTACATAGCTAATTAGCTTATAGATTTGACCACATAAACTATTGAAAACCAGTTTTCTGTCACAAAGATTCCCTGAGTAAAACATACTCTGTTGTGGGTTGTTATTTTGTAGCATTGTGGTTTCAGAACTAGCCAAAAGCTAGCCATATGCAGAATGGAATGTGAGATTACGCTACAGAAGTCAGGGTACCACATGAACTCTGATTATCTGTTCAATTTAGCACAATTCCTATCACAGCTGGTGGTAATCAGGTTCATTTTGATACAGTAATTATGCCGGGGTCATGAGGTCACATTCTCAAACCGCTCCTGCTGTTCAACAGTGGTAATCATTATGGAAACGCCCTGCTGGTGTGGAAGGAAAATGAAAAACTCCTCGTTTAACACTTACACTACAGACGAGACTCAGTAGTATGGTTATGAAAACCCTTGATACACGAAACAACTGATGAAACTAACCAGGCACTTTCTATCTGTGTACTTAGCTGAAAAACTTCATTTGAAAAAGCAGAAGTCAAATAAGACAGTGTGTCATACAAAGTGAATTTTCCAGTTGACAAATTTCATTCATATTCTCTTTACTATTATTTTGCGTGATTTTCATAACTCACACATCTGTTACGACTGTTGAGGAATCTTTAATAGCAAGATCTACAGCATGTAAGGTGGTGTGTCATTTATGCTGATAGACAGTTTCGTCAACTGATAACCACCGATAAAAAAGGCCACGATATAAGGTAAATTCTCTGTTATGCATCTAAGCGCACACAGCGTTTCGGCCGTTTTAAGGGAAAATAAGCAAATTTTATTGAAAAATTTCCATCCTGAGCCATGTCACAAAATCAAACTATTTGCTTGGATTATGGTGGTCATATTCGTACCACTGAACTATGTGAAGACTTAAACACTACCATCTACAAACATGACCCTAGTTAACCTCTGTTGATACCAGTATTGCTAACCCACCTACCTGGAAAAATTTTGAATGGATTCAGAATAGAGAATTTTCTACTTTGGCCGAAAAACACGGCACCTAATTTCACACTTGGTGGAAACATTGAAGCTCTAATTGTAGACACAAATGTTCGATAGAACATTTTTGCGACTCGCTTGTCTTGAATGAAACACTTTAGGTAAAATATCTGACGGCTTCTGAGCCTAGTAATAAATTGAATTATGAGATCATTATCAGGTCCGCACCTTGACACTCACTCCTCATTAAATTGTTATCAAGAAGATATCGATTGAATAGGCATCATTTCAAATGATATGAATACCATTTATCAGCCTTGGTGTCTGATAACGTGAATCGTGATGAGGCACAAAGCAACAGTTTGCCAGAATGTGTAAGTCAGCATCATGGGAAATCAAGGGTTTGAAAAACATTTTACAATTGGTGCAGAATCCTTTTGAAAAACTTTGCAAAAGAGTTACAGAGTCTTTAAAAAGTTAGCCTTCCTTATCAACTTTTGCTTCAAATCAACTTTTCAGAATCAAACAAAAGTACTGATATCCGTTATCTTGAGAAACTCTATTATTCATGAACACTACACCTATTGCCTCACATACTTTGAATTGTCACATGGTTGTCATGACAATCATGCCTACACTCTCCTATATCCAACTCAACTGTTTGCATGAGGTCAAGGTTCAACCAATTGCTACTTTGGCGGTAAATACTAACTGAGCGATTTAAGGAGGAGCTGTGATGAGATATCTCTTTCAAGAATGAGAATACATCTTCTACTTCGTCCTCTGAGATACAGTATAATCACACCAACAATTATGTTACATATCAACATAGTACTGCAATGCATCAAACACACAAAGTAAAATGAACAAGCTGAAAGGTACAACCCAATAGCAAACAGTTTCCTGAATCAAACATAAGAACAGACACCTCATCACATTACATACAATGACTTTGAACATTTCTAAAAATTTCAAAAGCAAACTGAACATCTTCGTACTAGTTGTCATCAAACAGTATCAATTAGGAGAGATTTCTCTTTCATGTTGTAAATACATGTACCAGGCATCATTCAAAGTCATTGTAAAATCTCCAGCACTGTTATGGGTCTTATCAAAAGTGTCAGAAAATAGGCGTGTATTTGAAAACAAAGCAGGGGTGGAAATCAAGATTTTTTGCACCAATGGAAATGGTTCTTACAAGCAAAGTGGTAACATCAACTCTTGAGATATCAGGCATACCAATCTTAAGTAGTTTTACAGAGTTTTTATCAGAACATACCTTGTAAGTTTCCACTTCATGTTCACTGACTTGTTCTTCTAGTGTCAATTTTTCCGAGGCTTCAATGATCTTTTCAGCTTGTCCCATCCAGGCATTCACTTCCCGGAGTCCATTCCGGAACTGCTCGATCTGCTTGGCATATTCCTGTGGTATGAACACAATTATGTTGATTTCAATTCTCCGGCAACACAATGCAGTAGCCATTTTCCCCTGATGACCCACACACCCTCCTCTTTCCCCTTTAGGAGAGGGACCGGGCAGTCCAAAAAATCAACAGCCTCTTTTGGTAATCAATGCTAGGACTTCCCAGGAAAGTCTCTGGAAAAATTCTCTTGGAAATTTGGCACAGGCAGGAGAGATCCATGATACACATGCATGGTCAAAGAGTGACTTCCTTGCAGCTGACTGACACAAGATCAATTAAAATCAAGCCAAATAACTACTTGAGTCAAGGAGGGAGGCCCGGAGGCTGTTACCATGGTGAATAAAACTGATGTAATGGCATTGCATGGTAACCGTGGCAACATACGTCATATTTTATCTTTAAGGGATCTTTGGGAGAGCAATGAAATACATGTCATGCAAATTTGCCTTTTGACATTTAGCAATGAAGAAGAGGAACAAATTAATGGCCAGGTTTCTATCTAATCACTATTCTATTTATATCAATTGGGTAGGAGGCCATTTTCTCAAGGAACGATGCCTGCATCACACAGCGTTATGGTTGCCCATTATGACATCAGAAAGTATGTAAGAGTTGACCTTTACTAGGTGGAGTATCTGACCCCTAGCTGGTAGTGGACATTTGGAAGTGAGATTATTCTGAAGCTGTGAGATAAGCAACAAAAACACTTAACAGGGTCTGACTAATCCCTTTCTTTTTCAGTTATGACAATTACATCTTTAAAATGTTTATGATACTCATAACAACATGAATATGTCAACTTTTGTTCTAAATTTACTACCACTCAAAATCTCAACAGGAGACTCAGACTGCAAGTAACTTTTTTGGAAATAATGTAAACATTATTTCAAATTCAGATACCGGACAGCACACTTTCCATTTCATCACATAGTGGTGGCTTTACCCATTGAACGGATTATTGCACATGTTTGGAGCAAATGGCCAACGTCAGCATATGATGACACTGGTAAACACCCTGTTCCTCTCAGTTACTTTTCAAAATGAATCAAAAACTAAAGCCCATTTTCTTGGAACATCAGCTTTTCAAAAAGTTTTTTTGCTAAGATTTAATTGACCTAAATGTTCAAAGTTTTTCTGTTTGTGATAACATAACTGAATAGTCTACAGAAGGTTATAAGCCATCAACTGCAAGGTCAGTTTTAAGAACACAGTAAGTCTGATAGATATACAAATCAATCTTGACTGATGACATCCTTTTTCTAACTTGGTTACTGACATTGTCAATCATGCAAGAGTTTACTCTTACCTGAAACTGTAGTCGTCTCTCAGAACCTCTGGAACACACATCATTCCATTTTGTTTCAACCTTTTCCATGTCCTCCTGAACTGTTGACAGTTTGCCGTTCTCTCCAATGGCCATCAGATCTTTTCCTGTTTTCTGGATGATTTCAAGTTGTTTCTGTTTTTTAACCATGTCTTGCTGCCAGTTCTGAATGACCGAGTTAAAAATTATTTCAATTCATATCAAACTGGTGAATACTGCAACAATTTAGTTATTGATCCATCTTCTTTGAGGGAGGATCTAGTCAAGTGGTTCAAATCACTGACTTCTTTGCCAGGACAATAGGCACTGAATGTTGTACATTCGAATCTTATCGCAGTGTACATTCGAATCTGATCGAGAAATTGCAGAATTGATCACAGAGTGAACAAATTTGAATCAAGTCATCTCTTTCGATTTTAATACTAACAGAAATCAGAAATGTAATTTCCCTGTTTGAAATCACAATTGGTAAGGAGTATGCAAAACATGGTCCAATCAGAATGAACTTCATCACAGAAGTTCTAATTACTGCTTTAACCAATGTGTACAGCCAACCATTCTTCACAAAGTACTATATAGAGGCAAAATGCGAGAAGTTAGCAACCTATCAAGTTGTCTGTTAGATATTGAAAGTAATGTTGACTCTCCTACCTGACTCCAGTCAAGTTCCTTATCCAAATCTTCAGTGATTTTTCCGGCCGCTTCCTTTTCATCCAGCTCATTTTCCATTTTCTTCAGCCACTCGGTGATGGAAAGCATCTCTTTCTTGAAGGTTCTGGAAAGTTTCAAGGCTTTCTCCAAGTTCATTTTGCCATCAGTCACCTTCTTGCCCAACATATTGTACTGCTGTTTCAAGACATTTAACTTTTCTGTCAACTCCGGAGGATTGTCTACTTGCCGTTTTTCAACTATTTGCCGTCCGGTCTTGATGACATGCTCCACTGCATTCTTCACTTCACTCAGGCTTTTATAGAACCCCTGTATGGCAGAATGAAATAAAGTTGACAACACTTTGTTAGTTTGTGTCATGACAATGATTTTCATCATAGATCTGTAACAACATACAGCTACATATAGCATTGGCTACTGTAAACACAATGTCAGACCAATTTCCTCTCTGTTTTGACTGTGTTTTTCTGCTGTATGACTAATTCAAGAGCTCCAGACATTTCATTTTCATAGTTTTCATTAGAGCACTGGTGGGAACAATGTACACTTTCAATTATTCTTCTTGTGTCAATTTCTATGAGTCAAGTTATAAATGTTAAACAAACTTAATGTCTGTTTGTCCATACTAAACCCATGGCCATGGATTTTGTTGGAACATTTGAAATACTTGTATTTCCATTAATAAGAGGTTTTGCTTACACTACGTTCATCTCTTCTTCGGGATTTTGTCACTTCTGTCTGACTTTGCAAAGTGAATTCTGTACAGTTGTGACGTTATGTACACTTTATGATTACATGGCACTCTTTGTACATCACGAATGCATTCGCATTTGTATGTACCAAACCTAGAAATTGTCCCTTTATTTCATTATATATTTCAATTCCATTATTTTCCCACTGTGTAATGGAGATTATATAAATGGTACAAAAACTGATATATAATTGTAATTTGGATGTGAAAATGCATTTCCTTACCATACAAGCATCTAACTGAGATTGGATAACTTCAGGTTCACCATTATTCAAGTTGATGACACTAACTCCCTTGTCTACACTATCAAGGACATTCTTCACATGTGCCATCTTGGGTTCAAAGTCTGCTGGTTTCTGGAATTTCCTGAACTTCACTTGTAATTCTTCAAATCGTTTCTGTCAGCGAAAAAGTCAATCATAACTTTTACAATATCTCTCTTGAAGTTTATAATGAACTGCACAAAATTGAATATTACTGAGAATAATCTATTCATTATACAAAATTCCTAGTGAGCGTTTTTATATAAAAACGCTAGAATAAAGGGTAAGTCTTATGATTTGCTTTTTGAATAATTTGATATCCTCTTTGCAGTGGATTCTTATTTTAGATCTGGTAAGACACTTATTGCGAGCAATGTTATACAATTTGGTAAATAGTAGATCATAGCTGAAAATGTGACATTTAGGATAACATGTCGTACATGTGACAAAGCTGACACACATATGGATAAGCATTTTTGTTTCTGCCCTTATAGGTTCACTACATCATGGTTGACTTCATGTTGACATGAACATTTGCGAAATTTCTCAAAAACTATGATGATCCGTTTTTTCATGTGTAGTTGATTACATCAACATATCTAGATTGTTCTACCTTGAGTCCATCTATCTGTTGTTGTAGTTGATGTTGTCCAAGTCCACTTCCTGGTGTTGCCTTGGAGCGGACTTTTCTATTCAAGGCATCCAATTCAGTTTCATGCTGGGCAAAATCTCTCTGTAATTGCTGTTACAAAACAATAGCACCAAACAATCATTTGTTAGAAAAGTCAGGACAGGAATAGTAACAGGGTAATTTTAACTACAGTTAGATTTGTAAAATTGAGATTTGAGTACTATCATTCTGGCTCGTACATGTATTTCTGTGAACAGACAATCAAGAAATTTTATAATTTTTCAATTTTCATGATACCATAATCATTTATATATGATTACAAGGCAATTCTCAACACCTAAACCACGCGTCAATCCACCCACCTACATTGAATACCCATTATTCACCCATCTAACCCTTGCACCTTGACTAAGACAACCCTATCCCCTTCATACTTTCATAATTGCCCCATTCAGAAAACTTCTGCTAAATTCCATATCACATTTTCACTGGCTGCTTACTTGAAATTCCTCTGGCACATCAGCAGCTGCAAAGTTAGAAGCCAGTCTCTGATCCAGTGTTTTGTCAGTCTGTGTTATCCAAGTGTTTACAGCTTCAATGTCATTGTTTATCTGCTGCATTACCATGGCTGTGTCTTCAAGAGCCTTTTCTCTATCTTGCACCTGCAAAGTCAACATCATGGAGACTTGTAGGTCAGAATATGAGAGATGAATCAAAGCACGATACTGTGTGCACTCTGTTCTGTTGTAATTTACCAGTTGGAATAAATACACATTTCCACTCCAAAACTATGGTCAAACTCAAACGTTTTCCTAAGAGGATTGTGTCTTTTCACAGAGCATTAAGGTTGTGAAGGTTAAGAATTCACTGTCAACACTACCCACCACAGTATGTCATCTCTCTGTCATTATTGTATTTTCAAAGCTTTGTTCTACCCAGGGGATATTTCCCCTTCATGTTATGTGTCTGCCTTCAGTCATCACCAAGTTAATTATCCATACACAACTCACTCAGAGATGTTAGAGTAATGTCTGTAACATTAATAAACATCTACTTTGGTATTCTGAATCAACGTAAACAGGGCCTTAAAATGAATGTTTAACATCACGTTGCTTTGCTGGAGAGAACTCAATTCATTATACTTTTTAAAATTGACACTTTGATCTCTGGTAGCCTGATTCAGATATTTCATGACGATATTAAAATTTTTCAGGTTTACAATAAATTTGTCTATTTTACATTTCAGTCTTTCTAATCTTTAACGCTGTATTTTACATTTCTTCAAGTATCTATCTGATAGACAAGGTTTTGCAACTCATCATTGAATCTTAGACCCTCCCTTGCATCATACATCTTTCACTCTTACATCTTTCTACAATGTATCTGTGATTACACTTTTTTTCAACAAAGTTATTCTGCATTTCTGTCTGTCTCATCTGCGTCTCACCTTTCTTGTCACTTCATCTGACTGTTGGTTGTACTGTTGTACTTCTCTTTCAATACTTGTCACCATTATCCGATGCATCAACAGTGTCCTCGTCAATTCTTGAATCTTGGCTCTGTTCTCAATCACATGCTTCTGGTAATCAACTCGTAGAGTCTGAATAAAACAGAACATACGGAATCATTTCTTGTACAACACAGATTAATTTGTAAATAATGCACCCTTAAAACCAAGTTGCCATACCCTGTAGAACAAAACGTTTTTTTTTATCTTCCTATTCTTGATATTACACTGAAAGAAATAAAGAATGCTTTTTTTTTGCAAATAGTGGCAAAATTTTCAGGCAGAGTCATAGCTTAGATTCTAACAAAGTATGTTCTAAATTAAAAACCTTCCTTTTTCTTTTTTCCTCGATTTCAAAATAGCGTTTTACATTAACTGTTGAAAACTTTCTTCAAGCTTTGTATTTGAGGTATTTAGCACAATGAGACAGACTACACTTGTATCAGACAACTTGACACGAGATGTTAAGTTCTGCGTGAATTAATGTTGCTACCTGGAGTTGTTGAGAGATTTCATCAGCATTGCCAAATTTTGGTGCTTGCAAGACTTTCTTTTCAAAGTTTGTCATCCAGGTTCTTTCCTCTTCCAGCAGTTTCTTCAAAGTTCTCCAGCATTCTGATGCTTCATTCAGGATCTGAAAGAATCAAACATTTTTCAACATCATTATTATCTTCAAAGCAATAGTTGTTTCTTGATATGGATATTCTGAAATACCTTATACTATATCTGAAAAGTATCTAAGTCTTAGGATGTCAGTCTCATTATAAACAAAAATGTGCTACGAATAAAAAGTTGATTCTGATTTGACCGGTACGACTACCTGGGGCATTGCTGAATCTATTGCTATATACATAATGTTATGTAAGAAAATGACATTTGTGAACATTGATGAAGCCTTCACAAAATGAACATATAAATCGGCGAAATGAATGCCTTTCTTAAACCCAATGAGAAAGGCTTTATTTCTTTATTTGGACATGTTCCATGGCACATTGCCAATAGACACAACTTTAACTTTCCAGTTCGTCAGATTAGAGGTTTCTTGAGTACACAGGGAAATGAACAACATATGGAAAATTAACAGGAATCTAAGGAAACTAATTTTTGATGCTGATGACAGATTTGGTAGCATGTTTTCAACTATCCACACAGAATTGTTTTTGTAAGTCCACAAATTCATTACGAGTAACCATCTGGTATTGATATTTTGGTAATAAGACTCCCCTGTTTGTCATTTCATTCTCACCTTCCATCTTTCTTCAATTTTTTCTTTCAGATCTTCCCATCTTTCATTCAAGATCTCAACTTCCCTGGCCAGGGTTTCTTTAACACTGGCTGCAGCTTGAAGAACAATGGGTTTGCCCATCTCATTGATGGCACCCACGTCTTTCTCTTTCTCTTTGACCTCATCTTGCACTTTCTGTGGATAGATCGACAAGTTCAAGGTCATTGAAGGAACATTTTCTCCATGATTGCTTGGCTCAGCAAAGTTCAATTCATAAATGTCACAGATTATTTGCAATATCACAATATCCTGATTGATATGAGTTGGGCCATGGGCATGTTCCTTTCTTCAAATATGCAATATTAAGATATTAAAATTCTCTGGTTTGCTAATGTACAAATTTTGCTCAATATAAGTAACCTTGATACTAGTTTTAAGATTTATTCACTGTATCAAAAATGTCTAATTTTGCTCAGTATAAGTAACCTTGATACTAGTTTAAGATTTATTCACTGTATCAAAAATGTCTAATTTTTGCAAAGTACACAAAAAATTCATGCAATTTTTCTGACAGAACTTGTATTCAACATTTACGCTCGTCCATAACTACAGACTGTAGTCATTCTCATTAAGGTAGCTACATACCTTTTAGACACTTTCAGATATTTATTTTTTTCTCAATTGAACACGTCCCAAACCCCAATAAAGTATACCTTTTCTGAAAGCCCTGATATAGAGCTATCCGACTGTGCACAGTACACGGTCATTATTTGCATAAGAGTCACGTGACAAGCGTTTTGCTGAACCTTCCAAAAACCGGTTTTTCCGCCTTATGCGAACACGCTGCAAGATTTCCGGTTGTAATTTCTTCATTAACAAGCCTTTACAATATCCTTCAAAACAGTGTCTGGGATTTTCTTTATATGCCTTTGTTTTTTTTTCAATGCGCTCTTAAAGGTGTTAGATGAAGGTGGTTTTCAAGGAATTTTAATTATCACGCCATATAATTTGAATGGAGCCTCCGGGAAAAAATCGCAAGTATTTAGCTACCTTAAGAATTGCTTTCTGAATGTTCCCCATACATTTATCTGTTTGCATATTTCATTTTGTCAAATATCATTCTATGATCATTTCCAGTCTGCCCTCAATCAATTATGGTTGAGTACTTTCCTGTTGAATCTTGACCTAGTTGGAAATTTTTTTAACGCGTAATGACTTTCTACTCTATAATAAATATGACACTGTACCCAGCAACATAACAACGTATAACTTAGGTGCCATAAAATTTTTTGGGATGACATTTTGCAAACTCACTTGGTATTTTCTCAGCATCTTCTGAATGTCTGCTGGATCCAAAATGTTCATTTCCTTCATAACGTATTCACTTTCCGTATCATCAATCCAGTCCATTACTTTCACCATGTCTTCCTTGAAGTTCTTACTTTTCTTCAAGGAATTCTCAAGAGTCTCTTTCTGTTCTCTGGCAAGTTTGTTGATTCTCTCCCAGCATTGGTTGAGCTGTGTCAGCATCTCGTTGATCTTGGCTGCATAATCTGACGCACCTTCTTTGATCAGACGACTCCCTGTATCGTTGACGCTGTTCATGTTTGGTTGGAGTGTTTCAATATCATCTTTCAAAGCCTGGAATAATCATTACAATATTTCATCAGGAGAAATGTGCAAATCTGTTTTGTTATCTCAACTGTAAGCAGAAATGCAAAAATTATGCTACTTGTTGTGTAGTATAACTATCTATCTCAATTCAAGTTTGAAATCCATACTCAGGCCTCTGTTGGCATTTTATGATATTCACATACTTCACCCAAGAAAACCTCCAATCTGTACTTATTTCCACTATCGACTCAAGGAAAAAAAACCAAAATACATAAAGATTCAAAAGTGTGTCTTTCAGTTAGTTGAAAAACAACGCAGACAAGAATTGAATGCTTGAATTGAAAAATAGTGGGTTTTTTACCAGATTAACAACATTACAACACTTTCATTTTATCAATGTACAAATTTTCATCCAACTTTGCTAACATAGTATATCTAGTGCTTGATTTGCCTTAATTGTCTTTTATAAGAAATTACAAAACATTCTCTGGTATTTCTGTCAATTAAGTAAGAAATCAAAAAAGTTCCTTCTGCACAAAGACAGGCAAGGTATGTATCTCAACAACCAAAGTGTGTAGAAAATTTGGCATGAATATGAAGATATATGTGTACTTCTTACGTGGTATGAATTCAACACATAATAATTGTTAAATGATATTGAAGAGAGAATTGATCAAACCTGGGTGATAAATGTATGCTTTCAGGTATAATTTTGAGTGAATTATT
Source organism: Ptychodera flava (assembly GCF_041260155.1). Taxonomy (NCBI): domain Eukaryota; kingdom Metazoa; phylum Hemichordata; class Enteropneusta; family Ptychoderidae; genus Ptychodera; species Ptychodera flava. Next base: position 5,747,711 of record NC_091937.1, on the reverse strand, counting down.
GTGATTGAACTGTAATACATACCATATGAAAGGGTCGAACAGAACCCATTTTGGTATATTGCTCAGAATAACACAAGGTAACAAATATGGCAACTTTATCAATCAGGAAGAGAGAGAGTATGAAATTTCCTTTTGTTTTATATCAGGTTGCCATGACACAGGAAGTCTTCTTGGAAGAGCTCATTATGTTACGGGTTGACTTGGTATAAAAACTTTGGAGGGAAGGAAGATTTTAGTTTCGAAGAGGGAGAGACAAGAAACAAACTTACAGGTGTTGGAGCGACTGCAGAAAATAAAACTGTTATTTTGCCATTGAAAAAAACTGTCATGCTTTAGAGATCAAAATGCTAATTCATTTTTAATTCTACCCATTCAATATTAGAATGTCCTATTATTCATATGTCAGTGAAGAATTTTTAAATATGACATCAGTAGACTGTATTTTAATATCAGGAAATTGAAATACTTTAAAAATACTGGAAGAACGTTATACATGTAAAGCTATGACTTCCTTTTCATTGAACTCTTTGGAAATTGTTGTGGGTGTTCTTAATCACAACAGCCTGGCCTTATAGTTGGCTGTCAGTTATGCTGAGATACGGATCAAACTAACAGTGGAGTCACTGCTGCTTTCAACATTGCTGTTTTTTTCCTAACTACACTTCCCTCTGCTGCAAAGTGGTACCTATATGATGTTTCAAGTTGACTTCACAGACTTTGGAATTACAAGCCCTGAAATTCAATGGTGGCATAACTCCAGATGTGTGCATACAGCAACGTAAGTACACTTGTCAGCTGCATTTTCTTAATCCACAGTTCAGCTGTAATTTTTCAATTTACTTATGCTATGACCCCAATAACCTAAAACAACCTACAAATCCAAAGGACATACCTGACTCTGTTCCATCTGTGCTTCCAAGGTTTCTACATCTCCAAGTGCAGCCTCCTCAACATGGAGGAAAACTTCTACATCTTTCATCCACACCTGAATGCCATCCACTTCATCCTGAAGGAATTTGACATATCGATGATAAATAACTCTTCCATCTACATGAATTAGTCATTATCCTGGATACTGAGACAGTATTTATGCACTTCTGTGCTCTATTTCATGCCAGTTTCAACTGAAGCTGAAACACAGCGGATTATACATGTCTACAGCTGTGTCATCCATGAGGCTATATAATAATATTGGCAACATTCCCTTTTTCAAGAAAAATATTTTTTCATTGACTTCATATGATTTTGTCAGGAAAAGAATTAAACGCATTCTACAGATTAGCAGCATATAAAAAAGTGCAAAATGGGTTTTTTCATTTCACATCCATTTTTTAGGGTAAAGCAACTTCTCATTGAAATGTCCACACGTAATTTCATTGAGAACAAATATTTTATTGATGTAGACCTGATTTAGTACCAAGAGTGTGCACATTATTACAATGGTAATATCCAACAAGTGCCATGTTCTTGTTCTTCTGTTTAGGAAACCATACAACACACTCAGGAAGAGGATGTGGGTGTAACATACTATATTTTTTGCACTGGGTCACGACCTTTGGCCTCTCACCTGCCATTGCTTGACATCATTCACAGCTTTGTCTAGTTTGTCTTTCATTTCATTGACGGATGAGCTGACTTTAGTCCAGCTTAGCATCAGATTATCAAGGTCACTTTTCAAAGTCTCGGCTCTCTGTTGAGATGTTGCATTCTTCACAAGGTCAGCACCAGTTTTACACACATAGTCATAGTTGCCCTGCTGTTGTAGAATGGTCTGGTGCAACTCCTGTCAATACAAATGTATGAAAATTAACTTGGGATTGAAAAAAGAAGTTTTAAGCCTAGTAAAGAGACAAGCACACATCAGTTATGAAGTCAAAATCCCCCCAAATTAATAAAGAACACAAAAGGCATATTGACAGTCTTTTTTTAAGTAGAAAAGAATTCAATAATTACCGGTAACCGCATTCACACACTATCATACTGCTACTTATCTTACTTTTTCTAACTTTTAAAAAACATTTTCATTCATTTACCACTTCTAAACTTGCTTTTTAGTAGCTTACTACAATTAAAATGTTCAGTTTATATAATTATATGAAATGGTACCAAAATGTAGAAAATAACTAATATTTAACAATTATTTTTAAAATAACATAACTGTTAAAGTAATATATAATAACAACCTGATATTTCTGCAGTTGATCTTCCAAGACATCAACTTCTGTCACTTGGAATTCCTCTGTTTGCAAAGCCGACTGGACACTGCTGATCCATATTGTCAATGCCTTCATGGCTTCCAGATATTGTTTTGGTGGAGCATTTTCCAATGCCTCACTCAGCTCCTTTTCTCTGGCATTCAATGCTGCTTGCGTGGTCTCCCAAGACTGGACAATGTTCTTCAAGTCATTCTGGACTGCTTTGTTGGAGTCAGTGTTGAACGAAGCCATCTGGTTGCCATGGCTTTTTGTCTTGTCCAAGTGGTTCTTGTTGATGTTCATTTCCTTGAATTTTGACTGAAAAAGAAATAAATTGTTGGATTATGAACCTTACAGTATGGTAATTAATCAAAATACGGCATAGTAACACTTGTTCCATACTGGTACTCAGTGTCCCGACTTCACAGGTGACTAAAAATTAATTATACAACTTTTGGTTCAACACATTTGCGCCCCTATCTGACAGGTGGCCCAAACAGAATGATGCTTATGACAGCAAGTCAAACCTCATAAAGAGATGTAAAATAAATCTTACTCTTACTGTGAGTCACAAGTTTGGTACAGGTGAACATATTTGAAATTCTACAGAACACTTCTTTACTCATATTTCTCAATTTTAGTTCTCATCAACTCACAGCTCCCTTCTACCGTATTCAAAACATGGTTTTGCTCAAATATGGCAGCAACAACAGAACAACAAAATGAATTCAAGTACAATTTCTAACATTATACACATTAACTAGAGTCTCCTTATTTGGTAATTTTCACCACGATGAAAGAAAAGGCTCAAAACTTTCAAAGAATTTATATATTCAAAGAGACTTACTCTGCATTGATCGATCTGAACTTTAATTCTCTGTGGATCTTCACTGGCTGGTTCCTGTTCACTCAACCATCGTTGAATGGCTGTCAATATCTCCTCTACTTTGTGATACAGATCATAAAACTCCTTCGTCAGAGTGGCTTCGTGAAGGTTGACTTTGCGTTCTTCAAGAAGTGTGCAAACATCCTCCCAGCGCTCATTGAAATTGTCCAAAGTCTGTTCAATAACATCAGGGGTTTCACCAACTGGAAAGAAAAAGCAATAAAAGCACTTCAGTTTCACTTGTGTCTTCATTTTAACCATGAGAGAATGCCAGTTTAGAAGAAAAATCTTTTAATATGTTTGAAGCAAATCTGTTATTGACTGCTGATATTGTCAAATCCTTTGAAACTCTCTTCGTAATATTTAAATTTATTAATCAATGAAAACTTTTCATAACATGGGGAGTCTCTCTAAAATTGGATTCCTATCTGTGCAAACACACAAAATGATTTCCATACAGGATGTCTGATTTCAAAATTTATCCAGAAGTAGCACAATTTTGTGAATAGAAATAAATAAACAAATGAATGAACTTCTTTTGCTTGTTACAAAGTTTTCAAAAGCAGAAAAATGCATAGCATTGGATGTGTTTCAAATAATTACTATTCTGAACTTGATTAATTTCCAACACCTCTCTTTACTCCAGATGATTCTGAAAAATTTGACTTTTATTTTGGCGAATCACTAACCACAACTATCCTACACATCTTGTCCATCCATTCATACAGCAAGAGTGAATGATGGGTTATTTAGAATGAATATCATGATGTTATACTGATTCCCAAAAATCCATGATAAACTTTAACCTTTGACCTATGCACTATGCAAATAGTTTTAGCAAGAGAAACATGAGGTGACTATGCCCATATTAACATTAAACCCACACCTGTATGTTTCAATGTTACTTTAAGATTTACTCATATCACCACTATATCAAACTAATGCATAAGTGCACCAGATGTTCTCAGGCTGTTTACATTTCATGGGCACTCATGCAACAGCATGCTTCGATCACATACTACCGTAATGACGGTGATAGCTATGACTCCTGTGCTGCAAGGGTTAGATATTTTGTAATCCTAGAATGTTAGGGAAGAAGGAAAATATTTACAGTGAACATTTTGCATGATTTCATCCAGCATTATGCACCTTGATTTTGATAACTGCTTGGGCAAGGCGAATGCATACATAACAGTAAGTCAGCTTGTGTATGTGGGAGTATGCTATGTTGAATACACTATTTTTCAGAGTGCACATAAATTTTGAAATCTTATTTAGGAAGGGAAAGTGCAAAAACTGTCCTTTCTCATATGCTTTTACCTTTAAAACATAATCTAGGATAAATACGGTATAAATCAGGGCTTGTAATAATAGGCTCCATATACATTTTAATGTTATCAGTACAGGAGGCAAACTATTAACATATTCACTCTTACACAACCAATTCATGTGTATTCATGTCTATTCATACTGAAACCCTCCACTTTTGAAAAGAAGTTCACTCAAGGATGTTTACTGTCAACATTTCAGACTTCCTGGGCAAGGAACCAGCGAACAATTGAACACAACGCCCCCACAAATTACACAAACTTACTTTCGTTTTTAAAGGATTTTGCATTTGCAATGAGCATTTGCCCAAGTCCATTCATGCAAAAGACATTAAAGTAAGAATAATGCCAAGCAGTTATCAACTTCTAGCATTAATTAAAGATAGCCACGTATATATATGCCCGCTATGTTTAAATCATATATCCGGTGATTATGGTACATACATACCCCTGTGGCATCTTTGATAGGAATTGTAACCATGGAAGTAAGTTGAGGGTAAATTATGAGATGGTATGAGATGACTTACTGTTAAGATGGACAAGCTCGTTATCAGTATCACCTTTGGTGGGAGAGTTACTACCTGAACGAGTCGAAGCAATCAGTTGATTGCCAAGCTCTGCAATCTTTTCTTTCTTCTTCTTACGTTGCTTCATGTCTCTCTCCAGGGTCTGTAACGAAAGTAAATATGTCCTTAAGTTTTTCGGTCATCACTGAGATGACTGAACAGTCCGCACTCCCGAAATCCTCCAAATGATTTAAAACCTTTGCTACCAGCATTAAATTTTTGCCTCATGAAAGACATACTGAGAAATATTAACTCACTGCAGTACCATGATTTTCCTGGAGCTGTTAACAGACAAGTTTGCTTTGACTCTAAATGTTATTTTCGGTGGTACCATAATAATTTTCCTCTTACATGAAGAGAGGCTGAGCAATAAACTGGTACCAAAGACACATTTACAAATTAGTTCCTGTGGTCCATAATTTCAAAGTAGGAGACAGACAAAGAAACAGAAAGACTACCCTCTATGATCTAAGGACTACCAGTATGGCAATTTTCATCCTTTTAGGACTAAAAATATAACATCCGTTCCTAGAAATGTTTAAATAATTTTTGACTGTCTACTGATAAATGAAAAATGTGCTTGGAACACTTGGAACAATATTAAAGCCCAGAAACACAGAAAGTTCTTTAAAAATGCACACCACTAAATTATGTTTACATGCATAATACATGAACACAATGTTTGTTATTGAAAACATATTTAATTATTCATTCTCTGCTGTATAAGTCATACAATATTGCTCATCTGCTCTTGCGAGACAAGTATTGGGCCCTTCCAAACAATGAATGTTAAGGAAATATGGACCAAATGCTTATCCTGGAACCTTAAAAACGAATATTAAGGAAGACAACATACCCTGTAGACTTCCATTCGTTCTTCAACATCGCCAGTCTCTGGGGAAACTGCTTCAGGAGACATCAGTTTTTGTTGAGTGTCCTCCATCCAAGCCACAAGATTACCTAACTCACCATCAAACTCCTGTTTGAGTTGACTGGACATATTGGGTTTCTTAGGTGGAGGAGGTTCCAATTCTGTTGTCCTTTCAGTGACTGTTGTCCTTTCCACGGGCCCTTCTTCAGTCATGTGTACAGTTTTGGTGATTGTCTTGGTGATGACAGTCTCTGTGATGGTTTTACCACCATCTTGGTATGTCGTCGTGACAACATCTTCACCAGGCGCTTCAGCATGGAAGCTGACACCACTTGCCATCTTGAATATTAAAACATATATATCATAAAAAGTTTCAACATGGTATATCAATGTGCTTTGCATCATTTTTACTCCCTTTACAGCACCTCACTGGCTGCATATCCTCCTGCCTTGAAAGTTCAAGATTAATGTATGGTAGGTACACTACACTAAGGTAGAATGCGCCTTGGGGACAGATATTCAGACTCTCAAACTTTTTCAATTCTTTTCTGATCTACCACTTGTGGGGGCTCATTTTAAAGTTCTTGGTGTAAGAAACATTTTCACCATCTTAGTTTTTCGTAAATCAAAAATTTTATTTTTCTTCATAGAGTTGACTAAGGATGGCGGCCATTTTGAATTTCGAATATCGGAAAATCTTGGGTAATTTGTTGCTCTAGTACCAAATTTGCACGGTGACGCCCCTACCCCATCCCCACCCCACCCCCCGATTTTTATTCTTGATTATGAAAGAGAATGATCAGAAAATTTTTTGAGGACACTTTGAGCAAAAGTTTAAGTCTTTCATTTTCAAGGTTCATGCTACCATATCTCTGGGCCTCTCTTTACCAGACCAATGATAGAACATGGATGTCAGATAGGGATTAGAAAATGTATAGCAAATCACAGACTATGAGAGAGAGTAACATCATCTTGAACAATGCTTACACCAGATCAGTATTTTACAACCAGAAGAATGTGATTTGACGTTGGGCATTCTTTTTCAAGATATTTTACCCTTTCACACTTATTTCCCGGCTAAATAACAGTAATCCCCATTCAGTACAATCTGTCGTGTTTAGTGGCAAAGGCATATGGAAACAAGTGTGAAGGATTAATATAGAGGTGACAAAGTTACTTGCTTTTAAAATTTAACATAATTGAAAAAAAAATGCAGTCATGATTATCTTTATAAGCCTTCACCTCAAAATGACACAATATCAGTATTTCCAATTTTTAATATCAGTGCCACCAATGACGAACCATCTTAAGTTAGAGGAAGGTAAGAAGCCAGTTGAGAACACACGGATCAAACAATTCTTATGCAGTGGCAAATTTCAGTAATTGGTAGATCAAATAGTTCTTATAAAATGGCAAAAATGAAGATCTGTATACCTGTTTACTCTGTTCTTCCATTTGTTGGACAATAACATCCCATCTTTTCATGAAATGCTCAAGTTGTTGCTGGATGGTTTCTGCCACAGCATTGTTCCTCTCAAGGTAATTGACAACTTCCTGTGCACTACGGTTAAGATTGGCAAATTTTGTGTGCTGCCTTTCAAGGTCTTGCTCTAAAATCTGGGAGAATGTGGAAAGACAAAAGACAGTCATGTGCCTCATTCACGCCACAAGGAGGCACTGTGTTAAACCGACCGTGCTGGTTAGGAAGCGGCATGTGTAATTTTGAGCCGGTGCATACATGTGAACTTGTGCATGTAGTTCTAAATTTTTGAGATAACAGATAATTGGGCACAACTGTAGAACAGTGGGTACAGTATTCCAAACTCTAGTCATCTGCTTGTTTTTGAGAGCTTTATATCACGATAAATTTCCCTCCCTTTCCCTCATTACTGTAATACGGCATGGCACAAACCAAATGTACTGTAGTCTTGTAAACACTTCAAAAGGTAGGTCAAGTTTTAACTTGATGATGATTAAGCACTTCAAATCTGCTCAATGACTACAGCAAGCATAGAATAGCAAAAAGTATAACTTTGCAGAGACAGTCTGTCTGTAAGGTTTATCCCTGCAGAAAAGTACATGTATACTTTATAAAAGTGAGAAAATCCAGTGGTCATACATTCAGACCAAGCAGTGCTTTCATTTACTTTAGTGGATTTGCAATCCTTTGAGTCCCACTGACAATCAAAAACTAAAAGCAAGCAACAAATGAAAATAGAGTAGCAGGACCTGTCTGAATAAAAGACCACTTGATTTATATCAGAACCAGTTATGGGGACAACAACACGCTGCAGGATTTTCCTAACTAGGTCACTTATATTGAATAAGTGACATTTCTCATTGCCTTCATTGCACAGAATATTAAGTGTTTCACATCACAAACTGATTCCTATTCCATAAGAGTCCGTTTCATTGTATAAACAGTGTGGAACGGAAACTGCTAAAGTGGTACAAGAGTCTTGTGCATTTCCTCAATTTTCTGTAAGACTACACACCTTCAGTGTTTTCACGCGAGACACAACATCAGTCTGGTCCCGGATCTCTCTTTCCCTCATTTCCGTCAGGATCTTCTCCTTCTCACTCAACCAATCACTGAACTTGGTGGTTTCATCACTGAAATGCTGCCATTTTGAAAGCACTTCTTGCAGGACAAGCCACCTCTGCTCTGTCCACTGGCAAACTTTGGCCCATCGTTCACCAAGTCTTTGCAGCTGCTCCTCAAGGGCTTGAGTTGCTGCGGTAGTCAAATACAGAGTGTGTGATCAATGAACAGTGAAATTCAAAACAATGTTGAGCTATAGCAGTATATCAATTTTGGACACTTGAACTTGAAACTTAGAAAGTTAAAATGGCCATGTAAAATACTTCTTATGAATCCCTGATTTGCACTTAACTGAACCGAATCATCTGAATTGTTCACCTCGTGTAGTGTACAAATAGGCTCTACAGGATCTGATTGGGGCTTATGCAACATGAGAATGACAACACAAGATTAGTTCATAAACACTTACAAGGAACTAAAAGGAAGGAAAATATTGTATTAATGGGATCATAAGACTGTTAAGAACATTTCTGCATTCATGTGAAGGCCTTGGTTTGAAAGCATGCATTACATGAATGATTAAACTTTAATGCAGGAAATGGAGCTAAAAGTGTAAGTGATGAGGCTATGTCATCTATTATGGAGTATTATCTTTAAGTAGGATGAAAAGGAGCAGACATCAGATCAAAAGTGGATCACAAAGCCCATTGATTTTCTCCACAAGTAGAAGCAGGAGTGAAGTGATATTATAAAGGCTGTGATCCTGTAGAGCAAGTGCAGTAAAACTTTTTTGTCTCACTTTTCACTATATACCTTTACAAGATACTACAGTGATATTTGACAACTTCCTACTAAGTCAACAGTTGTTTATGCTTGCATTCAGTGTTTCATCCAGGATGGAATCAACAGGGGGGATTTTCCCCTTTACCAGAAAATTCAAGGGGGATTTCACCTGTTCATCTGTTCTACTTGTATCTCTAAGGTGTGACTGGCACCATTTCATTTGGGGCCTGGTCCCTTGACAAATTACTAGGGGGTGCCACCATGTCAACAGAGGGGGAATCTCCCCATCCCCTCTCTAGATGAAACACTGCTACATTCTCAATCAATTAGATCAAATCTCTTTAAAATTTCATCAACATTTTCTATGCAAAGGCTTTTGAAGACTCATATTTCTTTTAAACTGGACAGTTTAACCTGTATATATCAACTAATGTAGGAATGATTGAGCTGAAAATTGCAATGTTCACAATCAACAATTTCTTTCCCAGTAGATCCTTCAACACAAGAAACAATTAAACCACTTCACATTCCATATTTTGTGAACCATACTCAAAACATCCTCTGTCAATTTACAAACATTCAGTAATTCAAGATTCCCAACAGACTAAACACTTCATCTGTTAAAACTCACCATTTTCAGGACTGTTTTCATCCACCACAACTACCATGTGAGTCAGTGAGTTGACTTTGATCTGTTCCCCTTCTAACTCCTCTTGGAAGTCCTGCGTCAAATACAGAAACAAAATGAACAATACATCTTACACAACACAAGTGTAGAAGTACTTAAAATTAACAGAAGTTTAAATGATTCACTTTTTGGACTAAGAATTGTTTTCTTTTTCAACTTTCCTTGACCAAACAGAATTTATTTTTCATTGATACTGGAATAGTATGATGAAAAACAGCATCAACTGATTTACAATAATTCACTTTGTGTGCTTCTCATTTTTTAAGCACACCATGTTGATTCTTTTACTAAAAGTCAAATTACTTTTTGTATGTAAATGGAAAAGAACTTTGAATGTGCACTTCAAATTTTGATGTTGTGTCATTGTTTTTTGAAAAATGGGCTGTTCTAATGATGTAAACAGGCTGAAAAGGCAAACATGGGTACCTACATAAAAAGTTCTGATGACAACACTGTAGACAATAAAATCTGTTGCTACAGGGCACTCCTTTCCTCACTTACTCCTCCGACTGGATGCAATGCATGCAGCGAGGAGAGAAATACCGAACCAGTCCATTGTGGGCAACATTCCGATTTTCCCTACTGTGACAGTATTGATATTATACAATGTGGAATACATACGAGTGAATGGGGAATGTTTGTAATACATACTCACTCACTTGCCTTGATAAAACACAGGTAAAAATACAAACATCAACGTTTATCAGGTTACAGACTCTGGACTGATACAGTATTATGTCACTTAGAGAACTGTCATACAGGAGACCTTTGCTGGTTACATGTGTTTCAGTAAATGAGAACTCTAGGCCTGACCTACAAAGGCTGTGACTCAGCCAGGGTTCTCCACACTGGGATCACGGTGGTCATGAATAATTATAGAAGAAACTAGTTATCCCTGAGACACAGAGATTGTATCTTTCAATCTGGAAGATTACAGGTTTCAACTTAGCAAAGGTTTATGGTGTGTCATCTCATGTCTTTCATCTTAGCAAATACAGACTCACAGGTGATGATTCACAATGCTAATAGCAAGCTATTGCAATAAACACATGTGGCAATACATGGGGGTAAAGCATTGCCTGCAATTTACAATAACTTGCCCTTCATTCTGTCAGTGTGTGTACTTTTTTTTCCTTTAAAGGTAGGGGACTCGATCCCAGGGATCAAGTTTGTTCTAGTCTGTAAGAGGATTATGATGTTGTCATAGCCTTTTGTTTTCCATTGAAATTGTAATCTAGTAAGTAAATTTCCTGGCAAGACAATCTGACGCCTAAACCATGCCTTTAACAGCTTGTGCATAATGAAGCCATGATGACTAAACACAATTGAAAGGTAATTCATTGAATTTCGCTAAAACTACAAACTACTTCTCACTTTATGTTGAGGAAATTTGTCAGTGAAAGTATGCAAATAAAAAATCCTCATCACTAAACTGAAGCCATGAATTCTGGAAGGAAATACCAAGAAGACTGATACTACTGTACTGGTTTGCTTTAAAACTAGAATCCCTTGATTATCAGAACTGTGTCATTTTCCAATAAACTCCATCAGTCAAAATTATCAAATTATTGAATTTTGCCGGAGAAAGCAACGTTATGAACACAGAATTGTCTGTCCTTTTTTAAATTCCTCTTCACAAGCTGCAGCATAGCAAAAACTGCAAAATACCAACAGATTCACTTTCACTCAGATCCGTTCAAGTCTAGTATTCTGCAATAACTCATTCTGCAGTAATAATTTTGTCTATTTAAACTTTGGTCTAACTGATCACTTTAGCAAATGAAATACATGACCTGTACAATACCAAATAGAAGGGTACACAGCATACATTAAATCAGTGCCTATTTCATTAATATTGCACACAAAGCTGCTTCCTAACCATGATTCCTTTTCAAATCTCTAATGCCATTAGTTTAACCTGTTCACAACCATGGTTTCACCCAAACCCATTGTTATAAATAGTGAGTATGGATCAGTTTACTGAGAATAGGGGTGTACTCACTTTATGTTGCTGGACTTGTTTCCTGACATCTTCTAAAGTAGCACCAATAGTGTTCTGTTTTGAAATTTTCTCTTCCATGAGAGAAAGCCACTCATCAAGATCATCCAACTGAGCCTGCTGTAGTGTCATCAGCTTTTCATGTAAACTGTACAGAACAGGTAAGAAATGTGAAATATTTATTGTAAGATCTTTTGGTCAGCTCACACATTTCACTGAGTTGAACCAAAACAAGGTATGGTTTGTTGCTGGTCTTCTTGTGTGTTGATCCAGACTAGCCATCAGTTTTATTTTTCAGGTACACTTTGAAAATATATTTGCAAAAAAGACAGATAGTGCACCATGCATGACAGAAAATTTTAATGTCTATAGGATCTCATATGCACTGTGAATTTCTGAATGGTAAACTTACATCATTACACTACACGTTTCAATATTACTGTCGGATGTAAACCAGTGTTCTCCACGGCGCCTTTTAAGTGGGCGGTGCGCCCACTTTAATTTCACGGCCGCCCAGATAAAATCTACGCCGCCCAGTTTAATTTTCGGCCGCCCATGCTTTTGAAACCCACCGTCAGCCTTGTTCTGGGGTGGTGGGTTTGGTTCACGGCAATGTTTTTATGCCGTGCTTTTGTTTGTTTCTGCATTTAATTTCAATAAGGTGTTAATTTAAATCAATAAGGCACATTTTGCTGTTGTTGTATGTGTGAATTTGTCATTTTAATACCTCGTCAAGATATGTCATGACGACACATAGCGGAAGAAAAGACCGCGAGAGAAGCTCGACCGACTTGTCAACCCATTCACACAATCACCGTCCCGCCACCCGGACGGTGACACAATAAACTGTGCGGTCGCATCAAGATCTAAGTGTTGTCTCGATTGATTCTGCCGAATTTCCCCCAAGAAAGTACACATTCTTTTAACACCCTCAAATTCAGGGTTCTCCCAGCCCAAAACAGCGTCGCGGCCCGCGACGCTATCGTTCAACCCTTGACTCCACCGACCCATCCAAAGAAATTGTAAAGGACAGAAAATTGATATAAAACCATAGTCAAAAGACAGCAATAGTCAGCGACGATTTCTGCTCTTAATTGACGAAATATTTTGAAATCAAACTGATTACACATTCCCTAGATACAGAAGTGGCAATTTGGTGAAATTTCTGTTTGACTCACACCTTGAAATAAAAAGTAAACGTGGAACGAAGACATGTATGCTGCCGATCAACAGCGTAGCATAGCTTACGGAACTGTCTGTCACTGCACCGGCATGCGTTGGCTGCACGTAAAAGCAACTCAACTTTCCAAGATCGAACGGTCAGTATCTTGTGAAAACAGCAACATAGCAATGAAAATTGTTATAGTCAGCGGTAAAAACTCTTAACAGATGGAGCGTTAATTGCTTTAAACAAATGAAAATGCATGTGAAGAGAATAAAATCCCAGATCGCGTGCGTGAATGAAAATATACCGTAAACAATGGCGGATATGACATCAGAGTGGGACTCTTCTATTTTGGTACCGGGGTGTGCGCATTGTCAGAGAACCCTGATAAACGTACTGAAAAACGTAGTATTTTCCTAGCGATGCTGTCAAGGGAACTTCGATATCTCATTGTTTTACATCTTTTAATAGTTTCTTTGATCTGAGCAGTTTTACCAACTTTAATGGTATATTTTACTCTCCTACTTTCTTTATTTGAGTTAAACAAGGGTAGGAGCTTATGCAACTTAGTGAGGATGTACTGAATTTTGAAAAAATCAGTGGAGGGGCTCTGCTCCATGAGTACCCTGTTTTGTCAATTTTTGGTGAACACAAACTATATGTAAATATTATGCAAATGATTATGTTAATATTATGCAAATGGTTATGCAAATTAGCCACCCACTTAATTTTTTTATTTGTGGAGAACACTGTAAACATTCCTGTTTTGTTTTTTCATATTGTTATTTGGACCTCATGAGCACCATAACATCACTACCAAAATGAAAGAGGGTCAGGCCATCATTTTTTGTAAGACACCAAGAATGAGAAACAAACATAATTTTGGGGGGGCCTATACGATCAATGCTTTCACCACCACAATGAGGATTCAACGACTATTTTCTATGACAAAGTGGGACCACTAAACGGGGAAGTCAGGGAGAAGATTACAAATAAATTAATTTGATAAATATTGCAAAACAAAAGCGCTCTTTGCTTAGCAGTACATCCTTTCACAAGGAAAAATTTATAATTTCAGGTGTACTAACATAAACTGTTACAAATGTGAATAATGCAAATTTGGATCAGGCTATTGTAACAGAGATATTCAATCTAAGCATATTAGCTAGCAGTAAACATAAATATTAAGCAGAAAAATTTGTGATATTTAAATTCCGCATTATTTATTCAATCTTAATGGATTTTTTTCCTTCACACTGATAAATTAAATTATTGGTCACTTACTCGCTTTGTCTCTGCATAGAATCAACTCTCAGGTGTTCCCACCTTGTGTTCAATAGACTCATTTGTTCTCGTATTTCGTTCTCTTCCTCCTCTGTGACTTTCCCTTCAAGAATGAGGTAATTTCCCTCTTGTAAGACAGCACCAACATTTCCTTGGTGAGAAGTCAGCTCCATCATAAATTCCTGCCAGGAAAAGGAACATTTTATGGACTTGAAATCAAAGCTGTTATCCAATGATTCAACCAGGTGAATAAGTCACTACATAACGCTGAAAACGATTGGCTGCAAACAGTAATCAGAAGCATTTCAATCACGACCAGCCAATAGTGTGTGTTGTCACACATGAGAATAAAAGCAATAGGCTTTAAATAAGTAATGGTGCATTTGGTTCTGCAGTCTGCACAAATGCTATTAAAAAAGGTCATTAATTTTGCCTGTAGAATCCACTTACAGCAGAAAGTTGTTCAACTGACCGATAATAAAAGTTGTTGAGGAAGCATATGGCAGCCAGCTTTGTACAAGAAATGCTGCAGTGAGTGGAATGCTAACACCTGGAGACTTGATCAAATCCATGCACTGCAATCCAAAGCTGCCTGTACACAAACTCTTTCCTTTCCCTGACAAAATTACTGCAAAGATTTAGAATCAATATTTCACATCCTTGCTGCCTTGAGACATAGCGGCCGAAAAGTGAGGATTACTTTATTGTCCCTGAAGGGCTGTACATGTATGTATATTAAGGGGATTTGGACTCTAAAATTCTATTATTATTTCATTAGTTTTTCAAACCGCACTACATGAAAATTTCAAGATGTAGAAGACAAGAACATTGGCTTATTATTAAAAAATATTTATGATGACTGTGGCTGTTCTGCTTGGGTTCTGTGCATTATTCTGATTCACGTTTATGATGAAGAACGAGTCTGTTGAACCTCACAGGGTTACATGTTAGACATGAAAACTATAAGAAATGAGGGCATATAATATCCCAATGTCATTACAACAAAATCGTTATTTACAATTTTAATTAACTGCATTGTTGAAATATAAATATCTGATATTCAGGGTTTCTCATATGGGATTTTCATGTTTTGAGGCAGACTGCCAAGTGTACTGAACAAGAATCAACAGTAAAAATCAGGCCATACAACTATGTTTATGCACGTAGTTTAGTATTCCTTTCTTGTCGTGTAACCTTAAGAAGCAGTCTGGGCCCTTAAGTCTGGTAATCCCCTTGCTAACTTAAGTAAAAACATACTCCAGTTTGTTTTAACATGCAGCATCTAACAGTCCCTAGATCACGGCAGTCAACCTATGGATTTGTGAGTTGCCAACATACAGTGTAATGGCTCTACCAGATCCCTGAAAGCACAGCGTAACTAATGAGCATGTGCACTGGTTTTGTTGGTTTATGAGAACACACACACGTCTGCAAGCGACAAAGATCAATCCGGCAAAGCTAAGGGCTATTTTATTATGATTACAAGATATGTACACTGGACGTAAATAACCCGGTTCTACAGCTGTAATCAGCTACCCTTCTTGAAAACTAATCACAGACCTGACACACTTTACATCAAAGGTTAGCATTTATCCTACCAGGAAAGACACACCGTCATTGCTTTAATAGCGACAGAAAATTTACAACATGAAATCACTTTCAATCATTATAAGGTACTTCTATTTGTATGTCCTTTGAACTCTACTGCCAGTGAAAGCTCCTCTCATTTTTCATACACTGCTTTGTGCACATTATGTTGTAAAAAAGACTGCAGCCATTAATAAATTTTTTGTAAATTTTTTGACTTTTAAAAGCAACCCATGACATTGTTATATGGTACAACCTCTCAAGGTAGATGGCATGAAATACTGGAAACTTGTCTGCACTAAAATAAGTCACCTGCCGATCAGACACCTGACTAAACCATCCCCATTAGCTGGGCATTAATATTAATAACGTCTCTCCACGTGGGTGTTTCATGTGGATCGTATTTGTTGCATGCAATAAACGGTCAGATATTGAAGTCTGAAAATTGATGCCTTTGATGAAATTTCAATTACTCCAGGCTGCTCCATCAATTATTCAAACTCTACCACTACATTTTTTTCAATTTTTCAAGATCTTAATCCAGTCAAAGAAGATCAGTATTCATATAACAACATCATTAAGCACTATCACAAGGAATTATAGAACTGACCTAGTGAATAATGAAAATCAAGGACCTGCTAATTTTTTTCAAGTATTTGGCAACACAAATTTGCACTTCACACTACACAGTACTTGAACTGGGATAAGACAGTGCTTTCATTGAATTCATAGGTATACGTCTCAGATGCAGAAGTGACTGCATGAGTTGTCAACAAAAGGAATAATTTTCTTCTCTAAAAGCTAAACAGAAGGGTAATGATAAAGACATTCATTTTCCTTGTTTTGTATTTACCCCTGATCTGTTGTTTGTTATTGTTGTTTATTGATATGTAATTATGTCTACAGTAGCGTGTTCACTGAAATAGAAGTTTGGAAGATGCTGGCAGGGGTGAACACATCAAATCACACATCAAATCGATTCTGATAATATGCTTTATAATGGAAACAGGTGCAAATTTTTTTGAAACGCCTTGGGTCATGTTTGAGAAAATGTAGAATGTGTTGACGTTGCTTGACAAAAATACTAATTGCTGGTTTGATACAAAAGGAATCGTCTGAAATTTAACTGAAATTTTTTAGTTTTTGTGGTCCCAAGACCAACTGCACTCTCGAATGAACAATTATCATTTTTAACACTATTTAATCCAAATTTGCAGATTAAATTACAAGAAAGTATATAATATTGCATTTTAATGCAAAGCTCTTGGACTGAAGCTGGGAAATTCAAACTTTGTTCTGTTGAAAAATCACGATTTTCCATTGTTAGACCAGAAACAAGGTAATATATATTAAGTAACATACACATTATACAGAACACAGTATCCTAGAATTTCTACATACCTCATGGGCATGGAACTGTTCTTTGACTTTGTCAACGTTATCCGACACAATGTCTTGGGCTGTAAGGGTGTCTTCAGCTTGTAGAAGCCACGTCAATACATTCTCCAAGTCTGTCTGGTATCTGAGCAAATCTGACTGGTCACCAGGTTCCTTGAAAAACAGAGTGAGAAAGGGTACGCTTTAGTCTTACAAACTAGTCTTACATGAAAATAGCAATTATGGTAAATTTCTAATGGAATGTACTCCTGTCAGAGTCAATCAAGTTATTTCTTTCGAAAGCAAATTTTGACCAACTTTTTTGTACATCAACTCAAAGAATTATCCATGATGGATTTCAACTGGCCATGCAGTTTTACCATCATAAAATCAACATCCGATTTTCATTTTCACATTTTACAAGTGAGTAATTTGATACAACTTACACTTTTTAAATCTAATTTATCACAGCCATGCTTACAGATAGATGTTACACACTGAGGTCACAGGTGAAATATCTGACAAATTGGATTACGATGCCCAAGAGTTTTAATAAGTAAATCTCTTTATTCAAGAAGCTCGCAAATAATCTGTTACCAACAAAGTAAATTAATTATGTCCCAATTTGCAATTCAAATTACCTGGCAGAAATTTCAAGACACCAACATTTATGACTATTGAAAATTTAACCATAAGATACCTTGCTTTTTGCTTAATTCTATGTATTTCCATTCATCCATATTATACATTACGGTTGGATTGAACCAAAATGATGTTGTTACTGGCTTTTGTCTGTCATTTCTCTGGTTTAGTTTAGATAATATACGCCTGATATTTTTCTGAATTTCACACACCTATCGTAATTGGGTAAATCAAAGCTAAGAAAAACTGCCATTTTTTTCCAGAACAACATTGTCATATACAGTGAATACCTCCTCCCACAACAATGTATAATACAATGACATCATAACACTACATGTATCTGAAATGGCTTTGCCACCTAACAGCCAATTTAACGATAACACCACTCTGCCGACAAAATCTCATTAACTTGTACAGTTTACGCCCAATGAATAATATTGAATGTTGTGTAGTCAATGTCGTCTGCCATGTACAGTTAGTGTTCCCACTGTGCAAACCCCACTAGAATTTTAATACAGAATACACGTGTTGTTTAAACTCCCTCATCCCCTTCTTAACCCTCCAAGCTTTCATCTGTGTTCATATGGCAAAGAATGTTGTACATCACAAGCCTGACACTCAGTAAATGAACAAACTATTCTGACAGAGATCAATCCTAAATCTGTGTTCAGTATTCTGTGGCTGTTCTCTTCAATAAAGGTCAAACAAACTGAGATAGAGGCCTATTTCAGATTTTCCTTAGAGCCAAATTTATCATTCCATTTTTTATGTAATAATTCATGTCGTTTAAACACTGCAAACCACTGATTTTTAATATTCAATTTAGAGAATGAAAAAGCAGAATATGATTTAAACATTTGTACATTTTGGCAAACAGTACATAGCTCATAATATTTAACAGGCACACTTTAATATTACGGAATGATCTGATAAAATATTGCACTTTGCATGAAAATTCACTAATGAAAGACTTGTTTTACCTCCTCAAATTTTTTTAAACATCTATTTTTCTCAATATACAAGAGGCTTTGCAAGCGTAATGTCAATAAAGTGAATCATTTATTTATTATTATATTTTAAATCAATGGTTAGCTAGGATAGGGTGAAAAATTATTGGTTTGTAAATTGTGAAAGAAACATGCATTTACCCTCAAAACTAGCACACTGTTACAGGTACATGTAAAATCATACTTCAAATTTCACACAGCGTAAATGTAACTGCTACTTGAGAAATGGAAAATACACCAGATATTATCAGGAAACAGTAATCCTCATTTAAACACCTAGGGTTTCGCTAATGGACTCTTATTTTCCTGGAGATGAAATCACACAAGCTATGAGTCTATGTATTCCAGATCTAACGCTGATACAAAGAAAGTCAATACAGAATCAAACAAAAATCTTCTCCACTGAGATATTGTGTTATTCACAAGATATCAATTTTGATATTGTTCAGTAATCAATTGTTAACTTAGATGATGGAAAATAGTCTGAATGTTAAATAGGATATATACATACATACATATATATGTATCCCATTACAATGTTACATGAAAGAAACCAGTTTGAATATAAAATAGAAAACATATATTTGTATGAATCCCATCAAAATGTTACATAGAGGTAACTCCTCGAACATGTTATGCATTTTCTACATGCTCTGATTGAACACTGAAAATTTTCAACAAAAGGTTTAAATTTCATTCTCCAAGACAGAGTATAATACACCCCACACCTGCCCCTTTGATAATCACTTTCACAATATTTATCTGATGTTTAAGTGCTGCTTATCAAGTGATCCAAGGTCTATTAAGATGTGCTAAAAAAAAATCAAATTAACTAACTCATTATTATTTTGGTAAATAAAGAAGTTGATTTGTTTTGAGTGTGCATCAGTTTTCTATTGCACGACTGTCACAAGAAGTTGACAATATTAGTATGCAGGAAAGATGGAAGGAAATTGAGGGAAAATAAAAAGCTGTTCGCCTTACAATACATAGAATAGAAAAGAACACTGCGTACTTGATTAGTTGTAGGTACATGCATTTCTGTGTGCATGTGCATATATACGTCTGTGTGTAAGTAAATGTGTCACTTGTCTTCATAGATATGTGTATGCTGTATCTCTACGTATGCTGTACTACACCTGTATTTTATATATATTATATATATATATATATATATATATATATATATATATATATATATATATATATATATATATACACACACACACACACACACATATACACACACACACACACACAAATGTACACACACAAATATACACAAAACAATTTTCTCAAAACCACAAAATCACTATACAACCTATCTTCATAATCCAGTGAATGATGCACATGCATTATCAATACGGTAATGTCAAATCTATTGGAATCTATTCTCTGAAACAGATTTCAATTGTCACAAACCTTTGACTTGCCAACACTGAAGCTAGGTGTTACAAGTGTTGTCGTAGTGACCGTTTCCCTGGTTACTATTTGTCTCCCCCTGGCGGGAGGTGGAGGTGGTGAGAGTTGGTCTGGTGGTGGTTGTGCTTGGGTTTGAGGTGGAGGTGGGCTCTGAGTGATCCAGACAGTACAGAGTGGAGGAAAGAAAGAGACACAGGCGAGAACAAAGAGATGACAGATGATAATGAGATGTTAATATTATGCTAATTAGTTGTGAGTAGGAACTGATTACATATTCAGACAAGGTTAAAGGTGAATTGTCTGATTCATGAATGACTAAGAAAAAAGATGAGTCATCCATCATTCAATAAAATCCATGTCACTCTACAATTATTTTCCCTCCAAAATAATATTGAACTGAATTTCTGCGATAAGTGAATTTTATGTTTAGTGAGTTGGATCTTGATTCATCATAAATGTGTTGAAATTTGTGCTTTGTAATACATGTATAATTTCAAAAGTACTATAATAGTCAGCAAGGACTAAAGGTTTCTTGTCTTCAAAAAATCTGTGAAAGAACTAGGGCATTTAATTAAGATGTAGAGTGACTGGGTAGATCCTGTCATGACATTTCATCAATATACAGAGCAAGCAGCTTATTGGGGGCACAGTGCAGTTTTCTCACACTCCAAGCTATTAGTGGCAATTCTAATACCACACTGACAATGAGGCCTACTCTATGCGTTAGATATCAAGGAAAAGGTGAGGTGCCATTCCTCAGGGGATACTCAATGTTACATGTTAGTAGATGACATACAGAATATGTTATCATTAATTTTTTACATTAAACAGTTCATTTCAGAAGGAGGTTAAATTTTTCTTATTTCTTATAATTATTTCCTATAAATTAGCTGTGAATAATCTAAGTCTCTTTAAAAATTTGAATATTTATATTAATGAAACCCAAAGCACTTTTCTACCCTTTGACCTCTTGACCTTTAAACAGCAATATTATAGCATTTTTCATGTACTGGTGTAGGTGCCTTTCAATGACCTCTGACACTTGAACTTTAACCTTACCAGGTATTGGGCTTCTGAAGATACTTGGGTTTCTTGAACTTCTTGGACTTCTTCAACCTGAACTGGAACTTTTTGATGAGGCAGAACTTGGAAGAAACACATGAGATACATCATCACTGATTTCTTATCAGGCTGCTCGCAATTTACATCTGCAAAAGAAATTATTAACCAATCAAGAAGTGATTCACAAAGCTCTTTACTCACTATAAAGCCAAAGTCTATTCAATGCCTCACACTGATTGGTTCAAACTTTGTGGTTGTGACATACCACAGTGAGTTAGTTGTTGCAATTTTAGAGTTCACAACATCATATTTTAAGGAATTTTCATCCTTTTAAATATCAAATTTAAGTATGTGCACAGCAATGCAAATTTTAGCACAAAAGCTGGAGAGACAAAGATTCTCAGGAAATTCTATGGTAGATGTAGAGATGTGGTAACGAATCATGACATACATGTTTCTCAAATGATGAGTGATAGCATACATGTACCTGGTATTGACTCACAACAGTAATTTGGTGGTTTTATCAGATTACACTAAAATTGTCACTTTGGGCCAACCATGCTAGCACGGTGTAGCATGCTAGCACGGTAGGCTTACCCATTCCAGACATCTCATACCACCATTAATTAGTGGTTCAGGATAACCTCTTTTTATTGTCATTTTCTATTTGTTCCTTGGACCTAGTAAAAATTTATTTACCTTGAATGACACTGATTATTGGACCTGTTTTGATGTTAACTTACTTTCAACCGTAACACTTATATCGTCACAAATACAAGAATTTATTGGAAGGGAAAAACCAAACAAATCTGTTAGGAGGTACATGCATATGCACTTATCAAGCAGGACTGTTTCATGTCAATATCTTGTGATTCAATACGGCATTCAACTGATCTTCTTCACATGAAAATCCACCTTAATATCAACCTAAGTGAAGCCATGAATTATTTGCTTTCATCTGATCAGTACAAATACTTGGCTCATTAAATCCAGCTGTCTCCTTTGCTTCAAAGTGAGATGTCTATTGAACACACACACAGAAATTCACACCGACAGATGGCCAATATTATCTCAATGTGACAAATTGTTCATAAATATTTCTCACTCTGTCAGCAGTTTACAATATAAGTTAGAAAGTGTATGCCATTAAACAGACTAACAAACAGCATATTGTAATCTATGTAATGAACTCAATCATTGTCGGAATTTTTTGTGAATGATTGAATAATTTGAAATCTGACCATGAGAAAACTGTTCTTGTCAACTACATGAGTAGAAAGTACAAGTGCCAAACAGGTTTACAGCTGGTATTGCGTGTCATACACATATAACACATAGACTTGATATCACACAAATATCCTTGTAGCAAAAGTTTCAAATTGTATAGTGAAATGTGTACATTGAAACAGGTAGATCAAAACACTGTCTGAAAACACGAAATCACGTCAAGTAAAAAGTTGAATAGTTTTGTGCAGACTACGAAGGCTTTGACTGCAATGTCATCACTTTATAATACTATGTATCTATCACATTATTTCATTCAATGTAGTTTAATTGACTAAGACATCATGGTTATCAATGTCAGTTTACACAACAGGCTGGTTTATAATTATCCAGAGTGACACCTACACTATCACATGTTGTAATTTCAGTTATTGCCTGAGATTCTATAACCTGAGGTTTTGTTAACTGAAAACATCAGCCACTTGATCATCAGCTCTGATATCAAAAGCTATGCCGTAGCCTAGTTTGATGTATCCCATTGTTTTTAAGAGAGAGGGCGCATCTGTACACAAGGAAAGGGGACGGGATCAACATTTGATTTTACAATTGGCAAAGTGGACATGAAATTAACTACCAGTAGATTTTACAATTTTAGGCTGGAGGTAATGAAAATTAACATCATAATGCCAGCTATTTGCTGTGCAGGGATTTACTCAGAGGCAAGACAGCTGGTTGGAGAAGACCCTTATCAAGGTGTGAATATTTGCATAATAGCATACAAATGCTTTTCACTATGCAAATTTTACACATCTGGCAAAAAAATCTACCAACCACACTTGGCATGAAATCTGGACATCCGCTTCAAAACACAAAGAAATGAGAGTTAGGGGAGAGAGAAATGAGTATGATTAATATTTACAGCTTCTATAATAGCAAATCTACCTTTATAAATGAATTAGAATCACAGGCATAAGATTCTAAAGTCTGAAATGTACTTTTACATCGCATTCTGCAAACAAAGTACACTAAATGTTAGCTTGATTTCTCATCTCTACAATCACTAGTATTAACATCTGATCAGCCATGGAGCTGTCAAAGTAAGGTTTATTTGATCTAAACAGCAATTGCATCAACTGACTTTTGCTGTCAAATAAATCCTTACAGCACTCAACAAAAGCCACTATAATAACGAATTGAGGGTCATGTACTGGATAATGGATTCTACATGTACATTGTACAGACTACGGCTGAATTTTGAAATCATATTATCTGATCTTAGGCAGGAGTTTAAATCCCACAATAATTGAAACGAAATACCACATTCTCACGAGTCTGTGTTCTTGTAGAAATGCTCTGTCCTTTGAAGTTATACCAATTAAGTAAGACAGAATGAACACAGATTCCCAGGCACTCCTGGGCTTCAATCTCCTACATTTTTCCCATTTCTTCCTGTACACCACCTACTGGTTCAGTTAATGCCTCAGCTGACAATCTATGAGTGTCCTAATTTTCATGACCTAAAGATGTAAACACAGATCATGCTTCCAAATCGTAAGCCAAGACTAAACATCATCCAACTCACTGTCCACAATCTACTTCTCTGACTTTCCGACAAAATTGAAGAGCCAATAAAATAAACTTTAGTATATTTAACATGCTCTATTGTGTAAAGACAGGTAGACATAGAAGTGAATTCAGGAAGTAGGACAACATAACGTGACAGCACAACTGGCACTGCAACTGTGAACGGTTTGTTCCAGACTCAGGGTCGGTCGGTCAGTCTCTCTCTCTCCCCCTCCCCCCGCCCTTGTATTCCCGCTTCTGAACTGACAAACCCCTATTCATGCTATGATTACGATGTCAGTTCTTTTCAACACGATATAACTTATAGCTACAAAAGATGAAATTTTATAACACAAGGTAGTTTTTTCTCTCACCTTCAGGATCAAGAAGCTTATCAATTCCCAGCACATCTTGAGCCACTCTGAATGCATGTTCCAATCTTTCATCAGCACTCAGGACGGTGATCTCTTCGTACCTGAATAGGTCAGGCCTGGAAACAATGTGAAAAATAATGATTACAGCATCAACACAACTAACCATTTTATATCTCACTGGAACATCATTTATCAATGTAGTCACTAAATACAATGAATTATCTGTACTGTAACTAGTTGTTCGTTTATTATTTCCATCACCTGATCAATTTCATTAACACACCATTTTAATTAAAAGTTGATGACTTAACACCATAAATGATTCTACTTTGCAATTGGAGTTTCTCCTCCCCACTACATGTATGTGACTTGATTATCAATCATAACTTCTATGAAGGCTAAACTCTGTACAATATTGTTTGAATACTGATCCTTTGACATTTATCAAGCATATTTCTTGTCACATAAACTCTCTCTTGGCACTGCTACCTATCATACTCATGGGACATGTCTTACTGATTAAAGGTTACTTTTCAAATCCCTCCATCAGACATTTAACCTCATTTTTTGCCTCCCTCTGCCGAGTTCAAATTCTGCAATCTCAGTGTTAGTCACACTGACTCTGATCTCTGACCTTGTATACTGCCCTCTAGGGGGTCCACACAACATTACTGGTGATGGGAAATCATGCCAGCACAGTATTCCAATTGACCTGAGAGACTATATATCGGCCTCACAATCACACCTTCAGGGAAATATTACTGTATAGATATCACTCAACACTTTATTGGTGCAGATAGAGTCTCACTGCTTCTTCAAGATTTCTTATTTACATTTCTTTCATTTTTTCAGTCATGTGGGTTCACTAGTAGACACTGGTTGCATCCTGCAAAGTCTTCAAAATTTTCCTGTTTTTCTTTAAATTTCAACTAAGGCATTTTCATTTCTAGCTGAACACATGCCAAATTAATTTGATATTTACTAGTTGTGGCAAGCTATTTACCTATAAAACTTATTCTTCTTATCCATGAATGGCATTCACCTCCATGTGTTCCTTTCCTACCAAATTTTCACAATTTGCCATCAATTTGAACAATATTTTCCACACTCCTTCCAACTCTCTTCCCCACCTCCCTTTCTCTCTTTCAAAGTTTTTTTTCTCTTTTCAAATATTCTTGTACCCTCCCCTCAAATTCTATTTCCTCCTCCTGCTCTCCTTCCATTCCCGTGATTCTGTAATTCAACCTCACTTTAACACATTCCGAGAGCACTTACCTGAATTTGTGTATGAGGGCGTTGAACGCTAAGCCATCTCTCCAACTTGTTGTGAAATTTCTTATCTCTATGTTCTCATACCTGAAACACGAGAAAGGAGCATGTGTTATAAAACCAGACGTCATATGTCTTTTTTGCAGTTGTATATGATATGAATGAGACTAAAAAAAGTGGGTCTGATATATCTCATGGTATGCGTATGGCAATATACATTTGTAATTAAATTTAGCATTGAATAGGGGAAATTATTTGAAGACAGATTTGCAAGTTTTATGCCTGTGCTTCGTAGCCACAGCTCATGGTTAAATCTCCGGACTTGTAATTATCATAGTTTCCATTACTGCCTTGGTGGTAACATGGTAAAACTTTCATCACACTTGTGAAAATGATTTAAAACAGCTTTGACAAAAATTTTAGACCAATACCTATTTTGAATATTAATGATAGAACTATGACATCATTTGGAATAAACCCTATTACAATACAAACTATCTCTAACATTCATGTATTTTTCAATAAAAATTCAGCAGCATATTTCTAATTTAAACAGACGACCTAAAGGTTTGAAGGGTTTACATTTTATGAACCATAAAAGTCAGGATACACGATAGGAAATTTGATAGATGTTACAGTTAATCAACAAAATGTGAGGGGTAAAGTTTCACTTCTCACTTTCTCATACTTTGCTAACTGGCAAATTAAACCTGTTAGACAAAAATGCTGATATATTATCACATTGAACATTCACAGTTAGGTTGATCCAAAAACTTGAAATTCCTGTCAAGAGTGAGAGATCATTATTATCATGATACTCTAATCAACAAGTGATGTTATGTTGATACCTGTTGCCAAGGTAGGGTAAGTACATGTACACTGTGTAAAAGCAAATGAGGAGTCGTCTCAACAGGACTTGGAGTAAATTGCCTCTTGCATTGCTTGATATATCAATATCGGTCTACAACAGCATTAACTCACTGTTTGAAATTTTGAAACAATACCTCCTGAAAGTGAAATTGTTGTGTTGTGCAAAGCATGTAATGTGTACCTCTTTTTTAAATAACAAAAGTCATCATCTTGTCACTACCTTGTTAAAAATATGTAGATCTCAAAAAGTTGTGATGAGAACAGTCAACATATGATTGACAAATATCACGTTTCACAGTGTAGAGTGAGCACTTAAAAGTCAATATCATGAGGCACACACCAATAAACAAAAATATAACTTTTCATCTGCAAACTTTGGTCTATCTCTATTTTTATAAGTGGGTTGCTTTGGTCTGTACATATGTATTGGATTGAAAAGTTCATAGATTTAACCCTTTCCCTGCCAGACCATATCACTTCCCCACCAGTCAAATCAGTGAAAAGCAGTATTGAGCCAACGCCATTATTTCCACCCATTTGACTCAGTCTGTTCGAACAGCTTTAGTCCATAGAAATTACATTTATAGTATCTGCGATTTCCGGGGCCTTCAATGTTCAATTTTTTGTTAAAATGCACTAAATTGGACATATTATGCTTCACTAGTTTTTACGAACTTAACCTGATGGTGAAATATGAACTTTGAAGGAAAAGGGTTCAACTTGGTAGAAAGCATACTCACCCCTGGGTTGATTGCCGACACCAAGTCAGGAGTGTCTTCTCAAGGTTACTTTGATGTACATCACCCATGTCTTTCAAGACGTCTTTAACCTGCCATAAACAAAGACACCATGTCAGCAGAGCGACAAATTAATCTCAATGACAGAAAATATAAAGATAAGGATATTCCAATTTTTGAGCTGCTGATTTTTTAAACCTCTGGTAATTCAGACTTTTTGAATTTGTTTAGAATGATAGCAGATACAGACATAAAGTAACCAGTGAAGTTGAAGAAAGTTAAAGAGAAAATTGTCAATTGTTCTGTGCGAGAGTATAAGAATAATAAATGGGTCAAAACAATTAAATGTGAACATTAAATCTGATCTTCTAATATTAGAGTCTAACTGTATGTATGTCACTGTAGAATATCACTACACTGACAAAGAAATAAAAAAATATCCCTGGAGAAAATAAGAAAATCTAACACTGAAAAGCATGCTATACATGTAGATATACTATGGACATGACATATATGGTAAATATTTGTAAACAATTTGTAAACATGCACTTGCTTCCATGCATGCGCTTGGATGACCCCATCACTAACTTATTTGAAAAGTTTCACATAATGCTATGCACATTTCGCTTTCATTTATATTTACTGCTTTTTGTAACTGTGTTATACTTTCATTTTTTCACATTTCACACAAACTTGAAGTATGATAAGTATGACATAAGTGAGTAAACATTACAATCAAAGAAATTCTGTTTTTGAAATTGGCTACAGTTGGTACCCACAGAATTGTGATAACATTTGAAGACACCATGGTTGATTGATTGACTGTCCTTAGACTAAAGTGGCAATCAATTACCCATGGCCTTTGACCTGACCCATGACCTCGATGCAGTTCAACCACACCCTTTAATCTGTTCAGCTTTGTTATCAAAACCACAGGTCTTGCATTCCACAAACTTTATCTTCACCTTCAGTTAAACCCTTCCATTTTTCAAACACTCTCACAAAGTCCCCTCAACCTCAATGCTGTATATCACCCATAATTACTATCATGCAGAGAACCATCCCACCTGTTTAACGCATCAAACCAAATCCCACATTCCAACACTTCTCATTCACACAAGCTTAATAATACCATAACCAACTGAGCAACAAAACTCTACAAGGCCTGCATACTGCCTTGCAAAGTCTACAGTCACGAAAGAAAACTATTGACACCACTGTAAATAGCTATAGCTGCAATACATTAGTTAGAGCTACCCCTCTTTTTATTTCATAAAACCATGATGCAGTTAGTTATTTAATACAATCTCTTGAAACACCACTGACTACTTAGATAATATACATGTGATCATGGTCCTCTATATTTATAACTGCAGTAGTCTAGATTCTAGCTGTCATCTACATACTCGATCCCTGCTTTGACATTTCTGAGGGCAGGAAATGATGGCCAGATTCTAGACTACATATACCACTGCAGCCATTTATCTCTTTATGAAACATGCAGAATAACCTAATATCTATATTTAAACTAACAACAAAGAGTGGAATTATAAATAT
The DNA here is from genome assembly GCF_041260155.1 of Ptychodera flava. Taxonomy (NCBI): domain Eukaryota; kingdom Metazoa; phylum Hemichordata; class Enteropneusta; family Ptychoderidae; genus Ptychodera; species Ptychodera flava. The sequence goes on along the minus strand of NC_091937.1, from coordinate 5,718,713 downwards.
CACTATGACACATATAGAAAGAGTTTGTAGTTGAAAAGATGATTGATAAGAATGGCATTTCCAGATGTGTGCGAGTCAGCTTCTACGTGGAGCAACAGACAGTACATAAAGTTATTGTATATGTGTCTATCGAGCATGAGAAAAATTATGCAATTGCAAAATTTTGTACAATTTTGGCACGTATAAGGTTTTACTTTTGTTTTGTATGGCTTGATTATGCACACAGAACTGAAAATACCTGTTGTGTGATCTAAACTACAAAGAGAAAGACGCAAATATATTTGACAGTGCTAAAAGCAAGACAGATAGATAGATCAAAGGTACAAAACAGTAACCCTTCCACCATCATACTGTGTACTGTTCCATTGTTTACAGTGCTTAGGTTCAATCCATGTAGAGGAAAATAGTGGGCAAAACTTTCACCCACTGAAAAGGGGGAATGACAAGGTGACCATGCTACTGATGTTTTCACTTTGTAACCTCACAACAATTTCAGAGATTAGTAATGAAAGCTTCATTCCAATGGCACTTTTGATATTGCACGTCAGGTCAAGAGATAGATGTTATATGTGTTTACTGTACTGTCATGAGCAGAAACTACTTTGTTGTAATTGGAAAGAGGCTACAGTGTACCATGCCTCTGTTTTGTAGACAAGCTTTTGATACCTTGTAGTTTGGTCTGATCGGATCGGCCTTTTTTTACAGGGATAACAGCACTAACTTTTGATGTTTTCATTATTTCTGTTCTTGAAAACAAGCACAGTTTATTTTTCTCCTTCCTCAAGTACATATAGAGTGTAGATTTGCAAACAAAACAACATGTACAATTACAACATGCAATGCTACTGTTGATGAATGAATTCTGATTTGGACAGATATTCAGCTTTCAATCATAACACTGGACACTGGAAAACATACAGGCTGTACTAAGTATTTCCACATGATTTTTAGAGGAGAGCAAGAAATTGAATTTTATCGACAGAATGAAAGTAACAGAAAACGCCAAAACACTAAAGCTAAGTAAGCTCTAAAAAATCCCTTTGTGCATTAAATATGTCCAGACGCTACCCATCTTAAAATGGGAAACATGCAGACTTAACCCTTTTCCTGCCAGACAGTATCACTTCCCATCAGCCAAGTCAGTAAAAAGCGGTATTGAGCCAAGACATGACGTATTTTCACCCACTTGGCTTGGTCTGTTATAGCATCTTTAGTCCAAAAAAATCAAGTTTACAGTATTTATGTTATGTTTTCAACAGCTTTCAAATGTACAGTAATATGTGAAAATACACCATATGGAACATGTTGTGTTTCATTAATTTTAATCATCTTGACCTGATGGTGAAATATGGACTTGGCAGGAAAAGGGTTAAATGACAAAAAAGGACCATTTAGAAATTGTCAAAGTTCAGGCATATTTCCTCTTGTATTTTGTATTTTGCATTCAAGTGAAAGGTAGTCTGGCAACTTGTTGGACATTACTAATGATTTGCAGAAGCACCTTAGAATGCGAAGTGAAGCATAGATGCTGGCTTTAAAATTGTGGAAACGAGCACACTTCACAAGGTTGATCTTTTGAAGACTGAACTGCTTAATATTGGTTCAAATACCAACAGCCTCAGGTACCCCAACATAGTTTTTGCTAAATGCCAACCAATAACGAAATGTAATTACTGCCCTACCTTGTAATACACGACATACAATTTTTCCTTTATGCTTGCAAGCACACACACAATGAAAGGGTTATCATATGTATGGAACTTTCATGATCACTTCATCAATTTCCTTTCACAAAAAAATGCAAACACTGTTTCATGATTGACACAAAGGATATTGGTTTCAGACTGATGTAATTCAAGATAATTGATGAGGTTAATCAAATAATTTGCAATCCACTTTATGATACATGTACATTGTGATGTAGCCAAAAAGAATTTTTTTCAGCAGAGCAGAAATGGTAACTAATGCAAGATACAACATTTATCAACAACTTTGGTATTGGCTCGAAACTGACGTGTTATAGTATTGTTGCATATCTCTGGAAAAGCAAAGAACAGGTTCTGTGTTCACCCTATTCTGATTGGCCAAAAGCGATTTGGGTGTTAGTATTGATGTTTCTGAGGTTGGCAGTGGTTTATTTCTCTGTGAAAATGTATTTGATGCAGTTCAATTCAAAGATCATTCTTGTGAAAAGAGGGAAAGGAAAAAAAATTATATATATATGTATATATATATATATATATATATATATATATATATATATATATATATATATATATATACACACACACACTCACACACACACACACACACACACACACACACACACACACACACACACACATGAATGGAAAGGGAACAGAACAAGTTGAATATTGAATATCAACATGGTTCACAAGAGGTGGAGAAAGGGACAAGCCTACTGTTGGTGTATTGTCATGGTGTTTGTTTAACAGATGCAGGAAAGCTTTTGATATTGTGTATTTTCTGCCCCTGAATATGAAATGAATAAGGCAACAGTCGAATCTTCATACACAAATACATGTTTGGGAAATTTCCCTATTTTTAACATCATGACATTACAACGCGTGTAAACTTCACAGGGATAAGAGGGAATAAAATGTGAAAAGTGGTTTTTTTTTCACTGGATGGAGATAATAAAGATGGAATGAGATGCAACAAAAACTTACGTCTGAATCACTATGCATGATTACAGATTCCTTGTGTTGAAGTACCTGTATGAAAAGCTCTACTCGTTTCAGAATGCACTCAGATATTAGGCAGATAATGGAAAATGGTTTCTAGATCTACAACTACATAACAGGAAATGGTTTCTAGCTCTATGACTACTGGACAGTAAGAGTGGTTAGAATAGAACATACATGTATGAAAGAGTTGGCAATGAGCATCTTTCAAAAAAGTCAACTCAGTTTGAACTGGTGGTTCAGGTGACAACCCAAAATGCAGCACAGACATGCCATCTCTTGATTGCAATGAAGCAACAAGTCTCCCTCTGTATCTGTTTTGTGATTGGCTGACATTACAAAAACACAGATAATAACACTTTAAGCCTCTATTTCATCAACCAATCTGATTCAACATAACATTCTGAGTTGAGTCTGACATGTAATTTATTATCTTTTAAAATTAACTTTCACATATTTTAGGTTCATCACTTCATTAAACAAAACAGTTGCCTTGCTATTGTATCACACACATAATACAGGATCTATGATAAATGAGATAGCAGAACTCTCTTCAATCAGCAGAAAAGTTAACAATGGGACAACCAGCTGTCCCAATTTATAACATGACTGACAAGCAATTCAAACTGTTACACTCATTATATAAATAATGGACAAGACAACACTCCTTGAACAAATGTTTCATCAGAAAGTCAATCCATATCGCAGTATCTATGAATAACTTTATCCTGGATAGTACAAAGATAGTTTGTCAGCCATAATGCTACCACATGTGTCTAGCAAGGACACCTTGGAACTTTATGCATGCATGTACTGTGAAAAACAACATGGGCAACACACTTATGATTTTAGATTTTTTCATCATCTTTGTGAACCACTTGTCAAACCATATCTTTCTTGTTTACGGACTCAAACGACAAAAAATTTACTGATGTATTGCCAGCAACAGAATATAGATGTTTATCTGATTTCTCTGATCTCTGACACGCTGAAGGAAGAAACTCAATCTTAAAACGATAAAACTAATATACAACTCCGACAGATACTAAACAAGCTGTGTGTACTTGATTTCAAAGTTTTTTCTCAGTCACAGTGGTATTATTGTTTTATTGCTACACTCGATGGGTATTAGGTCAATACATAATACAGAACAGTACCAACGCAGCATCATGTTTCAACAAAATTTGACAGATGTTTATGATAAACATCAACACCAGTGAAGAATTTGTTTGCCACTACTGTACAATTTCAAAAGGCAAAACTGGAAATTTTATCAAGGAATTATATTACACAGATGTACATGAGTAACTGTCAACATGCTTCACATTATTCTACCGACAGCAAGAATTTCAGTATTTTCTTTACTGATCAAATTATTTTCATGCAAGATTCCTGAGATAGTGATTTATAATTTTCTAGAAAATACCATGAATAACTGTCATAATCTCAATATGAAAAGTGACAGAAATAACTGAAATACTATCATGTACATAAATATACAAAAAATAAAATAAATCTTGGTTTAAATCTTGGTTTACATCACAATCATTCCCCTCGCTTGTAATCTGAACGATAATGAAATAGTTTGTTTGTGTGTTTGTTTGTTTGTTTGTTTGAAATATGAGGCAGAAGATTGCATTAAAACTTGTTGTCCTTACCTGCCAGTGTGAGATGATACACCATACAAGACCTAGAGTCAATTTAGGATTGGCGTCAACAATATCGTTGCTGCTTATATTCACTAATTTTATCTGCCAGGGGTTGAAAGTTCATCCAAACAGCAATTCATGAGTTGAAAACCACAGGTAAACACAATTTGACACCAATAGGCAATACCAAAGAGACATATCATGAGAAAAACACATAAAAAAGAGAACATTAGTAAGGGAGGTTTTATTACAATAATATGAATATATATTTTGATACTCAAATATTAACTGTCTGAGCAGTTATTAAATCTGTCACGCAGACACAAATACTGTTCCCCTTACTGTACACATACATGTACAAAGTCAAACAGACCCCCAGACTGCACATCAAAATGTCAAATGATGCTGCTTGTATCTGGGGTCTGAACAGTGTGTGAAACTTGCTAATCTGATTAGCAACAGCTGTAGTTACATGTGCACAATGGTTGAACTCACACCGCAAGGGCAGATTATTACCTGTTGCCAAAAATGGAAAAAATTCATAAATATAGAAAATAACTTTAATCTCTGTGCCTACATTTCAGTCATAAGAAGGTCCCTAAACTGCATCTGTGTATTGTTTTCCTGTACACCATGTAAACTTCAAAACTCTGTAGGTAAACATTGTTAATAGAATGGTTTCTGCTAGTATACATGGATGGAACTGCCAACAGAGAGGCTAGTGATAAGCACATGCGGCTGTGTTTACAGGAACTATTGCACAGATGGTCTGTCAATGATTTCCTTGATGACTTCTGTAGGATGTTAGGCTGTAACAATTGTGGTGCTTGCAGTAATGGAAAGAAAACAGCAAACACATGTCTTAATACTGACATTGAATTCAACTCTTTTGTTTTTACATGTGGCAGCCAACAAGGATTATTATCATTATTATTATTGTGGGATCATGATCACCCGACACTACAAGAAGCCAATTTTATAAAATGTATCAATTACAAAAGTGTGAACTCTCTTTTTACTGAAAAAAGTTACGAGTTTTATAAATTGTATCTTATATGGCAAATTTGTACCTTACAGAGGCAATCTGATGTGAGTTGTGTATATGATTTCAGAAAGCAGAAACGATCATCAAAAATAACTTCAGTCACTTTTCATGGTATCAACCTTTTTGTCTCCAAAAGTAACTTTAACAGTGTTGTTAAATATTACTGCTCAACATTAAAATAACAAACACAGCATTTCAAAATTTGCACAATAAAAACTGACCACGAATTTTTTTTAACGTTAGTTAAAATCACCGCACAAAACTGTTGGCATTTATAAACATAACAAACTTTTTTTACCAGAGATTTGATCTGATCACCTTATATTCTTGCAAGAAACAGCAAAAACTTCAGTGTTTATACAATAAATTTTCAGTTGAAAATAAAAAATAAAATTGTGATTGTCGGAGACAACATCATTCTTCAAGTATCTTGTAAATTATCTAGAAAGTTCTACTGGAACAGAAGACATCAGAGTACGTATGTGACGATACAACACATACCCAAAATGTATTTACACTGTATGTGAATGATAAAAGAGGATCGACTGGTACTGCACAGATCCTCTCTGCTTGTATTGAAATTTGTACAGATTTGTGGCTGGGAGGTGGTTTTATGACCCATATGATGCATAGCTAAAGCTGGTAACACATCATCAAATACACACATTGTTTCTCCAATAGTAAAGACACAGTCTAGCCCAGTATGGCTACAGCCTATGGAGTTGTGTACAGTAGCAAAATGTCTACTCAAATAACAAGCACCATACTCACAATTTCTGATAATAAATCCCACCATCAAGGCAGATTTTACATTAGGTACACTGAAAATCTAGAACTACAGTGCATTTGCTGGAAAAACTGGCAGAAAACCCGGCATATTTGAAGCAATACAGCTGCTGTTTGTGAACTGATTATATGGGTCAATGTGGCGACCTTTTAACCTAAGGTCAGGGGTCAGCAAAATTGTACCCACAATGCCATGCTGTATAAACAAACTTTCAAATATGGCTGCCTGTGTCAACAGCTATAAAAAGATCGCCTAATGGAGTTTGAGGGTGAATACAATGGATCAGGGATACTACCTCAGGCTGTATGCTACTTTAGAACTTAGAAGGTCTGACCTGTTGTCAAGATACTCACTCAGGCGAAACGGAACAATTGATGTGTGTTAACAGATGAACGTTTAGCCGAATTTTTGTCAGATAAAATTCCACTACCCAACAATTTGAATTAGGTTTCCACTGCTGAGGTAGCAATTAGCAAACTTTCCCTGCTTTGATCACACAATGGTGGGGATCAACCATATTGTGTAGGTAATGGGATAAATCCATGTTGTCATCAAACCATCTTTTGAAACTACTTTTTGGTCTCTGGTATAACTGTTACAAAATCACTGATAGACCATCGACAAAGAACTAACTGTCAACATGAATTACCCTGTGCTGATCTTACATAAGGAGTGAACTACTTTATATTTGTTGCTAGTACTTTCGAAGAACTTCATCAAATGATCAATAATCATACTGCAAATACCCTATGAAAATAAACTTTAGAAATCTGCAGACAGGACAAAGCAATATTAAAGGCCTCATCACAAAAGGTACGTCCTGAGAGAAAAATTCTTCACTGAGAATAGACATCTGCTTTGTGGCCATGTAGTTAACTACAAATGAAGAAAAACATTCCCCGGGCAGCTCGTCCAGGGTCCATTTTCTGCATGTTTTACAGACACAACAGGGAAATGCAAATAAACAGCACGTAAAGAACACAAAGTGAAAAAGCTCATCATACTTACATTATTTTGCTCCAATACTTGCAGGGCTTTATTAACATTATTCAGATGATGTACACGCATACGCCCTCTCTCTCTTTTCTGCAAAAGATGAAGATGAAAACTGATAAAGCCACTGGTGGAAGCCGCAGTAGGTCAAGTCGTGCATATACTGGTCCTGGATTACCTCACAGGTTGCCATAACAACTCCACATCTGCAGCATTTCTTAGTATCATATGACCACAAGAAAGGATACCGGGCCAAATCCCTGTCTGGACTGTTTGCAGTTCAATGTGCAATATTTTTCCCAAGGTGGCCTATGATTGGTTGAAAACTAAAAAATATAGTTCTCTGTCTGAGGAACTCTGGCACTGCCCTTACCGAAATTTAGGCCTCCCGCAAACTGTTACTGCAAATTTGCCGCAAGCTTTGCAGTAAATTTGCAGCAAACTATTTGCCGCAAATATGCCGGTGGTTCATTTTTCAGATGCAAATTAGGTTTCTTGTGAACTTGCTGCAAATATGCAGCAAACTCCCTGCCGCAACGTTGCTGCAAACTCTTTGCAGCAAATTTGCAGCACAATCCTTGCAGCAAACTTGCGGCAAATTAATTTGAATGTTACTGAAAATTTGCCGCAAACTCCATACAGCAAATTATTTTATTTGCGCTGACCTTGTTTCTCGTGAAACTGGTATTTCAGAGTTTAGTTGGATAAAACACATCTTGTGCTGTCCACAGTCGGCCAATATATAAATATTATTTATCCAACTTAACTCTAAAATACCAGTTTCACGAGAAACAATGGTCAGCGCAAATAAAGTTATTATAAACAAAAAGATGACAGAAAAAAAAGGTTAAATTCAATTGTGGTACAATTTATTTTATATGCCATGTTCATTTCATGCCACATAAGTGTCATGATCATGTCAAGATTTTCTTTTGACTTGAGAAGTTTCATGTAACATTTACATTACTGTCAAAGGCTGCGATTTGGCTTTCTGTTCTCTGAATTTCTTGTCCCTTTGGTGTACCAGAAATGGATTCTGAAAAATATAAATCGTTCAGGGAAGAGTGTAAGTCTTTACCGTTTGACCAAACATTGTAAATTTCATGAAACAAAACGATAATTATTTGAAAATGAGACAAAATCAAGTTGAAAAATTGAAGCAGAAAATACATAAATATTTATGATCGAAATTAAATTAATAATGATTAAAATGTCCGACAGCGGACAACTCGCCGTATGTTGTTTACATACACGACGGCGACAATCTGCAAAAATCTCAGCACTTACTGTAACTGTTGTGAAACGAAAGTGAATTCAGTATGAACATGGATGTAAAAAATAGTGAACCAGTACTCAACGAAAATTTATCTTTAGGTAAAGATTGCAATACAACGATTACAGAACATAATTATAGCGATCGATGTACAGACGAACGGTATATTGACTTACATTTGTGAACGGCTCGCAGACGCTGGGACGATTCCCGGTCCGGTTGCAGGTCTCACCGTGCTGTGTGTAAATACCGTACTCAGAAAATATAGTCGGCATCTTTACTGCCGCTCGCGTTCACAAATTTAGAACTCCGCCTGTCCCTGGTACTGTATACACGTTTTTGCAACTATGTGATATCATTTGGCTGGCGATTCCATAGAAAGATCACGAAATTGTCCACTAGAAAACTCCCTGCTCACAAGTACGCAGCCGACACTGGCCGATGGTACTAAAATCTAACTTCGCGCCGATCAAGCCTCATGACGATAACGGAAGTGCGATCTATAAATCATTACGCGATTGATAATGTAGTCCCGTTTTTAAATGCTGGAATTGACTCTACATCTGCACCAATCCGTTATATTTCATACTTAATATAGCATTTAATCTATTAGTTTAATGAAAATGGTTATTTTTATCATAGAAAGACTAAAAAGAGAGTAAAAATTCTTTCAGCACGAAGAATCAATATCAATGCGCGAAGTGACCTTGATGAACCGTGACCGGAGAGTGTAAACATGTCGGCTGCTCGCAGCTGATACACAGGACGTGTTGGACGTTGATGAAGCGGCGCTTTGAATTTTCGTACAGGGACTCGGGATGGAGTGTAATCCTAAATCTCAAATTTGTGCTCGGCAATACAACTCTAACGCTGAAAACATGGACAAAAGCCTTTTACCTCGACCCATGTTATCAGAAGGCGAGATTTTGTCAGCGGCATCGATGGGACAGACTGTAAGCTGCAGTGCATTGTACGTACCGTATACATGTACTATATTGATGGGATGAATAGCTTGGAGCACAGCCACTACTCTGCATGCTTGGAGGTAGTAGCGGAAACATTACTGTACAGATTTGCAGTAACAAAAGTCTACGACGTGTCCTTACAGACCATTATCAAACGCACATTTCGTTCGAAACTGTTTGCATTTTGGTATCATTCGCAGAAAATACAGGGTGTAACTTGAAAGACAGACAAGTCCCTGTTTCAAAAATTGTTTCCCTAAAAATTCAGTTTTCGATCCAACCATAATTTACCCAACCAGATTGTCAAAGGGCACTTTTATTACATCATGTCACTACAGTATATACTATAGATGCACTCTACCGGTATATCCATGCAATGCTTTCACCAGCATAACTGAAGCTGTTCATTATCTAGCATTACCAGTTATTATAATTTAAAAAGTGGATTGTCTGTTATGAAATAAAGGAACATAAAATATAAATGAAAGATCAATTTATGTTGCTTACACATGACTGGTCACGAAGTGCAACAGTACTCAGTGTGTAGTGTGTACTCCCTGGTAATGAAATAGTGGGAAATATGTCAATCATGTGTTGCTGCATATTTGCAGCAATAATCTTGTTTGCCGCAAATTTGCAGCAACTTAGTCGTTTACCGCAAATTTGCTGCAAACTGACTTAAGGGTTTGCAGGAGGGTCACATCTACCTGCAAACTTCTGCAACTCCTTCCTGCAAGCTATATGCTTGCTGCATATTTGCAGCAAACTTACGGCAAATTTGCAGTAGAAATAATTTTCGGTAAGGGTGGTGCAATAAATCACACAGTCTGCTAAATTTTAATTTCCAGAAACTCTGCTCAGCAAACAGCTTTCTATTTTAAGTGCTTTTCAATTCTTGATAGGCTTACTGTATGTGAAGTACAAGATCTACAACTCACTGACTGGATGGATTATACTAGTTATGTGTGTGTGTGTGTGTGACATAGTTACCATTTCAATTAATATGCAGTCCTGGATTGCTTTTACTCATTCACTGGTCACATCTAATCATTACATTCAAATGAAATTGCTTGGCTAAGTTAATGAAATATGGATCATTATGCTCCTAATGCAGTTTGTAAGTGTTGACTTTTCCATATGGTAGCAATATTGCTGTCACGTATTTCACAAATATTAGCACCAAGCAAACAAACCTTCATGTTCCATTATTTATTCCCACTTGTTTCTTACCAAGTCTGTCTCAACCCAATATAGGTCGGATTTTGTTTTTCTGTCTCAGCTGTATCCAGATTACCTTATGATTGGTTATTGCGAATCATGTTAGAACATACCATAGCATGTGAAATATTTAATCTATAAATGCCAAAAATTTATACTGATTTTGCAAAAAAATTAATGTCCTTTCACATTGAAACATGACACTACCTACATTTGCAAAAACAGGACGGGCAAAATTTAAATGAACTTTCTTCCACAAAGAATATCTCTGTAGGAGTCAAAATCTTGGTAGATCAAATAAATTGCATTACAATTTACAGCCTATAGGTACTAGTATATGGTGCTGCTTGCCTCAATGTAAAACCTTTAAAAAGTTTGTAGAAAAGTGCATCATGGAGTGGGATACATGTAACGATGGTACATGGTAGAAAAGCCATTACCCGTCAAAGATGTGAAGTCAAATCTCTGATACATGCAGACTAACTGATTTTTTTATCGGAAATAACTGTCATGTTGGCTTGCACTATTGTTTGCCCTCAAACTGGATGTTGCTAACATGTCATTAAACAGCAATTGCTCAATCATTAAATCACATCTTCACAATATTAAGGTAATCACTGAATTGTACGTATCAAATAGATTGGTATCAGACAGTCATTCTACCAGACAATTAGGACAGATAATCATACACAAACACTGATGAATACAAAGAGGTGAATTTACGTGTGCATCTTCGGTGCCTAAAATTGCTTGGATGTGTGTAGAATCATCACTTATTCTGACCTCATGCAACCTCATGTAAGTTAACATATGACAGCGTTTTTGCTAAGGTTTGGGAAGATAGTTATTAGGTAAATGGTACTGGAACCCAAGTGACACTTCTATTATCCTCTTATATAGTTAAACCGTATTTACTGGCGTATGAGCTCATGTGTGAGCAAGCACCAACTTTAACTGAAAGTTTCAAATCAAGGTGATGTATGGGCAAACACCCACCCAAATTTTTTACGGTTTTGAGGGGACTGGGAATAAAAGTTTTGAAATTATTGTGGGTCTCATGCTTTCTAAATTTTTTGTTATGTGGGTAGTTCTCTTTTCATATTTGGCTGTCTTTAAAAGGGCCATTTGTAATGTGTTTAAAGCCGCACTTTTCAATCCCAGGTTCTCGCATTAGTGGAGTTCTCCTCCCAGTCAAACACATGGCCAGTACGATGTTTGATTTCTATTACATTAATTACACAAACTGATTTCAATCTTTTGTCACCTTTTGCTAATCCTGCAAATAGCCGTTTGATTGACGGTCGGTTCAAATTGCCAACAGTCATTTATTCCCCAGCACCACATTCGAATTTCCTTAAAAAACGTCTTCCAGTCATGTTAGAATTTGAATATAACCACAGAGTTCGATCGGCAGCAGCTTCGTGCTGGCCGCTTGGCAGTCTGTCAGCGTTTTTGCGGCCGGGGAAAACTAAAAAGTGGCATTTTCTGGAGCGTGTGCCCTCATGTTGCCTGTTTGGTGTCCACTTACACAATGAATGCCGCCATAGGTTGGCACCCTTTTAAAGGGAGGCTCCGGCTTTAATATCAGACAAATTTGACAACAAATTATGAACAGTAGCAAAGTTGCACTTTGTACCTTCTTTTTGATTACAATGAAACAGATCATACTTGAACATGCCAGGAGTGGGTCTGGGAAAGCGCAAATCCAAACTTCAGAGGACAATCACACACATACACCCAATGACCCGGATAAATACATTATTTACAGAGGGAAACTCTGGTGACACGACTGGGGAACTCCTGTAAACCCAAGTAAACACTGCAGATGTATGCGTTTTCAAAGGATGTAATACACTATTGCAGTATTTTGATTGTGTTCCTTCAGTTTGATACATCACTGGTCCATAATATATTGCATATTTCTATATATCTTTGTGTCTTGACTGTTAGAATTATTAGAATTTTAGACCTAAAGACTGATATAATTAAAAACAAGTCATCGTTGATGACACAGTCCCCACTTGTTAATGGGTACTTTGATTACATGTCCTCAGAGAGGATAGAGTCCTCTTCATTAATTAGGTCTGTGATAAAAATACTTTGATACAGATGACGCTCAATGGCCAAGAATGAGTTCCATGGTGATGAAAACATAAAACCAATGTAGGCCACCATCCTAAAGTTCAGAAAATGAGTCAACTAGGAATTAATCAACAGGATGTGCAAAACATTTGTGCACACAATTCTAACACTTGACAGATTATCACTGGTACCATATTTCATAAAGTTTGATGCAGTATTTACAACACTATGAGATCAACATCTGTATCAAGTTTCATCATATTTGACGTTGTATTAATTTATGGCTATATCACCCTAATTAGGAAAGTTCATTACTTATGCAATTACAAATTAATTAAAATGACACTGATAAATGTCTTTTTCAATGTTAAAGCAATGTGAGCTTAACATCAGTTATCATCTGTATAAAGTTTCATGAATTGATGCAGTACATATTTCTTGACATATCAGCCTACTTATGAAACTTCAATAATTGACATGTTACTGCTACATGACATGAAACAAATTGACGAGCATATGTATGAAATACTCATAGGTCAATGTCCTTGTACCAACTTTGAATGATACTGGTGGAAATTGTCTGATTATGGCTCTGTACATTTGAAAATTGTAACAAAATCACCGCCATGCAGCAATATTTGATCTTACTGTTTCAAAACTCAACACGTATATGTATGACGTAAGTCAATGTACATGTACCAACTTTGAATAAGATCAGTTGAGACTTGCCAGAGTTATGGCTCTCGACATGAAACAACCATAACAAAATTGCTACCATGTGGCCATATTGGACCATCTCGTGAAACCAATCGACATACATAAATAAGTCAATGTCCTTGTACCAACTTTGAATAAATTTGCTTGATGCATGTCTGAGTTATGGTTCCGGACATGAAAAAATCGGAAAAAAAATGGCCACACGGCGGCCATATTGGATTGTATCATAAAACAAATCAATGTGCATATGTATGACATAGGTCACTGTCCTTGTACAATGATTAAAATTGGTGAATAAAATAAGTTGAGACATGCCCAAGTTTTGGCTAAGGACACGAAAAAATTGTAACAAAATGGCTGCCATGCAGCCATATTGGATCATATCATGAAACAAATTGAAATACATATGTATGACATAGGTTAATGTCCTTGTACCAACTTTGAATAAAATCGATTGAGATATGCCTGAGAGTATATATGGCTCTGTACATGAAAAAGTCGTAACAAAATGGCCGCAAGGCAGCCATATTGGATCGTATCACATAACAAATTGACATGCATATGTATGACATTAGTCAATCTCCTTGTACCAACTTTGAATAAAATCGGTCAAAACATATCTGAGTTATGGCTCTGTACATGAAAACATCGTAATAAAATGGCTGCCTAGCGGCCATATTGGATCGTATCACATAACAAATTGACGTATATATGTATAACAAATTGACGTGCATATCTATGACATTGGTCAATGTCCTTGTACCAACTTTGAATAAAACCGGCTGAAACATGTCTGAGTTATGGCTCTGTACATGAAAAAATCGTAATAAAATGGCCGCCTGGCGGCCATATTGGATTGTATCACAAAACAAATTGACGTGCATATCTATGACATTGGTCAATGTCCTTGTACCAAGTTTGAATAAAATCGGTTGAAACATGTCTGAGTTATGGCTCTGTACATGAAAAAATCGTAATAAAATGGCCGCCTGGCGGCCATATTGGATCGTATCACAAAACAAATTGACGTGCATTACTATGACATTAGTCAATGTCCTTGTACCAACTTTGAATAAAATCGGTTGAAACATGTCTGAGATATGGCTCTATACATGAAAAAATCGTAATAAAATGGCCGCCTGGCGGCCATATTGGATCGTATCACAAAACAAATTGACGTGCATATCTATGACATTAGTCAATGTCCTTGTACCAACTTTGAATAAAATCGGTTGAAACATGTCTGAGTTATGGCTCTATACATGAAAAAATCGTAATAAAATGGCCGCCTGGCGGCCATATTGGATCGTATCACAAAACAAATTGACGTGCATATCTATGACATTGGTCAATGTCCTTGTACCAACTTTGAATAAAATCGGTTGAAACATGTCTGAGTTATGGCTCTGTACATGAAAAAATCGTAATAAAATGGCCGCCTGGCGGCATATTGGATCGTATCACAAACAAATAAACGTGCATCTGTATGACATATGTAGTAATCCTTGTACCAAGTTTGAATGAAATCGCTTCTTGCATCTCTGAGATATCTGCGTGAACGGACGGACGGACGCACACACGCACGCACGCACGGACATGACCAAACCTATAAGTCCCCCCGGACGGTGTCCGTGGGGACTAAAATGCTAATGCTCTTCACTTTCTGATGACAACCGATATGATTTTGGACAAAATGTAATCACAGGTAAATTGTACAGATTTGAAATATGTGATCAAAGATGAGGTGTTTGTTGACAGGGTAGATGTACTCTCTTATTCTCTGTGGCACTTCCCTACTTCATACCTCCTTATTCATTACATTTCAATGCATTTAAGGTCAGACATGAAAATTTCCTTTCTGTCAAATATCATCCAAAATACCTCTATGACATCATACAGGCAAATTTGTGAAAAGTTACATACTATTACTACAGTCTTAAAATCACTACCTCAGAAATTGAGAAATGTTCATCCATGACTACCTCACAGGAGACAGATTAATTATATTGAAGATTCACCTGGTCTGTTTTGTGTCTTCATCACTCAAGGTAACTCTCCACACTGGTTAGATTGTAAAGGCTGGCATATCAATTGTACTCTATTTACATGTAAAATGTTTGGATGTTTTGAATGATAGCAATGAAGCTAATGTTTGGTGATAAGCCTACAATGAATGGACAGACCTAAGTCAGTTAAGTCTTGGATCAAACTCTATGAAGCCTTGAAATCATGCTGGTCAATACACTTTTCAAACCACTCAGCCCTAAAATCCCTTTATAGCCCACAGTTCAAATTACTTCCTGAGGCTATCTAGACAGACTGTGTCATTTATGATTTTAAGTGAAATGAGTGATGTAGACAGAAGAATGAAGCTGTATGATGATGTTGTACAGAAAGTTATACTAAAAATTCACATCCAAATGAAGTACCAACGAGCTGATATTAAATAGATGATTCAAAAACATTTTTGCAACTTCAATGTTGGTTTGTTTACAGTGTTGCAAACACATTGACACTGCTTATCAATGATTGAAATGCATTCTTTGGATAAATCAAACCGTTCGACCAATCAGATTCCTGCATGCTACTGTAAAATCCATGGCAACAGCCAATCACAAGTAGGAATTCTCTATGTCTACATCTCTAGCGATGGGAACTTTTTATTATGTAATACAATGTCCCTTTTATTTTCTTTCCAATTGCATGACAGTTTCCATTTAATAACCTTAGGGAAGAGCCCAAAATCATAGGCAGGTCAACTTCAAGAGTAGTCAACTGGGTCATTTCACACGTTGCTAAGTTACACAGAACAGGAAGATAAACACTTTTTATCTTTATGATCAGCAATATGCATTGCCATAATATTCTACTCCTCATGTCTGCTGGACCACTGCTCAAGATTTATTGACTCTGGATTGTCAAATACTTCAGAACTATGTTTACTGCAGATAAGAATTTCCAATGCACTGATGTTAGTCGTATATCAATCACAACAAAAAATGCCATGTGTATCATTGACCCTGAGCTGTAACAGCTAAAGAACAAAAATTGCTATCTTTTTTATCTTCAATTGCTTTGGATTCCCATGTCTATGTACATGAATGTCATAGTGGTCTGATGGTAGATAGCTAAGTCAGTGTTTCATCTTGTCTGCAAGACTGCTAAATTCCCACAATTCCATCTGCAACACTGAAGGGAGATTAGCCCAACAATGGCACAACAACATATCATACAACTTCCTAATTATTGTGAACAAATTACATTTCAAAGCCCCCTCAACAATTCAAAAGCTCCCTATGAAATCAGGATATGATCCCCACTCCTCCCTTTTGCTGAAGCATCCTGGGTAATTCAGTGGCAGCTGTGCTTCAAAACTCAATTATTTGAAAACCACATCGCCAACAAGGTGATGAAACTTTTTTTCTTATCTGCTTCCATGAAAGTTTTTTTAATCGAGTTGGACATTATGGCTACTGTATGTGTGCCTGGTACCAGTGTTTGTGAGATTAGCTGTATTCCCTGAAATATCTCTTACTTCTTAAAATATTACCTGGTTCTTGCTATGTATATCAAATTTGAAAAATTCACATTTCTGAACTTTTGCCAATTTTTTAGCACTGGAATTTATGGCATTTCATTCTTGATAGCACCAAAGATTTGTACAATGCATCCTGGAACATCTGTCGAAAACTTAAATAATAAAAACAAAAATCGAACAATATCAAGTTTTGTGAAATATAGCAAATTTCCCTATAATTTACTCAGGTAGAGCTTTTAACACCAATATCACACTGGTATAATTGCAAACTAGACCGACAAAAGACACCTAACAAATTGTACAGGTAGCAGGATCTGCATGCAAAAAAAGTTGGCACTCACTCGAAAGCTGTTTATATCTCTGAAAAGTCACTAATAAACGTTCACTGATTTAACTTCTTGTTTACCACTTCAGATTTGTCAATGGAAAAAATTTATTGTGCAGGTCAGAGGTTAAGCAAATCAAGAAGTCCAGGGATCCAGACCACAGAACACTCATCTGGCATCGAGGACAAGCAGACAAGCTATTACCAGCAAATATTCTGGAAAATGTTTGATAAAGAAAGCACTCAGGAATCCTAAACAAAGTTTGCCAGACCACTACAATTATCTTACTAATGTTCCTAGGACCCTGTGGGACCTGTATCAATCTTGGGTAAACAGATTTGCCCTGCCTTGACAGTGACAAAGATATGGGAGTCAAGGTCAAAGATCATACTGCCACACTTAAGGTAGAACACACCGCAGATATTCCGACTCTCAAATTTCTACAATTTTTTCCTGATCTACCACTTGTGGGGGCTTATTCTAAATCTTGCACTTTATGGAGAAATAAAACAGTAGTTTTTCGAAAATCCAAAATTTTATTTTTACCAGAAAGTTAACACAGGGATTGCGGCCATTTTGAATTTCAAATATCACACAATGTTGAGTAATTTCTTTTTCTAGTTCCAAACTTTGGACGGTGATCCCTGATTTTTATTGTTGAATTGGTAAGAGAATGGTTGAAAGTTTCATTTAGGAAAATTTGATCAAAAGTTTGAGTCTTTCACTTTTGAGGCGCATACTACCTTAAAACAAAAAGCCCTAGGACTGGTACTGCTACCACTGGCTTTTTTATTCGCAGTAGAGGACGTCTGTGTTTTAAGTTACCTTGGAGTTGACTGGTCTTTGCAGTGAACTACCATAAATTCAAGGCGTGGTCCATGGGAATGTCTAATATAGACCATGGTAATTTTTGTGGTTTCACACTAGCTGGTTAATGCAAATAATTTGTACCTCATGTGTACATGCACAACAATTTGGTGGAAAGGTACAACACCGTAACTGGTAAAACTGGGGCAAAGGTGATTTCAAGCCTACATGCTCATAAACCTGCTTCTTGTTTGCCACCAGGGATAACAGATAAACCTTACAATCCCTTGCCCGGATTATTCCACTGAGAAAAAGGGTGATTGTGAGACGAAAAGTTGGACTACACTGTATGATGCCAGACCAGATTTTGTCATTTTGTCTGGCCAGTCACAAAGAATCTGCACAGTGAAAGGTTCATTATGCAAATATTTCAAACCTATTAACACCTAGATTGTATTCTTCTCCAACCAGCTCTCTTGTCTCCTTCTCAACAAATATCTGATATTCTGACCCTACATGACAAGATAAAATCTACCAGAAACTTTTTGCATGTTATCCAAAAAACATAAAGTTCTGATATTCTTTGTCAAAATTAACTATTTAGCACCATATGAAAACTTTCCACAGAGACAAGATAACTGTAGAGATTCAAAAAATAACAGCTAATACTTACCAATGGTTGGCCACATAGTATTTCTAGAAGTGACAACAGCTGTGTACCATCTCTGAGATCTTTGAATAAATCTTTAATTGGAGGTTTATTGGCCTGCAATAAAAGAAACATTAATTAACCACCTTCACTTTTTTGTAAGTTTCAAAATTAGCCCTTTGTTCCCTCTTTCCCTCTCTTTTGGTATACCAATCCTTTTGAAAACAATAGGAATATACTAAAGTCGGTTGGTGAGGGGGATTCAACCCCTTCCTTATCACCCTGTTAAAGAATTCACCTTCAGATATGAAAACGGTGACACTGAGGTACCTTCTGGAATGACACATTACTTCTTTGTTGAAAAAAATATTGTTTTCATACTGTGTGTAACAAAACTGAGGCGAAGAAATCACAAGAAATCTACTCAAGTCAAACGCAGTGCCTCCACACACTGTGTATAGGGACTATTATATGGTTGAAATTTGTATGTTACTAACACATAGACCAACAGACAATGCTTATTGAATGATGAAGTTATAAATGTAATCAGTTACGCCCTATGGTGTGTTTATCTCCTGACATGACACACAAGCTTTCTGAACATAGCATTTTATCTCCATAGTTGTTTCTGGGTAATGATGAACTACAATACAAATCTATACGATACAAAGATGGTTTTCAAGAGTTAGAGGCTCAATTGACCTTTAGCTCTGTCAGATACTGTATAACTTGTGTAAGAATATATCTGCAGGATAAACTACTCTTGCGAGAATTAGTCTGTGAGATTTGAAAATGAAGCTAAATATAGTTTACAATGGCATTATCCTGAAGTAGGTCAAAAGGCTGGTTAGCAGATGTTTTTGCTATCTGCACAATTGATGTCATTATCTCTGTGAAGTGACATAGATCTTAATTTGCTTTGTCAATGTTGATCCTCTAAACGGTAAACACTGGTACATAGTTTGTACAGCACAAGAGTTCACTAGTGTATGGACTCTAATGTAAAGTTGAGTCAGACAATTAACTGCATGACCTTTTCCCTAAATAACTGTATGAAATACCATGCCTAGGGATTAATAAGCACCATCTTCAGGAGTAGTCAGCCATATTTCTCTCATATTTTGAAAAGTAAAGTGTTGTTATCAACTCATTTATTGGTACTTACATGTATGAACATGTCTGACAATCTGGTTGTTACTAAATTAATGAAAATGTAACCCCCACACATTGTGAGCATCACTCCATACAACCAATAAGGCACAATTTTCTAAATCTATAACATGACCAACTGACCTTAAAAGTTAGAATTGATGAACATAAGGGAAAGGAATTTTTCAAAGTTCACAATATTTAGTTAGCTGTGACTTCATGATGACAATTCTCAAGGTCATGCAAAATTACAGTTTCATGTGTTACAAATATTAATTTCAATATTTACCAGTCTTTAAAAAAGTAGCATTCATATGATAAGATGATATGTATCACACAAGATGATATGATCTGAAATCACACTGGTCCTCTCTGGAAATCAGTACATTTTTGACTGAGGGAGCTAACCAGTATAAATATGAATGAATAAATAAATAATTAAATAAATAAAATGAAAATGCCTAATTGACAAATATTACCATTTTCTTTTATGAAAATGACCATTTAACAAATCGACAGGGAAAAGACAAAAAGCAAGAGTCCTGATTACAAAGTGCCTTATGTTCAGGATAACATTTCAGTCTCCATTACGCAGGTGTCTGTATAACAGAGGTGCATAATGTGAGTAGTTCCACAGACTCATGATTACAAAAATGACTTGATTGGCTAAGTAAAATGAGATCTCAAGTGCAATACTGAAATGCTCCATCACATTTCATCACTTTGCTAAAAAGACATACAGGATTTCTAAATTAATAATGTCAATGACACAGTTTCCTATTATCAGGAATTATTAGACATATTTTTGAAAAGCAGACAAATTCAATGATTTATTTTATAGAATTAATGATTTCTAAACTTTCTAACTATCATCACATGGTTAAACTAAAATGACGGCTATGCCACAGCCATAAAAACAAAGGAACTTCACTTCCTCAACTGCAGTGGAACGTTCCCGATGCTCCACCTTGTGAACACATGGTGCAGTGAATCAAAATGATTTGAAACAGTTTCTATTCATGGCATGTGAAATATTTGTTAGCTGGTCTCTTCAAATGGCAACAACTCAAACAGGCTTTGTTTCTGAAGGGAGAACAGAAATGAAACACAGCAAGTTCAAGGCCTTGTAAATATGGCTTCCATTTCAACAGCTTTCTGCTCACTTTTGCAAGTGGAATTTCTCAATGATGTGTACATTATCCAGCTGACGGGAGATGTCAATTCATTTATATCTGGTTGAATAACCCTAAAATTAAACTGAATTCAATTTCATGAACATGACCTATGGAATTTTCCACCATTACACTTCCTTTACACACTATATCATTCACAAGTTCATTGTCAGTGAGGAGTCTACATTACAGTTTCATCTGCTGTTGAAGACACGCTGCACTTCTGTACAACATGGAAATTGATGAAATGAAAATCTACGTTGGAAGAAAAAGCGATATATGCTAAATCTTGAATTATGATCATTCAACTGTGACAGCTGGGATCGAACATAATTGAACATAAAATTAATTCAAATGTCATTACACAAATTCTAACAAACCTGTCTAAACTAGTTTTGCACAAATTCATCTAATTCTATTCTATTCTATTCACCACAAGCATAATCATATAAAAATTTTTTGTTAAATTTTATTATGGAAAATATTTTATCACTATAATTTGTAAACCTCTGCATTCCAATCTTTGTAATCAACAGATTGTGTCTCACAAAGTTGTTGAAAATATTTCTCTGTATGTGGCTTTCTCAACAATGTAGATTTTAGATTCAATATTCTAATTTATCCCAGTCATTTTGAAAATTATAGAATAGGTTTTCAATGACCAGTCATGGCTACTGCGCAATGGGCAGACTTTGATGGATAATAACATAATTAAATATATGTTGTGCATTATTTCTGGCTGGGTAAAACAATGAAAATTTTGATGTTGAGTCACATTTAAACAGCATGTTAAAATGCGATCAAGATTTTTAAGTTACACTGTTTGTCCTCCTGACTTGCCAATGCCCTTGCCTTGATCTGAACCTATCAGGTACATCAGGAGACATAAATGCCTTTGCTTTATCAACGTCAAACTGGGGACATTAAACCCTGAAAGCTTATAACCGCAATGAACCTTCACCTGCCAGAGAAATTGCTCATTTACCAAGCAACTTAACACCATATGGTCTATGTCTAGATAAGCAATGTTGCATTAGGATGGACCAGCACATATGGATCGAGTCATCTTATTGGTGAGTTTCTTTGGTTGATATCAACAATGTCAATGTCTATGGACAGATTTCATGAACACCATAGAACTTTCCAACAAAGATAAATTTAAAACAAAATTCACAAAATAATTTGAACACCCACAGGAAAAATGTTTCAGTGAGTACTTTCATAGAACTGATCATAATGGTCACTTTGTTACAATATCGCATACTGTATTGTAACCACCTCATCCGCAGTCTGTATTCTAATTCGCCAATTGATAGTCACGTGGAATGCGTTCTTTTGTGCTGATCCACGTAAACGACGTCATCAGGCATCATTCGTTTGAACTGTTGCCTGCCAGGCATCAGTTCTGAAAAATGATGCCCGCTGACGTCAAAAACGATATTTGACGC
The DNA here is from genome assembly GCF_041260155.1 of Ptychodera flava. Lineage (NCBI taxonomy): Eukaryota > Metazoa > Hemichordata > Enteropneusta > Ptychoderidae > Ptychodera > Ptychodera flava. The sequence continues at coordinate 5,696,190 of NC_091937.1, read as the reverse complement.
GAACGCGGACCGGAATGTAAACAAAGATGTCGTCTGCGGCCGATCGAAACGATAATTCAGAAATTTCTTGGTTTATTCTACTTTCTGAAGAAGAATTGAATGCTTTGGTTTCCAACAAGGACTCGATACGGACAAAAACTATAATCAAAGGTGAATTGAACGTTTTGCAGAAGTATTGCGGTCTTTTTAGGAAAAACTTTTTCTTACTGAACCACTCAAACATATTACATCATAGACCTACATGCGACAAGTTTTGTGTATAGTACGTTCTTATGCATGGCTACGGATGAGGTGTGTTACAAAACACATATTGACTGGCTATGAGGGCAACAGCATACGTCTTAACCCCTCGGGCCTGTGAGTCACCCCCAAACGACATCATCAGGCATCATTCGTTTGAACTGTTGACTGTTTCCCTCGGCCTACGGCGTCGGGAAACAGTCTGTTTTTGGGGGTGACTCACAGTCTCTCGGGGTACAGACGAATGCTGTTGCCCTCATAGCCAGTCAATATGTGTATACTGTATCATGTGCAACAGACAAGCTTTTGTTGACAGCAATTGATTCAGGCTAATTTTGTATATTGTATGCCTTTGCTTATTGCTGCATCTCATGGTTGGATCATTCAACAAGTGATTTTTTTATACTTTTATACTTCATAACATTTATGGCAACAAAGTACAAATTTCACCATTCCTGTATGCATAATTTTTGAATGTATCCTAAAATAAGCTCTCTTTGATATTTATACACATACCAAATATGAGCTAAAAATTTGACAAATTCTTACTTTTGCATACTTACGATGTAACTGTCACGTCACAGGGAATCAGCTCAACAAAATCTACATCAACATATGAATGATTTATTTTTTGCCAGATTTTAATATTAGGCTGAACCACTTTATCCAAAGTATGCTTCATTTTAATTTACACCATGCTTTCCACTAGTTGCAATTCTGAAGGGTTCATGAGGTAAATTGCCCTTGCCTCTCTGAGGATTTCATGTCAAATCTTGAAGTATTGAAATGACTAACGTGAAATTCCATACAATCAAAACCTTGTAAACATGGCCAATTTTGGACATTTCAACAAATGGCTTTTGATATTACCATGGCAACTAGGCTGCTTTCGCTCAAGAGTTTGACAAATAAAGCAAATGTCACTATGTTTCTGCTAAGCACAGGCAAGACACATCTGGATCATTTTCCATGTGATATGGAACAAGGACTTTTGTGAAGAATCAGGAATACATTCCAGTATTTTTCACATGGAAGACATAAATTCCATATGCTGTTTATGGGAACAGCATTGTTTGTCATCGTAATGGGAGGAGGAAGGAAGATATAATCTGCACCTGACACTTTCTATTGCTGAAAAATCTCAACAAAAGTTCAATAAAAATTTTCCATCGCTAATAACCAGGAATAGCTCTTTCACACATGGTGTTCTCTGTCAATGATTGAATACTTATTCTTTGTCAGTGGTGCATGTACAGCGTATACAGAAATACAGGTATCTGTGCTCTGTGATCAATGTTTACACAGGGTTCATATACCAAACATTTCTCAGAACCACTGAGAGTACATCAGCCGTAACAAACATCAGCAGCAGCGACTATTCTGAGAACAGCTGAACCTTTGATATTACACAATATTGCAAAATATATGAGTTCTTAATAGAATATATGAGATTGTAATACCACTGAAATGATTTTGTATCTTGTGTTGTTTTTATCTTTTCAGAGTATCCCCTAATGCATCAAGTAATGAGATTACAGAAGGAAGTCTGTTCATTGAGTTGAAATATTGAAAAATTGAAATGACAAGTACTCTCTAAAAACCTGCTACAAAAATATTTGATTATAGAACTTATGATTGGATGTCAAAGGTTTTACTACAAAAATCTTTCATGTGTAACTTTCTATAAATTATCCATGGAGTGGTTTTGCTGCAGAAACTGATCATCAAGTACAGTTCTCTACATGTTACATAGTACACATTTTCATGTGTTTTTAATTTTCACAGGCAAATGACATCGTCGAGTCAAAAAGGCTTATTTTGTCCTCTATATTCATTCCATATCATTTCTGATAAATGTTAAGATTTGTTGATGAGCAGTTTCAGGTGTAGTAAATATGGAGACGAACTTCTTTAAACAACTTTTGGTCTTTTTTTCATCCTTGGCTACAAATCTATACATACACTAAATTTTTAAAGATTAACTTTCATCAAATGCTTGTACACATGTAGTGTACCAATGACAGGTGCACCACTGGTTTTGTTGGAGTCCTAAGGCAGTAAATGTTGTAAGGGTATCTTCAATTATTTTTCAAAGATTCCAGTAGTTTCTCAGCATAATCACATCAGTGAACAAAACAAAATGTTACCGTGTATTTCCAGTCATTAGCCCGTATTCCAAAACAAGGGGCAGTGACATGGTATAGTATACACTCCCGTTTTCTCACACTTATTGAAGAAACTCGTCACTGGTCCAAAAACCACCAGAAATGCAACCACAAAATTGCACAAGTGCAAATAATTTGGAACTGAAACTTTGCTCAATAGTCTGGAAGTCATCATCTGTGATTTTACATTACATATCTCATTTTCTGCACAGCCTATTTCAAAATGTTAATTTCCTTGATCCATCACAGACCGTAGTATTTGATTTGGTAGTTTGGTCACAATATAATTGTTCACATAGCTGAATTGACTGAAGCTAAAAGATCAAAATGGCTCCCGTTCTCATAGCAACATCACGGCAAATGTTAAGGTCAAAGTTCACCTACTTACCCTAGCATAGTTGGCACGTATGTTATAACTTTATGAGCAGATTGGTATTGTAATGAGAAATTAATAAAATTGGAATTACAGGTTGCACTAGGACTGGATTTATTTGAATTTTGGTCTCACAATGGATATACAGAGTATTACTTCAAGATGGTAAAAAGTGGCTGCAGAATGGGTTGGTTCATTTGTTTCATACCATGCATCAGCAATAAACCTGCTGATGTTGTCAATTTTTACATTGTCAATATGCAAAAATATAACATTTAGCAAAGGATTTGAGAAAAATTTGGACATTTCACTAGATGACTGAAATGATTCCTTTTTTGACAACCACAGCTATGATGAAAACCATAAAAATCAAAGTCACAGGGATCCAAAAGAATAAATAAAACACCGCAACAGACAAAATATGTTTAAATTTCTGTCAACGATAACTAATGCCAACATGCAATACTCTACTTAACAAACTTCAAATTGTGATCAGAGCTATCAGAGTTCTTAGTATTAATTTCCATATTAGACTTTACTGGTATCCAGGTACAAAATGGATTAACAATATTGAAGTCAACTGCTACAGTTGTAAAGCTTCAATACAAGATTCCTATCAAATTAATGTGAAAAATACTGATTTGTAGAAAGTGACGTATGAAATTGACCTCGGCAGAAATTTCTAGCGACAGATTGTCATAGCTTAAATGGCAGTGAAACCTGCAGTTTCCAAGAAAACATATAAAACAGATTAAACCGACATTGTTACTTTATGAAATGGCTGAGGCAAATTTTCCATGAAGCCAACGTTCACACATGATATCACAAAAAATGTATTATCTTGAAAATTCTTCAAAAATTTAAGATGGAAACGGCACCATAATTGATTGAAAAAACATTATTTACATACACTAAAGCTGACATACTGAACACCTGAATCAATCATACAACAGTTTTAGAATACCACGTATTCTCTCACCTTAGTAAGCTGTGAATTTATCCACTTGGAGAAGGTCTTCCGCTGTATATCCTCTCGTTCGTCTGCAATAAATCAAACCGAGACTGGGAAATCAGTGCTGTTATTCCTTTTTTTCTCACAGCATGATGCAAGTTATTCTATAGCATAATATCCATGAAATTATGATGGCTCGGGTTGTGACATTGTGATCTGGAAACGTGGAAGCCATAAAAGGACCACATATGGTCAAAACACTGTAATTTTCCAGCAGGAACAAACCCAACACAGTATGCTCTATCATTACAGGTAATTCTGTAATGTCTATCACAGTACACTCAACCTGTTTTCTTAACAACGGAACTAAAAGAAAGCTGAGGATATGCTCAATTTTATTTATTCTCACATGTATGTAAAATATATACTCGACTGAAAATGTTTATCTTGAACAACTACTAAAAGAAATGCATTTTTATGTGACAGCCATTTCTTGGTATACAGTGAAAAAGCTGAATCATCAATGTATGAAAATTCTCAGAGAGAAAAAAAGATTGTATATCAATATATAATACAAAGATTAATCTTTAAGCTTGGAAGAAACAAAGATGTGAATAGCAGATAAATTGAAAACGAGCATACAGTTACAGGTAGTCATTTTGTTACAGTTTTATAGAAATTGCTCTGCATTTTGTCCAGTGGTTTGTGAATATTAAATTCTTTCTGAAACAGTCACAGGATTTTCGTTTTGTCTTCCAGTGAATGAATTACACTAACAACACGACTAACACTATCACAGGGGATTCACTCAGGAAGTTGAAGCCATTTGGATAGGTTAGTTAAATTCAACACTGCAAACAGCTTTTTACCATCAGGCCATTACACCATGGCATGCACAATTTTTAATGTTTCAGGAAATAGAGGTGACCTGAACCAATGTCTTGTGGTTTTTATAGACACAACATTACAGGGTAGAACTGATTAACCTGGCATTTTTCAGCAAATTTCATTCAGACACAGAGACAGTTCTACTTTAACAGCAAACTCACATAGCACAAAGAATTACAGAGCATCTGTCAGGGCAAATTGTATGGATATTTGTGATTCTTGGTTGATCTACTGTTTTGTTGGAATCAAAACAAATTATTTAGAAAAGCAATCAGAAGTGACAAGTGGTCACGCAGCACAGAGAGATGAGAAGCACATATAATGTTTAATGTGGTCTGGAACCAAACAGATACGTGATGTAACTTGGGCATTCCACTGGTGAGATGGACAGTTGAAGTACAGTGAAAAATTAAGATAGGGAGCGTAAGCAGGGCTTTAAAAGCCTGCTGCAGAACCGTAGTCCAGTATTTATCTAGGGCTGTGGAAAACCTGAAATGCAGGTACAGATCCTAGACTGCTTTATTTACTTTTACAACAACAGTCCTGGGACCACACAAACATGCTACCTCTAAGACAGGAAATTTCAACTTGCTATTGTTCTGTTAAGTTTCCACATAACTACTCTTGTGTATCTTACATGTAAATCTTTCTGTCAAACTTCCCAGTAGTGACTACATGAATTGACTCAAACCACTGTAACAGCTTTAACAAACCTTCAAGGTAAAAAAGTTTGAATGTTCATAGTCGCACACGGAGCATTATTGTAAGAAAGTTATGATTCATTTGAAATTAGCGATTAACCCTTTGAGCAGTGTAATTTTTCCTACCAGAATTTAGTGCAACATTTTACCAATTTTCATGAATTCATCTGCCATTTTTTGACAATTTTGGTCCAAATAAGCACCACATGTCATTGGCTATTTTTTTCATCAAAACCTTGGCAAAAATCTGAAAAATTTTTATAAAGGCAACAAAAATTGACTTTGGTACTCAAAGGGTTAAAATAATAAACATATCCACTCTTCACCTGAGAGATGATCCTAGTCTCCATGGTAACAGAAAACTGAACCATAGCATTGCATAACAAACGTTTTGTTGTTCCATGTAAAATTGACAGTTTAGGGTAATTCCAAATGTTTTTTATTTAATTTTTCTTGTGTTTATCATACACCAAAAGATCCTCAAAAGTTTTAGTACAATCATTTTTTTCATACTGTGAGTCCATGTAATATGGAGAGAGTTGGAGTATACCGTAATATTTCTAATGTAGTATCAAAAAGCAACATTCAGAACCTCATTCTAACTTCCTTCAAAAAGATGACAACTTTACCAACATGACTTTGTATGTAACCAGATACTGGTGTTAAAATTGAAATTACCGGTTTATTGGTTGACTTCTCACCTCAATCTTCTACCAAATTTGTAAAATTATCCCCATAATCATTTTCAACGGTGGGCTTAGATATCCGATTGCTATAGCTAACAGAGCCAGGGGCACGTTGCTGAGACAGAACCGATCTGGTAGCAAAACAGCATGCACTGTTACATATTCGGCATGACCACTTCTTTGGTAATGGTATAATTATCCAGTGGTATATCCTCATCCAATGAAAAATTCAACACAGGATTTGTTGTGATTTGATCGCATGCATACTGTCCTCATAAAACTTCAAGGAGGGTTTTCATGACAACTGTGTCTGTATTATGTGCACCAAATTTGCTGTGCTATATTTTCAACAGATGGTATGGAGGTTGGGTTTTGAAAATGCACACTCTTAATGCTTTTATGTCTTGTCTGGAGAACAGCTGGTAGATTTCACCTGGGGCAGTACTTTGCTGAATATAATTGTTTATTGTTGCGTCTTCATGATTGGAGAACCTATGTTATTAGTCATGACATGATTAAATTCTGCATCTTTACAGGGTAAAAAACAAAAAGTTTTTTGAAGTGTACGGTATTCTCTTTATACACCTAGTGGAAACATAACTTGCTGGTTATCTTATGATCAATGCAACGTTGGAGGTAAATCCCCATAGTCCAGCCATGCATGCAAAAACAGTGAAACAAAATATTACCACCAGTGGAGGTAAATGTGCAATCTTCAACAAAGAACTGTGAGCACCTATCTTGAAAGTAGATGAAGAGTTCTCCAGCTGACAACAACAAAACTCCTACGGTATGAATCATAACTTTCTACCAAGCAGCAAAACTAAAATGTAAAGTAAATTTTCCCCACTGGTGTATATGAAGACATTGGGAAAGGTAGATATGTTTCAACAGTTAAAAAAATTTTCCTCAGGCATGACATTTTTGGAAACCACAGGTATTTTCACACCCGAAATTTCACCTCTAGAGCATCTGTGGAATGCACTGAGTGGGTGGAAGTGGAAGTACATTGATTCAAGGGTGTCCTAATCTGTGTCTGATAGATCACGTATTTTGCAGTAGCTTTTCAGATTGGTGATAACATCACCTCAGCATCACAGAAACACTGTAATGACTTCCACGTTTACAAGTTCAGTGATTTTCTTCCTTGCCTGGCTTCTGTGACCTTGTGTGACCTTTGAAAAACACAGCAGGGTGAAGGAATGATTGATGCTGTGGCAGGTCAGAGTCATGGAATGATATACCCTTTCACTGTTGTCCTTTGGACTCATCCAACATATTAAATTGTGAGGTTGGACCATGGCACATATATGGAAAGGGGGAGTAGGGGGCAAGAAAACAGTTGCATTGCGCTAATGGATTTATGTCAGTACAATAAATCTGTTTTCATGTGGTTTGAAAGATGATATTAACTGAAACGCTGAAAACTGCTCTCAACTCTTCTTGATTCAAATGCTGCATTGTAGCTACATGGACAAGGTTTACCTTGGACAAGCAAGGTTAAACCTATACCAGTGTTGTCCTTAGAAGCCGGTGCCGGGTAAATAACCCGGCTGTTTTGCTTTTTTTCCCGGCTACTTTTAACGTCATTAGATTATTTAATAGACCTGTAATTTCGGGATTGCACTGCCAGCTGTTAGACGGCACACGTACGATTAGCAGTTTCGCGACCCCTTTCCCCGCATGGAACTGCACAAACATAAAACAGTTTCTAAATACCCGTTTGTTGCTTTTTGAGCCCGATCTTGTATATTATATTTTGTTAAATGGTGTGATTGGCTGATGGACGCACCTATGGTGTTGTCTTTGTTACGAGCAGTGTAATTGGTTTGATTAGTATGAAGGTCATCTTAGGTCATGATTTTTAACGATGGCGTCAAAAAAGAAATGTGGCGTCGGCCATGGCACTTTGCTGATGGAATATTTTTTCCCGAAGAAAGCCCGTCCGAAACGTATACTTGATTCCAAAAATATATTTAGTTTAGGTATGAAAAACTTCAATTTCGCTGAATTTGTGAGAAAAAAGCGCGCCGAAAAGATGTTATTTTGATCGACGATTCGAGTTCATGAGACTGCAGCTAGTTTTCCGCCGCCGCGCTGGCTGCCAACGTCACGGTCACTACGAGTAAGATCTTCTCAACAAATGAAGTTATTCTCAGAGCAATACCAACGCATTTTCTAGATTTAAAAAAAAATGAGCTGGAACTGATTTTTTTAGAAGCAACTGTTTATTTGAATGGGTATTTTATTTTCATTGATTATTTTTACGTACTAGAATCCACGGTGACAGGCATGTGTGTTGCCGACCGTTGCCGACTGGCGCATCATCGTCACGGCTCACGGCTTCACCGTGGCGCTGATCCCCTGTTGCTTAAGACAACAGGACAATACGTCGTGGATTCCGGCATGGGTTCAATTTCACTGCGCCTCTCCATGTTCTCCATGTTGGGTTGCCCGATAGTGTATTTCGATGGACCCTCTGAATCATTTTTTCACGGACTCGTGGAGCAAATTTGAAAGAAAATAGAGTTGTTTCCTTCCGACGCCTTGCTGCATATCTGCTTTGATCAAATTTGGGGACAGCGAGACGCGATGATCGTGCGCGGTTTGCATTTAATTTGTTGCAACATTTCTGTCAATCACTCACTTTGTGTCATAAGTTTCAGAAACTATCGCTAGCCTGAAAATTAGCAACGTAGTAAGTTCATAGGCACAGCTGACATGGTAACGTGCCTCTGACTCGACGATGCCGATTTTTCAGACTACACTCAGAGAATCCGAAACTTTCCACACAAAATGAGTGATTGACAGAAATGTTGCAACAAATTTAATGTTAAGCGGGCACTCATCTCGTCTAGTTGTCGCCTAAGCTCAGTCGCGGAGAGTGCTTTCGCAAACATTTTACTATTATCGTTTGCGTATAGAAAACTCATAACAATGAAAAAATGCGTAGAGACTCAATCCAATGCGTAATATTATCACATGCACATGCACAAGCCAAGTTTGTCGTCTCCGAACAAAAAATACGGATTTTATTCTCTGGTCGTTCTACGTCACGACAACCCGCGTCTATGTCATCATTTTGGTGCGTCGGACCTTTTTTTTTGTCGATCTTCGGTGTGCTCGTAAATATGTAAACAAAGAACATGGCGGCCGATGTTTCTCCCACGATCAAAAGTCATGAAATCGATATTTTCACAGACTACGACATTACTAATCCGAACAATGTAAACACAAGAGTGTACCGCCTGTATATCCCGAGGGAATTACGTGAATAATTTGCAGAAACAACGAACTCGAAGCTGGTCGCGTATACCGTGGGTTCCGTACGTACTCATTGCAGGCAGGGTCAGGCGCGACGTTTACAGTGTTCGCGCCGTCGAGATTCAGTCGATATTTGTTCCCGAAAAATAGCGTATCTCGTCTGTGATAAATTTTTAGGACTATACTATCTTTGAAATAGAGTATAACTTTGCGGAAGGTAGCCTACGTGTAGACCGAGAGCTGTCATTTGCTCCACACACGAACGAACGTGAGCGTTAACGCACACTACCGACGACTGGAAATGATTGACAACTTGTGCACGGCGTACTGATATTTATTCCTAAAGTAGTTCAAAAGTTTAAACGCGGAATCGTCATGGAAAACTTATTTATTTTGCAAAAAATAACGAATTCTTGGCTTGTGCATGTGATAAGTATATTATTCCCTAATATTTTTCTTCGTTCAGCGAAGGAAAATACGAGTGACGTAATGACCGTGTCACCACGAGTCGAAGACGAGTGGTGACACGGTCATTACGTCACTCGTATTTTCCTTCGCTGAACGAAGAAAAATATTAGGGAATAATATCTAATTATTACGCATTGGATCGACTCTCTACGCATTTTTTCATTGTTATGATTTTTCTATATACGCATTTTTTTTTTTTCGTAAATGCGAACACTGTTACAGTGAATTATCTTACCGATGTTTTTCTTAACAAAGTGAATGTGTTTGATTAGAATAGAATGAGTTTGATGGTTTGGGGGAAACTACTATGTGGTAATGAAGAATGGGAAATGAGCAATGAAATAAGCAGACAGCGGGTGATTTAAGATTAAATGTTACATCTTCACTGCAAATAAAACCATAAGTATAATACAAACAAAACAAAATCATGTTTGTTTGTTTTGTTGTATGTGAGCCACGTCTAAGACACACAGCAAAAGCACTGTTTCAGTCTCAGCTAAATGTCACCTCAGATGCCACAGAGAACACCATTTCCACTCCAAATTTCATTTTTTCGCCTTGCGAGAGGGGGGACACCCCCCTCTCGCGCTCCTCCCCCCTCCCCCCTCGTTCGCTATGCTCACTCGCCGCTCGGTCGCTTCACTTCCTCGCAGTCCACCCGTCTACTTTCTTAAATTACCCGGCTACTTTTAAATATAAGGACAACACTGCCTATACATACAGCCACTATGATACGGTGACATAGATTGTTGTTATTTTTTGTGACGTGATGAAATATGAACAGGATGGAACACTCATGAATCACGAGTAGACAAGTCTTTCTGATCTATCTGGGGTCTAGTTATCAAGACAATAGCTTATTCAAGTGTTCAGAACCAAAAATAATGATTAAGAAGTGAGATCTTGGAAGGATATAGAGTTTATTTTCCTTACAAATCCGACCGAAAACCTTGGTTATGGTCTGAAGAAATATACTTTTTTCAAGAATGGCTCATCATTTTGTGATTAATTAGATGTGCACTTTATATTTGTAAATGCATATACTTGTACTTGTGTGTCCCTGTAATTTTTAGTCATTTGAAATTCATTTTCAAAACATACAGACTCTAATGCAACTAAGACAGCAGTTGAAAGACACCCATTTCTTAGAGGATTATCCATGATGTACTGCAATGATCACAGTATCTTGACTATGAACAATTGCAAGCCTTGTCCTTCTTCCCTGACTCAATTCAGTTAATTTGACACGCAGCGCTGTTTATGACTTGATGTGAGGATAAGGCGAAGTAAGACTGAACTTTGAAAAGACTATTCAACATATTCAGTTGAATTTTATCATGTATGTATCATGATTATACAATGTTAAATGGAAGCTATCAAAACAGGTATCAAGGAAATCAAAGCTACACATCAAAGCCACCCACGCACCAGATTCGCTGTATCTTGATAGAACTGTATCAAACTGGTTATGTATTTGATGATTTCAGATTTAGAAAACAAAAGGGAGATAGCAAGTATATTTGACAAGACAACCACATGGACACATCTATTCAAAGTTCATTATGTGTCTAACACACCTGTTTGGCATTTCAGCTCTCTAACAAATACATCACCATTAAGTTTAGACATGTTTACAGCACAAGCTCAGTGAGTTAGTAATACAGAAGCTCATTTTCTCACACAGTTGAAATTAAGAAGTAAGAGTTTACGTAGGTCTTGCACTTTGAAAGAGAAAACGATCGATCAAACTTATTTATCCAATGTACTTTTATTAATTTGAAAGGAATGTCGTATTATCTAACATATCTTTAATGACTAATTTCTCTCAAGGGGAAAGGTTCAAACACTGCCAATACAAATAACTCCCAATACATGTATTCAGACGCCAGGGTGCAATCTCCTTTATTCTGGAAAACAATCAAATCAGGGGCCACACTGCGGATTATCCACAATGCCCTCGCAAAATTCGACAGTCAAAACATATGACCTCTTCATTTTGATGATATGATAATCAGTGTATGACTTCTGAAGTGTGGATGAGAGATGAACAGTGCTTTGGACACATTTCTTAATTTCATCAAGTAACTCAATTTTCCCCAATTTCCAAACTAGCATTGAGGAAGCAATTGTTTTGTCGAGTACAAGATACTCCTTCTAAACATTTGCCTTGAAACAATAAATAGAAGTGCTGAAGAAAACTTAAGTCTCTATAATAAAAATTTATGCAAAATCAATATGAATACCTTGATGTATTGATCCTAGTTAGATTGCACTTAAAATTCAATTAACTGAGTTGCATGAGTAAAAGGTTTTAGAAGCAGCAATTTTCGGATGATAAAAATTTCCTGTGGGCAGTTTTAAAGCATAATGACCTACTAAGTACAGTCCTTGTGGTGCATACAGGTTGGATCAGAGTCTTCAACAACAATGAGTATAGTGAATATAAATACTGAGTGAAAAACTTGGAGTGAGATTGACAACTTACATACAGATAGTACAATGACATCACAGCAGATAAGGGTTTTATTCATGAGCAACCAAGCTTGTCAGTAAAAAGCAAATGAAATCTGTCCGCACAATTTTGCAAAGTGCTCAAGTGCCAGGCACCACATTCAGACTGTAGCATGATTAATGAAAGTGAAATTGGACTACAGCAACCACACCTGTTCTATGGCTCTATGTTTCAATATTTCTCAAAAACTGCATTATCCATAACTTGTTGCCAAGGTGCCACAAGCACTTCCATTCTTGTGATGATACTGAAGTCAAACGCTACATTCCTACTTTGAATTCAGTTTTGTTCATATTGTTAACGTTAGATTGGTGTCAAGTACATGTACTATCTTCCAAGTGTGTTGGAAACTGACAGCTTTACCACACCTTTCATGGTTTCCGAGAACCCTAGATTCACTTCCTCCATTTATAGACATCTTAAACTGCACCACTGCATCTAAAATGCTATGCTTTAGAATGATTTTACAAGTTATTGAATATTTGCAGCCCAAAAAAAATTCCTGGAGAAACCAAAGATTTTACAAACTATGACCAGCACAAGCCCACAGTTGGGAGTAATTATGCTGTAAAAACGAGCAGAGCTGTTTACACGCCATCCAAACTCACAAGAGAGATCTCAAACAGCGATAAGCATCTCCACATTCAATTATCACCTTTTTCTAGGTCACAGAGTTTTTATCGCCAGCATTCCTACATGTCCTCATTCTACAGGGACATTTTAAAGTTGTTTTTTGCGAATCACAGTACTCCACTTGAAAGTCACTTGACCATCTTGAACAATCAGTTTCAGTAAAACTTTCATCAAAATAGACCATAACTTCTTAAAATCTTACAGCTAATAATAAAGATAGCTACCCGGACATTGTAGAAGTAGAAATTTGCCAACGTGTAAGAGTGAAGTTCCATTAGAAGTAGTTAAATGACCTTGTCAAAATCAGAAATTTTTTGTAACAAGTTAAAAGAAAACTCCCGCAACTTAAAAAGGTAAAGTATATCTAGCAGAGTGCTCACTCAACAATAAGAAAGACTTACTTGACTGTGCAAACATACGGAAATCCATGACTATTCCCCAGTTGTTCAGCTTTTATCGACTGCGGTGTACAGCTATGTGATCTTATACCGACTGAGGCCGAGTTCAGAGCAAATGATCAGGATCATAGCGACTTTGAATGGCAGCAACATATGGACAACTCACATTAAAACAAAATTGACTGAACTGTTTGTGGCTCAAGAATGTACATGCATATGTATATAGGTCGAGTATAGTAGGCCAACTCTGATTTTGCAAACATCAAACCGTCAACTATCCTGATCCCCTTTTGACTAAATTACAATGAAACTGAATTTAAACAACAATTTTTTTTTAATTTTTCTTACATATATATATCCAAAGTTTTTAAATGTTAGCCTATCATGCTTGAATCATTATTGCTTAGCATTCTTCCATCACAATTACAGAGAGTTTGAACTCCTTGTCATCAATAAAACCTACAGCATCAGAGAGGGATTTATAAACACCTACATCTTTATTGTCCAGCATTGCAAATACAGAAATAGGCCAGACTTTTCCCATCATGCATCACACTAAATGGCTAGCCATATTTTCTTCTCTTTTTTTCATAAAACTTTTGTTGTACATGTATAATTGTTATCAATTTAAAAAATCTCTTTAAACTATCGCGGGTTTCCAATTGGTATCTTTCTGGCTAAAGCTCACAAACTTACAATATTCTTGTTTTCCTCCGTACAATGAACATGTATATTACTACAGAGCAACGTTGCCAATGAAAATGAATGAAATTTCATGCAAATGTAAGTGACTTACCAATTAATAAAAGCTTGGTTATTTTAATGATATTACAACAAATTTTGATGTACTTGTACTTCTAGATGCTTATGTCATGGCTAAGTGTAGAAACTTTTTAAGCATATATTAAAATTTTACAGTATAGAAATGATTAATTTATCACCAAGATTACAATACAAATTGAACTTGAAGATATCCATATCACAAACGCAGTATAAATCTCACAGAGTGTGAAAACACACAAACTGGCTTGTGGAATACACCATTTTTTGTGTTCTTCTTGCAATGTTTTGATTTGTGGTGAGGTCAAAGTTCATTGTGGGTAAAACTTGCAAAAGGTCAATGATATATGGTTATTGAAGGCTCACAGATCTCAGGAGATTAGGTAGAAAAGATTATCCACAAAACTGGTAAAACAACAATATTCAAACAGAAAAACAGTGACCACTACCATGGCAACAAAGACAATGCCAGTCCCTTTGGGAAACTAACAGTGTTGTACATTGTAATATTCAACACAGTTGAAGTTGGATTAGTTGACAGGTTGACCTAGATTCTGGCAATGAACTGGGTCACTACAGTTTGATGGATGTGTGTTTAACAATATTAACTGTGGTCACAACTCAATCAATGCACTGCCAGCATACAGAATTGAATTGATGAACTTGCAGATTTCAATCCATTGAACTGTCATGATGAACTTGTAGGTTTCACTCTATTGAAACCTAATGGTGAACATGTAGATTTCAATCCATTGAACCGTCACAAACTTTAGCATTTATCATGTTTCTGGAGATTCTGCAGGAGAGGTAATCTTCCATCATCACAACACAGAGTTAATTCACTTGGACTCAAATGGATCTGATGTCAAATTGAAGATCTGCCGAAGTGACTGTTCCAATGATTTTAATTGACATATTGATTATAACTGGAGATAAATGTCAATCAGTGTTACTGACTACAGATGCTTTAGACAGAGAGGTACAGACATCAAATCACACCTTGGTGTTTTCTCTCTGCAGTTAGAGTTTAAAAATCATGTCAGGGCAAGCTATTATATTTTGAATATGATGTATGCATGTCTTGTACACATCGTATTACATTTGTATTTTGTATGATGTATTATTATATAATGGTATGCAGGGTTTTCTCTCGACTGCGCAATTGCGCAGATTGTGCATTTCGAGCCATTTTCTGTCCTTTAAAAGTTACTGACAGCGCGAAAATTGCGCACAAAACACAGCAAGCAAATACGCCCATATGATGGCGACACTAGCACACAGTGTACCGGTAGTGACCTGTGAATTTGCTTTTGTTTCTGCTCCCTAAAATGTCAAGTCTGCTCTCTAATTTTGATGAATGGGGCAGAAATTGCCCCTTCAGTGTACATACAGAGAAAACACTGGGTATGTATTATATCATACCAGTATACTGATGACGCAAATGCAGCGATTTGATTGGTCGAGACGTGAAAAGAACTTTGGCATATTCGTGATATAACACGGTTAGCACACGTGTGAGCTTTTGGTAAGAGCAAAAATCCTTTTTTGACATTCCAAGCTAGAATTTCAATATACCGTTATGATATAATAGCGATAAATCAAACCCAGCGACGCTATAACACGAGATTTTGACCACTTCACTTCATATATGCACTCGCTATCACTCGTGCATATGCGCTGAATGGGTCAAAATCTCATGGTATACCATCGCTGGGTGTGCTTTACTGCTTAAATATACAAGATGTGTTTAGGACAGTTTACCAGTAATTTATGTGGAATGTCACTGATGTAATACCTTCAGTCTACTGGAGTTTTGCTGTTAAATGGAAATATTCTGAATAGTACTTTACTATAGACCCTGTTGTTCTAGCAATATTGTACAATATGTGGCATTTTGAAATGTATTACAATCAATGCAGCAACAAAATAAGCATTACCAGCCGAGAAAATGATTTTTAAAAGTCCAACAAAATTTCTGACTTGTGCGATGGAGCATTGGCAAGATTCTATCAGGGATGAATGCTGATAACTAATCTCAGCTTAGCATTAGTGATGTCTGTAGTCTTTCATGAAAATCTACTGAGAATTAATTATGTCTCTTGGCGACATATTTGATCTAAAGAGAAAGAACTCCATCGCTGTTCCCATGGCAATTGTCAATTCAAAATGGACACTGGCATGTTTCATGCATAATGATGACGGATGGGTTCCATTCCATTTCACCCTTTCACCAACATGGTTTGGTCCAATTCAATTGTTTTCCTATGCAAAGTTAGACCCTACCACTTCAAAATTGCATGAAAGGGATAGATACACTAGGCTGTGATCTTTTGTTTCATGAATACAACAAGATTCAGGCAACCTAACTAAAACAGGATGTTACCAATTTGGTTGCTTAGGAACAACTACTGCATCTGACAAAAGAAAATTAAAGGATGTCGCACTTGGTTGCTTGGCGATACCTTGAATGATGAAGAAAATGGAAAAGGTCCAGCTTCTATTGTTGCCAGGCAATAACTACAGGTTAACTCTAAAGGAGAAGAAAACTGAAACGATGGCATTCAAGCTGTCTCGGGAGCACCTGAAGGGATTCGTAAAAATTGCAGCTTGACGAATGACCATGGTACACAGTCATTAACACACATGAAAAAAAGATGAGATTTTCTTGACTGAATGACGATCTCATCTCCTGAGAATGGTTGGAATTACTAAACACTCTCTTCATGAGTCCCATGAGTCTAAACAGGCCGCATACAGACGGGATGTTGATTCACATTCATTTCTCTTACACTGAAATGTTTACATCACATTGAATTTTGAACATGTACAGGCATAGATGGGTACAGTTTTTTTTTTGGTTAACATAGACATTATAAGCTTGTTTTGTTTGTCTGCTAACGTGAGTACTGTCGCGTCTTGACACCGAAATCTTGCCTCCCACGTATAATTTGTACCTTGCCACACAACTTGTGAAAATATCCACAGAGAGCTTGAAAGCACGATGAAACCAAAACAAACGCATCAAGCCAGAATTAAAATACCAATTCCTTTCATGGAGTTCAAGCATTTGATAAGACTCAACGAATTGAAATAATTTAACAAACTGCCTTTAGAATTTCTGATAATATGGCCTTCAAATGAGACTTTTCATGTAAGAAAAGAAGACTAAAACCTCTACGACAGGAAAAAACAACAAACTAAGTTATTTCAATGCCATGATTCCTGTAAAGACAATTCATCAGGTAATATTAGTTTATAAATTTGCGATTTCCGCTTCATACTACTATAACTGCTGTGAATTTTGTTGTCGTTTTGTAACAATTGCTGGAAAAAATATCCGAAGCCACGCAGGTATAGTTGTCACCAATCTTGGTATCTCCCTCACATCATTGCACTAATTGATCAGAGATGAATTTGCATTTCATAATTCCTTCCAAACATAGTTGGAACACAATGCTAAGTGTTTAAGAATCAACCCCTGAAGCAATGGCTGTAATCTCGACATTCAAGTAACTGCCGTCAATGATGTGACACATCTCTGTTGCTATTTCAATCTGTGGAAAGGATGAAATCACATGATGTATTGGTTTCTCATTCTCGTCTTCTAAAATAACAACAACATAAATCAGTTGTCAACGTTAAGACTCTATATTGGACAATATAAGATTCCATCCTACAAGAGGTAGTATGTCCACTGTAACCACAAGCTATGCAAACCCTAAAATACTAATTTTCATAGCTTTTTTATCTTTCTTGCTGCATTCATGTGTGTGTTTATATAATAGAAGGTAAATATCATTACTTTCATGAAATTATTCACTTTCATCAGTAACTTTTGGTTCAAACTTCCTGTTTTCTGTGACAAGTATACACTTGGTACGAAATAATACCAGTATAGAAATATAATCCACAAAGGTTACAGGGCAAGCTGCATCTTTAAACACTGCAGTAAGTGATGCAATATTTCCCTAAACAAAACTGCACATGGACAGACTATTATATGTACAACTAATGTGAGCAGCCACTGCATAAATATTCAGTACCTCGTTTTTGTTTCCACTTTTTGGAATAACTGATAAAGGTGTACTTACACAAGGTAATTTCATTACAATCCTTTTCACAGTGGAAAACACACACGTCCAATCAAACTTTAAAGACAACTGTAACATCACCAACAATATATACATGAACAACTCAATTTAACCACAAACATTACCTATTCCACATATATTCATTATTGTTAAACTTTATGCTGGTACAGCACAGCTGTTTTTGGAACATTACATCAAAGCAACCATCAAATCTCTCAGTAAACCGGAAATGTTCACTGCCGGCACACCCCTTCCCTGCTACCAGGAGATGTCCACATGTTGACCTCTCTTTGACCTGTGTGTAATCTGCGGCCTTCAATAATTTATAATCCGAAAATGGAGGACAAATCTCAGTAATTATTGGGAGAGTTCCGGCCACAACAGCTTTCTTTTCATAAATAACACGTTTCAAGTGGAGATATCTGACACATGTCCATCTGTCATTCTTGACATACCAGCTGATTAGGATTAAATCCTTCAGAATCGCCATGGTAATATTCAACTGCTGTAATCTCCATATTTTATACAGAGTTAAAGGAACAGCCCATCTACTGTGCAGAGAGCATATAGAGTATTCTCATATATGAATAGTCACTGTGGCTTTCTCTGTAGATAAAATAATAAATGATATGCCAACTACCACGACATCAATCAATCAAACAAAGAAGGGCTGACAGCAGACTCAACTGTCAAATGTGAATATGTAACTTCTTATTGCTTTGCTGGAATCGTAAGAGTATAATTTAGTGAGTTTGACAATTACAAAGTTTTGATTGAGACACCATTGCATATTGTAAAAATTACAAAATCTCTGTTTAAATCATTAAGGTATTTACAAAATATCAAATTTGAATTAAATTTGAATACAAAATTCAGTCAAAGAATACACTCCACATACCGATAGTTTTCAAATCACATTATCAACAGATTTCTTCCATGGCTTATTTTGCATATTTCAGATCACAAAATACACAAAACAGAAGAGTTCAAAAATCATCAATTTTTGTGGTGAATGTTTCCATAGCAATATTTGATGATAAAATCAGTTTTTTTACCAGTCATAAATGGTTTTTTCCCTGTAAATAAACTTCACTTTAAACAACAGCAGTTTTGACATAACAGATGTACAGGGGATTTGTGTAAATCAAAACAGTCTGCCTTTAAGGACACTGCCTGTACACCATTTCATTCTAAGAACAGTATAAGTAATGTATCTAGCGATAAATGCCAGTACACTATACATGCAGCTGCCAATAAAATTGGCAAAGCACAAACTCCTGCTTTAATAAATTTTAAACTGAGGACATAAAATTCTTATAGACTGCATAAACCATTTAAACATAATACTCAAGATTTACATCTTGTATTCCAGAGGTTGAACAAATCCATTTGGAGAGAAAGTGCCTCAAAACATGAATGGGACCAGAGTGGGACGCACAGAGTGGAGAGAAAAGAGAGTGACTGAATGGATGGAATCAATTAAGATTAGACTGGTAGCGGAGAAGTAGACGAGGGAACAAGGGGGATGAAACTTAATTCTGGATTATGCTGGGTGTACATGCAGTGTTCTCCACAAGGGGTTTTTGACGGGCGGTGCGCCCGGCTTCTTTTTGTCACCGCCCACCTTTAATCTCGCCCGCCCGCCTTTAATCTCGCCCGCCCACCTTTGTTTTCTGTCGCCTAAACTGTTTTCACAGTCAGTTGTCCGAACAATATCTGAAAGCCTATTGAATAAAATGACAGCAACTGACAACGTCGTGTAATAAAGAGGGACCGTTCACACATCTGTCGGTTGTTTTTGCGACTGCATGCAATCCTCAATGTTCTCCCCAGGCCCCGACGGCCCCGATCCTTTATTTTTTTCGCCCGATCCTGTTTCATATCCGCCGGCGCCGATACTCTTTAGTAAATGTGGTTGAAGACCTATGTTTCTCAGCGGCGATTTTGTCACGCTCTTATTTCAGCAAGCTTTTCAAGTGTGAAACGGCCGTAGTGCCGATGAACACTGGCTAAGACTTCAATTCAAAAAGCTTGAAATGTGTTAGCTGCCGACCGTACCGTACAGACACCGTCCATTTCATACAACAGACACGGTACACTCGAAGGCTCGGTGTTGCATTTTTTGCCAGCGGACTCTCAGTCAAAGCATCTATGCTATTGTCAACTGCCATTGCCGCCAATGTCTCGTACTTGTAAGGATCCGAAGGTCAGGAAAAGTGATTTCGATCAGATCTGGCTAAAATCGTACGATTGGTTGAGAAAAATATCAGATGCAAAAAGTATGGTACTTCGCGTGCTCAGGTCGTTGCGTATCCGAGCCAAGTTAGCCATTTTGAGATCCGTGTACGTCCACATGACGTTGAAGCCATGTGTGTCATTTCCTGTCACGCATTCGTAACTTGCATGGATACATTCGATTGACTTTGAGAAGCAGTTGCGTTTGATCAAGTTTCAAAATCCGTGACCGTTTTAAAATATCAAAGGCACAATGAAATGAAGTAAAAAGAAACTGCACGAGCTAAAATCATCATTCGTGTGATCATCCGAATACAGCAGCTATGTACCGTACATACGGTTCTGTAGGCCTACTGTATAGTTCAAAGGTCGCGTGTGATCGAGATCTAGTGCGCCAGCGTGCTCCACACAAACATGCATGCAGCCTACGCCGCGCAGTTGTCGAAGTTTTGTACGTTTGCCGAAGTAAGAGTCGATGAAATTTCAAATCTTTCTCTTGGAAATACTTGGTATCATTTTTTTCGGGCCTCCCTTTATTATGAATTGAGTTTTAAAGTCAACGTATGTTTCTCTGCAGGCATGCTCCGCTGACTCCGCATTGTAACTTAGTGCATTATTCAGTCCCGTGTCAACTTGTCATGGACGTAAAAAAAAGACGTTCATGGCTTTACCAATCCGGCTACAGACAAACATATAGTAACAGAGGGTCACATGAAAACGTGCCACCATTTGCCACCGATTATTTCGAACACTGATTACTTCTCATGTAGGCCTACTTTTGAATTTTCATGTTGGTATTCTTGACCGCGGAGTGACGTCACTTTCACCTCACGCACGCGAGTGAGGTGAAATGGGATTTGACTATACAGGACAGTGAACAATGCAGAAATTATGTGACAAAGTACAGAACTTAGTGTTTATCATTGACATAATGTTGAAACTTTGAATACTGTTGTAAATGTTGAAAAATCCACACTTCAATATTTGTTCTCACGGCAGTGTGACGCAAAAATGACGTAAAAATCCGCAAGTTCCCGGATGTCCGCGGTCAAGAATTGTGCAATATATTTACTAAATTGTGTATTGTTTGTATTAGTTCAATGTTTTTTTTTCACTTTTGATGTTTTATTATTTATTTAATGTAAATAAAAAGGATTTAAATTTAAAAATAAATTGTATAGCTTGCCAGTTATCACTGCTGAAAGGAGAAAAATATTGAATGTCAGAAGTATATCTCATCACTGGAGTGCCTTGTGAATAGCCCTGGTGATATGTAAATTGTATGCAAATATTTGCAAATACATATGCTAATTAGCCGCCCGCCTTTAATTTTCATTTGTGGAGAACACTGACATGTAAGTGGTCCTTGAGGGAGCTGGCCACTTGCCGCTGCAACCAAGTGAGAGGAAAGAATGGACAAACAAATATACACAAATGCAAACAAATTGATGGGGGCATAATTCACTACAACCACACTTATGATATAGTTTACATGTTACTGTATGTCTGGGTACCATAGCTACCGAGGTACTTGCTGTAAAAAATCGCATTTCTGGTTTTATCAGTGCATTAACTTCGTTGACCTCTCATCAATCACTGTGTAGCACGCCAAAAGTTTCTGAGGACAACTTTGCATATCAATCGTGATATGCCTACCTTTATTATTGACTACCACATGGCTGCACACTTTGCCGTCATTTCATAAGTCTGCATAAATAAATCCTGTTTTACTGCCAGTTTTTAATATTGTGAAGGCTTTTTAGAAGCAAAATTCATAGTAAGATGTACGTGTTGAATATTATAACTGATGAATACTTCATATACCTCTGGCTATGATCTGAAATATGGATTTGGATTAAGAAAACATCAGTAAATCATTGGGACAGATTCTAAATTATTACTGTACTGGTAACCATGGCTTTTTATACCTAAGATGGCTAAAAATCATGTTGTATAGGTAAATTTCATGACTCAAAATATATAACACTTCACAATGACGTACATATGAAGACGGTAACAAATCTGCAGAGCTTGCATGATAAGACTTTTTGAGAATTTCTTGCATTTCAAATACCAAACAGATAAACAGAAGCAATACTCAAATTTTTTGTGTACCATTCATCTTTGATTGGAAAGAGCGAGTTGTCCAAGTGTGCTGACAATAAGGAGTTTAAAAGAAGGACTTGCACATTGTCAAGGCTTTCACACAGATTTTGTAGTCCACATAACTTCCCCTTGATGCTTGCTCTTCCTGTAATTTGACAGTAGCTATCCTTTATTACAAAACAGTTATCAAGAGATGTCCACAATCTCCTTCTGATTACTTGGAGATACCACGCATTACATAATTTGTATGAAAAAAAGATTGTGCCATTACACTATTTCAATAAAGTACATGTACTATATTTAGCTATAGTACAAACTTTTCAGCCCCAAATAAAAAGGAAAATATTTTCCCATTCAACATGTTGAGATTTGCCAAATATCTTTTTTACCAGAAAGTGTATGTATGAAATATGAACTACTACTTAAAGTTTGCTTGTGGGTTCAGTGTCATAAGTGGATATTTTACTTTCTGTCATTACTGGTTGCTACTACCAACACTGGTCAAATGCAACTCCGAATTATCCTATTACTCAAAGTACTTGTGGAGAATAATTAAAATAATTATGTCATGCCTACAGAAATATCTTGTAGGATGGGATAAAGCATATCAGCTCTGATATGTTTTTCCATGAAAATGTCTTCAAAATCAATGGTCTCAGACTCCAACCGCACAAGGTGTGGCAAAGGCGAATTTGGGAATTGTCGAATACAGTATTTCATTGCAAATGTAGCAGCACAAATAACACATCAAAATCAGCCAGCTGTTTTCACTTTAATGGCAGGGTTTTTTTTTTCTGACGAGCTTTTTAATGTGATTTGCAGTGGCCCTGTAGGCTATGAAACCATTACACCTTAACAGATTACAATCTTTGCTTCAGATTACGCACACCCTCTCATGAAGAGAACCAAAAGTTACTGTTGCAATCAAAAATTCATGCAAATATTCAGATTAACCTTCATAACAGCTGATAACATTTCCATTTTGCACAACCTTTCCAACTTCAAACCGTTACTTAGACATTTTGGCGTTGCAGTATAGCCCCCAGTGCATTGCATTCAATGCCTGTCTGAGGTCAAAGGTCAACAGCTCCCTAGTTGTAATTGTTCATTCTGCCTGGAAGCAGCTGATAAGTGTCCGCTCATTTTGTTTTCCTTTATTTCTTTTGAATTCTAGCTATAATGCACAACAGTGAAATACCGTATTTCACATAGTGAAATGATATAATTCACATTTGCTGACATGAAAAACAGACCAGATAAGATATTATAGTGTTTAGGGTTAAAAACCAGTGAAAATGAATGAGCAGTACTGCTTTTAGCTGTAAAGGTAAAAGTGCCTTTGGCAAAATAAATAAATGTTTGCATTAGAAACATGAATTTTTTCTTCTTTAATATTATTGCTCTTGGATATACATTTTTCACTTAAGATTTTAATTTATGGTTCACCGACAGTTTTTATGGAAATTCCTCCTCAATGACAAGCAAAAAACATGCTTTGAAGATAAGCTATCCAGCACTGCTTTTTTCAAACTTTAAACTAAATTAGGAACATACATGTAGCCAGATTTTAACATGTACTGATTTGAACATACAGGGATATGGCTGATACATAAAAATACCATGTTGGAATATATGTAAACAACAAATCAACAATTTGGATCCTTGTTGTGAACATCCTAGCATTGCATTTCACCTGTTAGAATATTGGTGATTTCAGTATTAGGCCTGCGGTTTCACAGGATGCGTGGATTTCAACATGGAGCTACTAAAAAGAGCTCCATGGTTTCAAGTAGAACCTGCCAACAAAGGCAGTATAAAGCGTGAAAAGGCCTTGCAGAATGCTTTGATGCCTAAGGTTTCAATCTACAATTCATGACACAGCTTGAGTCAGACCTTTTGGCTGGTTTACTGCCTGCAACAAGGAGGGAGGGCTGCATTTATGTAGATTTGACACTACAAGGTCAAGCTTCACAGATGTTACATAAGAGAAGTGAATAGCTGTGGTTTGGCATGGGTGTATTACCAACAAACATACGGGGGAATGTACACCAGGCATGAAAAGGTTTCAAAAACTGAACAAGCCATACCCTAAAGATAATATCAATGGAGTCCCTCAGACTGATATCTAAGATGTGAACAAGCACGCAGAAAAGTGCAATTGTCATAGAAACAGTGAATTGAAAGCAGCAAAACTGGCAATGATGTCTTACCAATGAGTTCAGTATCATCGCCTGATTGACTTTTATTACGGTGACAAAGATACACCCTGACTGTTGTAATTCACACCAATGAATTCCTACTGACATGATATGTCTGACAACGAAAACAATCGCAGTAGTCTAGCATCTATACATTTTATTTTGAGCTCTGTACAATCCTCTGTACACATTTATAAACAATAGACTATACCAACAGCAAGTAACTCAGCAGAGAAAAGTCTACAATTTATGAAGTGTCCACATCAACCATATCACATACACATACATAATTTAATCCATGAGACACAATACTATCACGAATTAACTATTAAAACTGGGATTCAAACCTAATAAAATGTGGCAATCAAATTAATTGAACTTCAATGCTGTTCTCATAAAAGTTCTGAAGTTCAAAAATCAATTACCCTATACCAGTGATAGATGTCATTACAGGCAGACTGAATATCTCATCCAAGTTCACACATGACAACACAATATACAGACCTTTCTGTCAATGCTAGCATTGAGGTAAACTATTGATTGGCCGATATCGACTTTTTATGTGTCCTATCTTTGACACAAATCACTTTTTGATACAATGAAGAAAGATGTTGCTTGACTACTTAAAAGCAAATCATGGTCAGTGTACATCCTATCATCTTTATCGATCCTGGCCATTCAAAAACATTTTTTGTATGAATGCTAGCCTGGAATTAAAATCCTATCTGAGATTGCCATAACAATAGTCTTGCTCTCTTCCTGCCAATCCAAGCCACCTAGCAAACACTTGTGGAATGAAAACATTTGCTCTGTGTATTGAGAGAAATCTATAGAATAATCTCACTTCACAATTTCATTAACTTCTCTCACAGCTCTGACAATATGCTGAAACTATACAAGTTTCTACAAGATGTGGTAGAAGCAGTCTAACAACTTTCTTGATTGTTTTGATGATACTGACATAATTTTCAACTTTGCAACTCACTCATTACTTTGAAACTCAGAAGGAAGAGGATTAAAGTAAGACAAATCAATGGTAGGATTAGATCCAGGTCTTTTTTTATCAAAGATATTTTATCAATGGATTACCATATCAGTGCTGAACAGCAGAATTATTAGAATTGTACAGCTATCTTTAGAAAAGACTATTTTCATTTCCTTTCATCTTAAGTAATTTTACAGCCGATGAACATGTTCATACCTGACAGTCTGCAAGGACATCAGGATTTTATAACCAGAACAAAACATATAGAACGATTACCATTGTTATTATTCACAATTCAGATACATATATTATGTTAGTGATTCAATTTGTCATAACTTTTGATGTTTTCCGATATTTTTTTGTTTTTTAAGTATAGTTTCTTGTTCCACTCCCGGAATCCAATTTTGTCATAACTTTTGATTTGTTTTCCAATTTTTTTGTATTCTGTTAAATATAGTTTCTTGTTCCACTCCCTACATCATGTGGAAATATCAAGATTTTAATCCTGTATGTGCCTGATGTATAATGCTATTGTTTGCAACTGAAGTTTAGTCTGCACAAAAATTCAGTTGTCAACAATAACATGGCATCTTGTACATAATGAAATATGTTTGCAAGGGTAATACTTTGAGCTTTCACATACTTTAGAGATGGGACATAGACAATGTACTTTGTTTCTGGAAAAAAAATACCAATGAAGACATTATGAAGGTTACTGTAACACCAGAGACCTATCTTTGTCCGTACATAGAATATTTAATTACGGATGTATCTATGCCAATGGACAACAAAAATTTCAAAACCAACAACTGTAATTTTGCTATGAGAGGTATCGTCTCAATGTCTTTCAAAGAGTGACACTGAACTGTTTCAGTAACTTCAATAATACTCATAAACTTACTTACATCCTGCATGGAAATATCAGAAAAACTACTTAAAATTAAATTTTCTGCCAAAAGAGCACAAGATACATTTTGTATGACTTATCTTGCCAATCATGGCTGTATTGCATTTCCATTATGCTGCACAGAGGTACTGTACACATTTTAGAAATGCAAAGTCACTTCAAATTCTCTTTCAATGAGTAGTATATCAGAAGATCTATAACAACAAATCAGTGTTGATGAAATGATCACCATGGAAACAAACAAGCCAGAGGATTGGTTGCTAGGAAGACACAAGACACATACATGTATCATGCCATGCAAACAGAGAATTATTTCCAGCTTTGAAAGACCGTCATACCACAGAGTATATCACCAGCTTCGATACTTTTTAACAGCTCACTTGTTGTATGATATCAATGCACTGAAAATCCTATATGACACATCATCATTCAAAATGAATTCCACACACATACTATGTTGTGTTACCATTCTTTTACCAATACAACAAAACATTGCAAAGTTGAATTTGATTTTTTTTATAATTCTCATACTAGGTTATCTGAGAATATTTCAATCTGGATTCCATGTTTGACTCAAGTCAACAAGAAATCTTGAATATCTTCTGAACTGAGTCTAAAACCATTCTAGTATGTATATTTAAACATTTTCCATGACAGATATAGCCCTTTCAAATCCTTGAAGCAATTTTCTCAAAAATATATGCGAAACAGATGACTGCTACACAACGAGTTACTTGACTTTTTTTCCACATACTATAGGAACCTATCTCCTGCCTACAGGATTATACGGGTATCCACTGCAGTACACTTCCTGAAGGATGGACAGATGCCTATGAATAATCCTTGCCCCCATCCATGGTATCTAATGGAATACATCCAAACAAAACCTTTTTGTACTATCTGTGTCAGGGCAACCGGAAATGTCTTACTTCTAATGGGAACTAATTACAAAGTTAATTCTCCAAATAATACAACTGCTTAGCACAAGGGTCTGTTGTCATTAGATACAATGGAAATCATTCAGTGATGTCATTTGGAAATGGTCTCAAGTCTGCATACCTGCACCAACTTACAATTGCTGCAATCACTGAAGACAAAACATGCAATGATATGTTTCAACAATATCAACATGTCATAATTACAGAGATATTTTCAATTGAGTAAGGAAAAAAGAATTTAACATTTTTGGTATATGTGCCAATTATCAAAACAAACACAAACATTGGTTTTCCTGCTAGTTTTATGTAATATTCAATGCTGATAACATCACATCATTTTTGTAACTCAGGGGAGGTGTACATGGGTGAATATGTTTGACGAGACTTCAGTTTTTAAATCAATTTAAAATATTTAACTTCTGTGTAATTAAAGCAACCTACAAGAATATTGAATAAAAAGTGTCAACGAAGTGCAACGTACTGTCATCTTTTTTGTTGACCAAGTGACTATCAGAAAAGTTGAGTAAACATCTTATCAACTAACTGTAGCTACCAACATTCAGTGTTTTCAAAAAATGGTTTTAAAAATTAAAATTTTAAAATTTGAATTCAGCCTGTTGCTATGAAGACAGGAACTACTGACCCAATACAGCATTTTTTGTAAGCAATTTTCATGATGTACAAACAGGTTGATTATAAGTCGGTTTTTTACTTCAGTAGCAAATCAACATTTTCAATAAGCTCCCAAATGTCCACATACACCTCGGACAGACACTATTCTTGAAAAAGGATAATACATACACATTCACTGATACATAATTGACGTCGGTTCAATCATGGACAAAGTTTGGAATATTTGAAATCAAGCAAAGTTGACATGCTGTCCCAGAGTATAATGAATTCGTAAAATCACATGTAAGAGAAATTTTGCACCCATAGAGAGAGAGATTCCTTTTGTTATTTGTGTGGGTTTGGTTATTTTTCCTTTCTGACTGGAATGTACAATATTTAATGGGGAATCCACTCACTGAAAGGAGGTTTACTTTGAGTAAACTTTGCGCCGTCACCACATCAAATGAAAAGGAACAACAAGCGGCAAAGAAACATGTCGATTACACCATTGCAGGTAACCAGAAACATCTAAAGGATGCTTTTGTTGCACTTGAGTGCTTACACAACCACTTTTTTTTTCTGAACGTGAATAAAGTCTGCAGCATTGGACTATTCAACAAAGCGTGCAAAGGATATGACTTGTGTGTAAGCCTTGCCTGTCAGCATTTCAAATACATCCATACTGAGAAAGAGAGAGTGACCAGACAACTGCATTCATTAACGACAATGCTACCTCAATGTAACAGTGGGACATTTGCATGCTCCCTTGAAAAAGCCTCTTGTTCAATTCCTCATTGCGTATCATGATGTCTGCATTTTCGCATGTATTCTCCAGGCTTCTGTTTGTATCTGTCTATCACAGCAGGCTCCAACCTGCTTCATCCCCTAACCTGTCCTGAATCCCCAACTACTGCCCCATTTGAAGTTCTAGTTTTAGCAAAATCCAAAACTTCATCTGGGTTAGTTTTTGATTCAACAATTTATCATCACTCCATCAGATGAGATTTCAGACAAAATTGTCACTTTTTACGGCATACACAGGGATGTTCAAATGTGATCCAAGGTCACCGATTCAATTGGGAATTTTAAATTTGGGCATTTCTCTCACATTTTTTTGGCACCTGAAAACTGCATGATTTAAATCAAAAATTTTACAGAATCTCAACACAAGCAGTGCAAATATTTGTACATGCTTTCAACTTCAGAAAGAATCAACCAACTAGGATTAAATTTCAACATAAAACCCACATTCAAGATTTGTAAAATGGTGAGATAAGAAACAGTTACAACTGATAAGACTTTTTCTCAAATGGAACTGTCAACCCTGTGATGCAAGAAATTGCTTCAAAGATGCACAATGGCTTGGCGCAACTCACAGCCAAGGCATACCTAGATTCGTTCTAAGCATAATCTGAGCACCAAATTTCAATATCAAAAACTTGGCTTGCGGCCATGATGTTCAATGCTGGCTCAGCAGCTTCAATACAAATTAGATCTATGGACACTTTCGAATCAAAGCCACACCAATTAAATGCTAAATATGGCTCTAGCAGACAGTAAAGCTGACAACTTTAATGATTGCACTGAACTGTCAAGCACAGCCTTTGCGTAGTCAAGATTTCTCTGCTTGATGTGTGTGCACAGTATAATCTTATTCTTGCACGCTAGGTTTCAGTGACTGCAACCTGATACTGCATTCATGAAGCCATCCCTGTTTCCAAATTTGCAGTGAGCGTATGTCTTCTAAGTGACTGCACAGTATCAATTCTAGCAACTGAAAGCTTCAGTTGGAAATATTTGCCGTAGAATTGCCAACATTCATTTGGATTTCAAAGCTAACACTCAAGCAGCCATCAGCCATGTTGAAATGTGCATACACCTGTAAACTTCAGAACAAACACAAACACCCTTGGCGGCAAAGTGGTCTCCAAGCCAGGTGTGAAAATGGTCTAAAACCTATCTCAAGAAAAAGGCATACCTCAAAATTCTGGATACCGCTCCTGATGAAGGCATGAGATGTTGAATGTAGCTTCCGCAGAGGAAAATCTGTGACCTTGGTGCAATAAACTCTGTAATTCAGTAGCTGGCTCTCCCACCCTGAGCTAAGCTCAAATTTAAACACAACACAGCTAGTAATGGCAATGTAACAATTAACCTTTGGGTCAAAGGTCACCATTAGAAATCTCTTTGAGGACAAATGGAGGTACACATAGGGTTTGTGTTCACCAAAGGGTTGAATACAAAATACAAAACTTCTGTCAAGCACACACCACTGTCCTCTTTACATTGTAGAAATCACACTTACTATTTAAGTTTTATATTTTTTGTCCAGATGAGTCATTGCCAGGATATTTAATCCATACATGTTATACAAAGTACAACACACAGATATTACCTCGTTTTTCTCGCTCCAAATTTTCCTCTACTTCCATGGCAGTATGATAGGAAATCCAAATTCACCACATTGCCTCGAAGCCAGTGTTTTCATAAATACAGGCCTATGTGACCCGAGTCATGTGTATGTGTGTATATAGTGTAAAGGAAACGGTGAAGCCCCACAATGCAGTGTGCAGTTATATTACATTAAAGTATGTCTGGAATGTACTCACTGAGTTTAGGGGCCAGGGAATCAGCATATGCTTACTGCCAGGGCCCTGAATATGTGTAGTACAATTACAAAGCTATCATACTAGCACTGGGCCAGAATGTGACCACAGTATCATGGCTTCATGCCTATCAGAACCTGAAGTAAGCCACTTTGATAAACTTTCAAACTGATTGAATAAACTGTTCTGAAAATTGAAAGTATGACAATCTCTTGAAATGCTTCTTATGTAAGATCTGCAAGATTCAGTTTGTATATTTATTTAGTTGCAAGGCCAACTGGTTCTGAAATAATCCCTGATGCAGCCATGATAGCTTCATCAATCATGGGTATTGGTACTCGAAGACGGGGAAATTCTGCTTTCAACCAGCCATCCATTCACATCAACAAGAAAACTCTATATATGCAAGTCTGGCAAATTTTTCAGTCTCCTGTACTCAGAGGATGTCCCATGCTTTTACAGGACAATAGACTTGATGGAATAAATTTAATGAATTCTTGATTTCTTTATCAAATTGTCATTACGCAACCATGATTACATAAACATCTGAGCATCATGATCTGAGCATAATTACCCATGTACTTTACAACACAATAAAAATAACCTGGTAAAAGAAAGAAATGTGCGCCTAACCAAAAGTATCAGATGCCTAATCTTGCAAAATGACTGTCTTTGAGCAACCGCATATTTTACAAAACAATCCAGCACATTGTTCATTGCTCTTTGGCCTATTTCCAGAACTGCATCCAAGTGAAGTTTTTCTTGTAACGACATCCAGGGCCTTTATATCAGCAATGTGTGTCTCCCAATCTATCAAGCTTTACAAACGTCATCTCACTTCCACAACAACACAATCCACAATAGTCTGGTTGTGAGGTCTGTCCCTCTCACATGCACACATTCAATAAACGACAAGTTATCCAGTTCATTTCTCTTTTGACAGTTTTCCTGATTATGCTTCAATTTCTATCGCAAAGTTCAAATGACTGCCAAGTCTAATCATCAAACATAAACGGTGGATTAATTGTATTGACATAAAGGGAGCTATTAAAACTGTCAGACAAACTTCCTCACAGGGACAGCTACTCCAAAAAACACTTCAAACTGAGAAGTTTGTCTACTTACATTTGACTCTATTTCCAGGCAGATCCAAACTGACAAAAACTCCAATGTCTCTCAGATACAGTTCACACTTAGTTCCAAAAATTGGCAGGAATATGAGAGGTGGGTGTCCACTGCAGATAGTGCTGTCACACACATGGACCTGTCGTACACACTGAGTGGGTGGGTGGTATGCTTAACCAAGGTCATGTGGTAAACTTAGATTGGTCACATGACTTCATACATTTCAAACACTGACTAGACTTGCAGTTGACAATCTTCAGTGTTAAAATGTATCAAAGAATTCTTGTGACATACTGAAAGTTCTTTTCAAGTGATCTTTCCACAGGCATTTTAAGTTTCAAAACAGGTCAAGATTACAGAAAATAATAAGCAGATCTGTGTGGGAGAAGGACTATTTAATTAAGGTGTTAATATTTGCATACAATTTGCATGAATAGATTTCTATAATCTCTATTGTTTTATCAGTGTGCTTAAAAGATTAACACCATGTCCTGTTATTGAACTTGAGATCCTTGTCCTTTGCTGGTGAGCAGTAATTACAAAGAGAGAAATTACATTTCCAGCCATCTTTTGTTTGTAAGTGAGACAAACAAATTGTACTTTGACATAGAAAATGTTGAATTTGGATTCACCAGATGCAGACAAAGGTTGTCATCATTGCTTGTATATACTGGACTGACTTTCTGACTCTGCAAACTTTGGGATTTCAAAATCCAACATATTACTGCTAAATTTTAGAGTTACGGATATTTCTATTAGCACTCTTGCAAATTTGGTCATTATTTAAAACATTTCATCAAAGAAATTCTTCCTTTGCAAATACAACAGTGCTTACAATCAACAAATTACTTCATTATGGTGCTAAGGCTGATAGAAAATGTTCACAAAAACAAAACAGACAGAAAATACAAAACATGCCAAGAGGACTGAATACAGCACTTTGCATGGTTACAAATACCTTTTGACACTGTGAATAAATCTCCACCAAGACAAGAAAAAGACAGACAAAATGCAGAATGTAAACAACAGTATATTTGACTATATCTGGGGAGTATGCTTGTAAACTTAATAAGCCACTGTTTGTCACCATGCTGTGGAAAGTAATGTTTGCCGCGATGTGTGTTCATCATCTGTAGCATGTTAGCTTGTTCACATCAAGGAATTAAAAAAAGCCATAAACTTTGATCAAATTATTATAATATCTGTGTCTCCTCACTAACACAGCATATAAAATGTTGCTCAACCATATTTATGGCATGAAATGTTAAGCAAAACATTGGTGGATCAATGTTTCTTGAAGTTAAATGCTCACCAATTCAAAAACAGAGTGGCATTGAATTACTCTGCGCTATTGTTAGCTCTCTATAGTAGCACTGACAGACATCAACAGACAGCAATTGGATGAAACAAAGGTCCTCTTTTTCTGGTAGAATAAAAGGTGGTATAAACAAGCTCATTAGAATGAGATAACCTACAGCTATTGATTGGCTTATTCAGTTGTGAATGCATCTAGTTCCACTCTTTCAAATACCACCATTGTGCGAAAAAAGATGTTTTGCATACACAGCCAAAACACCGTGATGAATATCATGTTGGTTGTTGAAATTTCATACGAAGATTTCGCCTTCTTTACCAGTGCAGTTTTTCTTGCGTGTTGGCCGATGGAACTCTGTTGTTGCCATTAAAAGACAGGTTGTGGTTCATCTGAAGCTACAACATCACGGAATGTCAATGAGATATTAAAATGTTGTCGATGACTGAGTGACTGGATGGGGTCATTGTCCTTATCAGCCCGGTTTGAAAACAACAAGACAGTAGCATGTCATTCAAGTCATGTTATTACACAGGTACAAGTCAAACATTTCGATCACACTGAACTGATCAGCCTTGAATGTAAAGTACAGAATGATTAAACTTTATGTGTGGGCTAAGTTCCACATAAAATGAGGGGAACTATGCATGACTCTACCATGAGTATAGTGTAGATATGAGTTTCAATAACTCTGGAAAGCCATGTATCTGGAAGACACTAAAAATTTGACAAAAAGTTGGCCACTTCAGAGGGAAGGGTGTAACAATTAAAGTTAACAAATGTTGGGGGCCTTTCAAACAAACATATGAATGAAGTTGTGTTCAGTTTTGAGAAGTTCCACACTTCGACCACTTTAAAGGGGAGTTAAAAGATGAGCCATGTTTTACTAAATAAGATTTGAGAGATCAAATTTAGCTGATAACATACACTCTAAGATACTGTGGAGAATGCGTTCAGTCTTGAATTCACTTTCCATTGACAACCTAGACTTGTATTTTTTGACGTCAGGTAAAAGTAATGGTTCGTTACTGACGGAGTCAACCTTTGGTGATGCTTGTGTAAAATTAACAGACATTGCTGCAAATGGACCAACTGAAATACCTTGTACGTGACAACTGTATAGATATTGGGGCTCTATCCAGAAGCTGAAGTAGGGTCTGATAACTGCATGGACAAAATTTACAGATCATTACACAACAAACAAGATAAGCGGAAAAGCTAACTCGGTGATTTACTTTAAGGATAAACATGATTTATCGAGTGAAAAGGAAAAGTGTTCCCCGCCATCTAATCCATAAAATTCACAGATTACAGAAAATGTCAACATGATCGTACGTTGATCTATCAAAATGGGAGTGAATATTTCACTGGAGTTATAGGCAGGAAGTTATATTACTGTGGATGAGGAAACTATGGCAACACAGCAGAGCATTTCTAGATTCGCAGTTGCTGGAATTTATAGAATTGAACCGTGATGTGACAATAATTTATATGCATAACATATTTAAATTATGAAAGGGTTCTTACAGTTAAATGATGAATTGAGTTTGGCAAATGTCAATGATACTTTCCACCATTCCCATTCATACATTTGAAGTCCATAGACAGATATGCATATTCATTTAGCACTGATGTGATATGCAATGCCAGGCTGTAATTGCACAAGATCTAACAATCTTGGTACCCTATTAACCCCCAATTCTCTGTTAGCAGATCCACAATCACTGTTGATAACAATGGGTTTGGACTCAACCATTGCAGTCACAGGGTTAAGTGGCTATTGCACATGAAAGAAAACACACTCACTTTCACTGTCACTTCAGTTCAGAGTGTTATCCTTCACTATCATTGAAATAAGGAACAATTCAAAACATGTAGAATAATCACCACTTTGCTATGGCTGGGTGGAAGAGGATGAGACATCACACTTTTTGAAAACCACGGTTACTTGATAGTTTGCCAAAAAGTAACTCACAACAGTTTGCCTGCTTTCATCTCAGTGAATAAATGACAATTTCTAGAAAAATAAAATACAAAACTGCAGTGACAATCTCCACCATTTGAGTCTTAGTATAGTAAATAACTGGAAAACAATCTAAACAGGAACCATTGGAAAGAAGCTCGGCAAGGACCTTAACACAAATCGTAAAGAAATATCATATTTTATATTATATTTAAATATTATATCATATTTACGTCATTATCTTCCAAAATCAATTTTATTGTTATTGTACAATTGTTTTATTCTCCCTCATATAATGTATTGTATTGAAATATGGGGAAATGCGTATAAAACCTATCTAGACAGGATTTTTAGATTACAAAAGAGAGTGGTCAGACTGATAACTTTTTCTAGTAACATTACACACAGTGCTCCATTGTTTCAGCAACTTGGAATTCTCAATGTTTATAAACTTTGTAAGTTTCAGACCTGTATATTTGCTTTTGACTTAAAAACTGGTCATTATGGGCATTCATTAGACCGTTATGCTTCATCAATTTCACATACATATGAAACACGTTTTTCTACTGGCGACAATTTTGTTATTCCAAAGGAAAATTTAAAATTAACTCAAAATAATATATATTATTCTATTGCTAAGCATTGGAACGAAATTCCAAGGACGATAAAATCTGTACAATCAAGAAATTATTTAATTCCTCACTTAAAAATTTTCTTTTGAACTCAGAATAGTGAATCTCTGTATTTTTTGGTTTTTTATTTGTTTTCACCTCGCTGTTGAAATGTAATATGTACTTCTTGAAAAGGATGGCAAACTATATTACTATGATATCATGATTTGTATGAATTCTGGGCCAGGGACTTGATTAGTTCCACTAGAACTACTTCCCTGGTCCCCATCAGTAATGTTGACACATTTTTTACTGGTGAAATAAAGTCATTATCATTATCATTATCATTATGAAATGGTTTTCTGTGACTCTGAAATGCTACGGCAAATGACAATGTTCAATGGGAGTAACCGTACAGATCACTGAATGATGTTTTATCCTGCTACAGCCCTGCCATAACCCTCGTAGTTGCCTTCAGACTATATTGCTTTACAGGTGCAAAATGTCTGATTCAAATGCAGCACTGAGGGACAACAGTCTACATTGGCAGACACAGCTGACTGTCTACATGCAATTCTGCTTGTTTACTTTTCCCTACTGGATCCTGTCAAAACCACTCTGTTGACTCAGAGATGTCTCCTCCATAAATCTTCAACTCTCTCTCACTGTCTCATCCGATGACATTTGTCTACTTATACTAAATAAATGTATAAATAAATGCAGCAGTCACTTCAAAATATTCTAACACTGAGAGTTTGATAATTGTAAAATTTTCAACAATGACAATATGCATTCACAGTACTTCACTCTATAATATCTGTTCAAATATCAAATTAAGGGCAGATATCCAGAGCACTCAAACTAAATTTGCATGTCTATACAACAAAACAAAGATCGCCATCAATTGATTCAGAAACGACTCCAATGAACATACTTAGTCAGTGATGAACTCTTATCAATTCTACCTCCCTATAGAATATCTACATACTTCACGGTTGCATTATTCTCAGTCGCAAAACCGACCATTCCAACTAGGATTTAGGGGTGAGCAGGTTACAGACCCTCAGTAATTAGATTATGAACAGCTGTATCTGCTATTAGATACCACATCTCACTGGTTTGGACACGTGTATCTCTGCCAAATTATAGCTTTCCATTTGCCGATATGTTCCAATGAACATAAAATTTTATGTCGACTGCTAGTGGTGGTTGCCTTTATGAGGAAAATTTTCATATCAGATCAATGTTGTGACCGGAAGGCATAACTTTATGCCGGGTTCTGTCGCTACTGGCAAATGGGAATTTCCGTTTGTTCATTTTGGCATGAATCTCATGTTTTCCGAACCATAAAACTTTCAAAACAGTTGTGCAGTGCAATTTATATTCAAGTATTTCATCTCTTGTTGAATATATTCCCATGTTTGGCCAACAGGGAAAATTACAGCAGTCAATTCATGACAATGGAACAGATAAAAAAGAATTTTCCACAGCAATGTCAAGAACAAAAATTATCGAGGTACTTGGCTGGTAACAATGAAGTAGTACTCTAATTAAATTTGATTGATACAGACATTGACAAAGCACCCCAGCAAAGGAATGTGTAACCCAGACTGATGGCTGAATAAGCATTCTGGTGAACCGATATAATACTTGTTGTTCTGACCGAGAAAAACATGAACACAAACTGCAAATATATCTACCACCGTGGAGCAGTCTAATGAGTTATGGAGCTCTCTAATGAGTTCTGCTGCTTTATATACAGACAGCAAAATGTCTGCAGGACCAAGACTTGTGAATGAAGACAACATGGGATGCTTTACAAATCTGTGCCTCATTCTGCAACTGTAAATCTTCCACACAAATTGCTCGCATATTTCCAAGCTGCAAATTACATGTTCCTTTCACTGACACCGAGACACCACACTGAACTACACGAAACACTGAGACTAATAAACTACATCTACCACCAACATGCTTAACTTCTCACTCACTCACGCACTCCACGCTCTCTTTGTGGTACTTACAGCTGAGCTATCCTAAGGACAGTGTTCTAAAACTTGCAAGCGAATCCAGCAGCCTTTTTCAAATGCACTATTGCTTGTTTCTCCACAGAGCTATACTGGTCTGAAGGGAAACTGCGTACAGAACAGCATCCCAAATGAACCAACTCTGGCTGTTGATGTTTGTCAGTGATACCAGCTGGCTAGCTACAAAATCAGGGACACCTGCTAAAGTTTACATCCAAAAAGAGAATGTTACAATCACATTCACCAGAAATTCTTGGTTCCACAAACACTATCCACAAACCGGGAAACCTGAATCCAGGTTCTCTTTGTGCATCAGTAACTAGTTCAGTTTTTGTCTGTGATCTGTACAGCTATGATTGGCTTGCTGATTACTGTTTTTGAACGGCACAATTTCCAAACAAACTGAATGCTGATATTCAACTGCATAAGAACTTCCAACATTTCAATGCTACTCTGAAAGTTTTTCCACACTTACAGACACTAAAAGTGATAATGCTACTATAGTGTAATGTCAATATATACCAATTCCCAATGCAAGCCTGTAGCAATTTCAAAAATACATACAACACAGAAACTATATCAATAATTTTTTTTTCCAACCAACATCATTTTCATGAATTTTCTTCTGACAAACGATTTTGTGTGATTTTCCTTTTCTTTACTTTTATTCACCAAAATAGTGTTAGAACTTTTTAAATATCTCACAAACTGCTGTCAATATATAGTCTACAAATTCCAGTCCAACTCTGATCACATGTTTGTGCAAAAGTAACTAGTTCAGTTTTTGTCCATAGTCTGTACAGCTATGATTGGCTTGCTGATTACTGTTTTTGAACGGCACAATTTCCAAACAAACTGAATGCTGATATTCAACTGCATAAGAACTTCCAACATTTCAATGCTACTCTGAATGTTCACACTTAAAGACACTAAAACTGATAATGCTACTATAGTGTATAATCAATTTATACCAATTCCCAATGCAAGCCTGTAGCAATTTCAAAAATACATACAACACAGAAACTATATCAATAATTTTTTTTTCCAACCAACATCATTTTCATGAATTTTCTTCTGACAAACGATTTTGTGTGATTTTCCTTTTCTTTACTTTTATTCACCAAAATAGTGTTAGAACTTTTTAAATATCTCACAAACTGCTGTCAATATATAGTCTACAAATTCCAGTCCAACTCTGATCACATGGTAAAAACAGATAAAGACAAACAAAAACAAATCACACAAAATTACTGCAAACAACTTCTCACAAAGTGAGGGTAAATCAAGAAAGCTTTAAAAGAAATTAGAACAAAATCAAAACTTTGTCGGTTTCTTCCTTCAAAATTTGTGGAATATTTTTTCACCACTGAAGTCCTGAAGAAAAATTTTGCTATAATTCTCACGAATGTAAACTTTACGTTTGACCCCTTACTAACTGTAACCATAACAGTTGCATTCCAGAGGCTAGATTGGCTTACAATTTGATAGCTACAAGTCAGCATGATGATAATTCTGTCAAGTGTCCCAGGGGGTTATCACGCCTAACATCATTTCCATCACACTGGTCACTGTTGATGTCTGACCCCTTCCACTACTGCCGACTCTAACCAGAATGCAGAATGGAAAATTTGGAAAACTATTCAAGACCAACAGTTTATTCCTCAGTGTTTGCTTCAGCAGGAAACACTCTCCATGCAGAGCACTTTCTCCACTGCTTTTGTTCTCTTTTGAACTAAAGTTCATACTTTCTACATCTGTGTCTCATCTGACCAAAGGGTGCCCAGAAATATCTGTCCCTCAAATCACTGTTACATTGTTACATTTAGACAACACACAGTTTACAGTTAATTTGCTTTATGTTAACATGAAAAACAGCGTTTGCAATCAGCCAATGACAGAGGTACTCTGCAGTGATTGAAGAATGTTGTGGCAGATAACTGGAATGGTTTGTTGGCCTGTTTATTTGGGTACAGTGAGGGGCATGTTTTAACATCACACAGTCTGTAAACTTGAAAATTTGAAAGTACGTTCTCACGGCTATCTGCACTTTTGCAGTTGTACATAGAATTTCTTGGGCACAGCATTTCAATTAAGTTTATAATTAGATGTACTAAGCATCCTTGCTTTGGCATGCAAGAAGGTAAAAGTATACAACTATTGTGCCAGGCCTTTTCAATTCTACATTCACAGTTACAGTACTCTTTCGGTTGGAATTTCCCATTTGTATATTTGGGATGAAGATGTGGGGGAGGGGTTCAGTACCTTCAGGTGCCGAGTTGGATGAATAAAGTTGATAATGAAAATCCTCAAAAATTTATATTTTGATCCTACTTATTTTTGAGCTCTGAACTAATCCTGGAATAATTGTGCACCTTTATTATATAGTTGCATCACATTCAATCAGTGACTTGTGTTATTTTTTGAACAAAACCTGGTTATTAAGGTACTATGCATCTCAAAAGTGAAAGACTTCAACTTTTGCTCAAATTTTCCTTACGCAATCTTCCAACCATTCACTTTCAAAATAAAAAATAAAAATCAGGGTCACCATGCGAATTTTGGAACTACAGAAACAAATTACCGTACCCAAGATCTACTAATATGGCTGCCATTCCGGTGTACATAGCCTAGATTTCTTTTCCGTCCGCTTCCCTCCGTAGCTCCGTCCCCACTACCGACTCTAACCAGAATGGAAAATTTGGACAACTATTCAAGACCAACAGGTAGTGGGACGGAGGTACGGAGGGAAGCGGACGGAAAAGAAATCTAGGCTAGGTGTAAACTCTACGGAGAAAAATGTAATTTGCGATTTTCAAAAAACATAAAGTTTTTACTCAAGGGGCTTTAAAATGAGCCCCTACAAGGGATGGTAGATCAGAAAAGACTTGAAAAAGTTTGAGAGTCCAAATATTAGTCCCTGAGGTGCATTGTACCTTAAATCACTGGAGGTTGGACCAGGCTATTCAAGAAATGAAATGCCATCTGTGTGACACCCTTCACGAGTGGGGACAAATTCAGGATTCTAACTAAGCATCCAGCAGTCCAGTCTTTATGCATGATTTGGAAGAGTCATACAAAAGACCATCCAAAAACTGTCTGGTAGGACAATTTACTGGTAAAAAGATGGCAATAGAGTTGTTTTCAGTGTTTGCTGGATATGCTACTTGGGTGGTGACATTATCAGCACCGATGATATCATATAAACTACACCAACCAAACAGAAAGTAGCTTTATTTCAGTAGCTTTATTTCAGGACAATTGCTGAGCCCCCAAAAATGCTTCTTTCATTTACCTGATATACACAAATACATACAAATCTATTAAAAAGCTCTGAAGGGAATAATTATTCACGCATCAAGGGATCTTTTGTGTGCGCAGTCACAATATCATTCAACAAGACTTCTTGATCTTAAAACCATTCATACAGATGAAGAAATCTGAATCCTAAAATCACATCTTAAAATTCTTAAATCATTCATGATGCAATTTGGGGAATGTAACTGGAATACGATAATGCGGCACAAGGAATTGAAGAATCACTACCTAGAAAAAAAGTAAAGTCATAGTATTGGAAGAAAATTCCAGGCATCAGTGGCATATGATTTGGGAATTTGGGAATTTTTGTCTGTTGGTGGCATTTGAGATTAGTATCAGCGTAAGCTGGTCATTCTTTGGCATTGGACTGCAGTTTTCAGTAAGGTGATCATTAGTTTATTTTGGTTTGAGTGAGAGTGGAAAAAGAACCCTGTCTGTAGAAACAAAGACATTATTGTTGGCGTTGGCCAAACACGCATGTTGAACTTTTCAAACACACTGAAATAATCTTGATATATTTGAGGATGAAGGTCGGGTCAGAATTGTTTCTGATTTTGGTCTTTGATTACATGTAAATAAGACATGATGTGGAAGAAGATATCAGTCAGCTATTAAACTTTGTTTCTGTTGCACCACTTGGCCACAAAACTTATCACGTTTTTTACCTCGTATTTACTTCACTTGATTCGTTGTGAACTTTTATTTTGACTTAAACCACCACTCATTTTCTTGTTTTTACTGATACCTACACATTTCCAAATATGTACTAAGCCGTACATCGTTGATTATCTTTGTCCAATGACATGCATGAAAATAGTACAGTTATTGCACGCAGGAAGTATTTTTCATCGTAAATTTGTTTTCAAAGTTTCAGGAAAATTACTATTGTTTGTAAATTACTAAAATTTACACATATCATTTCAGTCTAGACTGACTATTTGTAATGTGAACACTGAGGGGGTACTTCATAGTAGCAAAACTGACCAGTGTCATCCTCATGCAAGAAGAGTGCCTGAAAACCAGTATGATAACACTGCCCTCAACAGTTCACTTTGAAATATTTTCTGCACTGGAGAAGTATACCTGACATGCTCCTTGCACACAGGAAATGTTGTTGAAAAGCACAAGACAACAGTACTGTCTGCACACCGAATGTTCAGAAAAGCAAAGTGTCTGCTGGCAAACTTGAATTATTCTGTGGAAAAAATCAGCATTTGCCTGAAAGCATGCATCAGTCAATGTGCGAACTTGATGGTGGTCTAAACTATAGTATTAGAATGATGTCAGTTGACAATACACGGCATATCAATCTCAAGAGAGGTACTCTTCAATTGTAAATCCTGCTCAGAGTACTTGATACTAAACAAGGACATCAGATCATCCATTCCAAATGAGTATTGGCTTTTTAATGACTTTGTTCACCTCAATGGGCTTTTCAAAGATGACTTGTTTAGTAATTAAATGCCACTAAAACCCAGTTAAATAGGTCTTTTCATAGCGATTCTCAACTGTCCTAAACCAATGATATATCCCATACAGTATAGCTCTTTCAGAATGACTCTCAAACGCATGACCTGCTTTTGGGTCTGCACAACAACCATCCACTGAAATCAGGATCGCCTTAGTAACTTTACCATCTGCATAATTAGCCAATCTTTCCTCTTCACTGAGCACAGTTTAAGTGACCAGACCACGGTGGCTTTTGTCGTCCTAAATGGAACAAGATTAGGCCATCACAACTCAATGAGTTCTGACCGACATTTCCGACACAAAAAGTGCGATTCTGGAATGACCTGAGATGCATCTTTTCAAGATAAGTGCATGCAACCATGCGTGGGAAAAAGAGGAAATTGCTTTGCCTGACCGGTGTGAAGAAAGGGAAGAAAAGCAGTGATTCTAGCAAGCTACGCTCTATAATTAAATGTATGGATATAATAGGGTACTTATCAGCACAACTACCAATAAAAAGTTATTGCTTACAAAAGAGACTGTCAAGAAGATATCATCAGAGGCACTGATCCTTCTTATGGCCTTAGTATTGGTCAACAAATTCCAAAGTTTTGCTCATTTCATCTGATGCACCTGTATTTTCCCTCCTTTTTGTCTATATTGTATTGCATCAATTTTTGAAAAACCACCGCACATACATGTATCCTTAATGTATTGTCATTTGTGAAAAATGCACAGAAAACTTATTGCTGTAAAAATCTTGTTTTGTATTTGTGACAAACTTTGCAAAATCAGTTAAAAATAAATACACTTATTATTTCACAAGTACATGTTGGCATGTACATCAGCAAACCTACCTGCAAGGAAATTTCTATTTGCTCAACTTGATGGCAAAAGTAAATTTGTATATTCATCAGATAATTTATTAAGAGCTATTTTTTTGTTATTTCAATCTTAATTGAGCACTATACATAAAACAGGACCAATAGAAATGCAAGTACAATATAGAGGCACCTCAGTACTGTAGTCTGCATTGCAGTCCCATCATTCAAATTATACGAAAGGTTTCATATTCATGAATAGCTGAAAGCAAAACTCCCATGGCCCTGCAGTTCCAGATTTTCATTCAGCTACATGAGCACAACAAATTTTTCACAATCTAAAATGAAGAGCTTAGCTCTTCATTATTTGAGGGAAACTGAGGGTGCTTTACTGAACTTTTGACCCCAGCAGGAGCAATCTTTGAAAGAATCGCTCCTGGTAC
This sequence comes from Ptychodera flava, assembly GCF_041260155.1. Lineage (NCBI taxonomy): Eukaryota > Metazoa > Hemichordata > Enteropneusta > Ptychoderidae > Ptychodera > Ptychodera flava. The sequence goes on along the minus strand of NC_091937.1, from coordinate 5,652,386 downwards.
CACGATCAGTCGTACCATGGTTAGTTGATCCCGCTCAGCTCACAATACACTTACCCTTGGGGTATCTCCTTCATTAAAATGCACAGAAACTTAGATTCAAAGGCTTAAGAGGGACAGTTCGTGACACGGAGTACTGTGGCATACTTACATGCAGAGTCAAAATATACATTCCAAGACTTGGGAACGTGCAGATGTAGAATTCGCAGCAATTTTGGATTATTATCGAACCAATGTGTATTCTAATGAATATTAACAATTACAGTTGCATCAAGATGACCTTAGACTAATGAGACTTTGCCATTTTATATGAAGATTCCGGCTTAAAATTACCACGGTAATCAAACATTGCAAAAAATTTAAAATGTTCATTACAGCTAGTTTAGAGCACTCAATGCCCATCACACTGTAAAGTATGTTACCTTTCAAAAACATCTGCTGACTGTAAATTTATGGAGAAATTTGCCAGTAGAGGGACTTTATTTAAATGAGATTCTCAAGAGTTTGTCCAATGTCTTGCTTGTGAAGAAGGACCTTTGTATAGATTTCCTATCTTGAAATATCCATCACTGTCACATGTCAACACAGAAATCAATCAATCACCTTCTAACTCTATAACGGCTTTACATAAGTTATCAATACCATGAAAGAGTTCAAAAATAAACACAAATCTCTGAATGTGAGTAACATATTGCTTCATCATACACTAACAGCTGGGCCATTCAAAATAGTAACTCTGTTTTAATATGCATTATAGAGTTAAATTGAAAATTTTTTAATTATTTTATTACATTTGCAATTTATTTGATTGGTCACTCACGCAATCTCCAATGAAGAAGGTAACTGAAGAAGCCAAATGAAAATGCATGACATCAGATGATACGACACCCTGACAAATTCATCTTGATTTATTGTTATGCTTGGTTTGGAAAGAAAGACATCTATTTAGTTTTCAACATCTATGGCTTGAATGCTGTTCCATTAAGTGATCTTTTTTGTATAAATTTCTGCAGTGACAATAGGACAAGTACTTCAGGCTTGAGAAATGATATTATCTAAGAACAACACGGTTTTAGTGAAATTTGAATAGCGCTGATCGCAAATGACGTCACTGTTCTCTTCATTAATATGCATAAATAAACATTTGTCCGCATTTTCCGCATAAACGACAAAAATAAAACCTGCGAGTGTTAGAATGGCTATTTAGCGTCACACTTATTCGTATGAATTGATGACTGAGACTACAAGCTGCAACAACAGCCGCGCATACAACGACAAAATTTGTCCGAATTTCAGCTTATTTGTCCGAAAGTCGCGCGCGTGCAGCTATATTTAGTAACAAACCCGAAATCGCGATCAACGCTGAATTATCAGCATCAGTAAAATCAATGGTAAAAGTGGACATTCAAGGTCAAGCACTTTAGTATTGACTTTAAGGCTTGACTTTAGGCTGTGTTATCTACAGGGTCTTAGAGTCACTCAGAAATGGACTATTTGTTCCAATGAAATCAAAATAAGAAACAAAAACAACAATAGAAATCACTGAAACAGAAATCACAACACCCTTTCGAGATTAGAATATTGCAAATTGCTAAAGACACAATATTGACGATATAAAGATACAATATTGTCATTTGGAAATACTTCCACATTCACTGTGCTTCAAAGGAAGATCAGAACATTCTGACTACGGTAGTAGTAATTTCTACTTCTATGTGTTCATAATTCCTTTGAGTCATCTTGACATTTTGTCTGTTCCAATGATTCTGATGATTGTATAAGCCCCTTGAAAACACAAATGTCAGAAAAACACTGCATCGAGTAGTAGATGTCTAGTACAAAAGTTCACACTAGCCAAATACTTTTGATACTTAAACTGCCTGTAATACTCGCAAATTATGAATTCCAAATGCAGGCTAAAGAAGTAAGATGATAGTTTTTTTCAAAGGACAGACTTGTTTTCATTCTAAATGTCAACATATCAAAAACTCCGGAAAAGTTCTGTGGGAAAACGTCTGCGAAATCATTCTCAATTTAATTTTCTGTTATTAAAATATTTGTTGTGTCAAGATATTGCAGTATGTGTGTGCCGCTAGCTTCATATCAATAGACATACACAATTCATGTACTTTGAGGTTTGAATTTCCTATATCCGCCTCCTAAATTCAACTTACAAAGTCTCAATTAATTCCAGGGTGTCTATGAAATGCTGTTCACAAACATTCATAATCCTCAGATCTTTTCATCTCTGTTGTAATGCAGCTGTCAATGTCAACCCCCACCCCACCCAACCTCGGGGCATAGTGAAGGATTTGGAAATCTCATGAAATTTGTTAAATGCCCCACCCCATCAAGACAATCTGGAAAATCCCCACCTAAAACAAGTAAATCCCCCACCCCAATGGACGGGGCATTCATAAATTCTGAGATTGTCCGTGAAAGTGACTAGGGGGATCAATATGAGGTGAATGCCCCACCCCCTTGGGCATAGTTTCATGGCAAACACAGTCTAATCCCCCACATTTGTCCCGTATTGCCGGAGGTGGGGTCCCTCAGGCATTTACATTGACTGCTGCATAAGGTCAGTGCATGAACTTGAAATTCAAATAAAGTAAAACCAACTGAATTTTAAAATGTTAACTTACGATTGCTTTCAGATTTACTGTTCAGATTTTCTTTATAATGTTTTGCTCATATACTCTAAAAATTTGAAAGTTTTGAAAGCGATATTCAAAGATCTTTTCCTGATCCCCGGCAAGCCTGGACTGCAAAAATATAGTTTCACGCCAATATATTGTTTAGAAATGGTAGAGCTGCTGTTTCATTCATATATCTCGCATACTGATATTACTAGAACCTAAGTATTCACCTAATACACAGTACAGGTACAACTCATTATTCTCCCAGTACAAGCATGGGGGTAGAAGAGAGATTGCCTATGGCATAAGCTGCTTCCTAATACTCTACCCAAAAGAATGAAGTTGAGCACGTTTGAAATCCATATACATACCGGTACATCAACATTTGAATCATATTCAAAAACCTGTTGAATTTTATCTCTGATAAATCGCCATGGCAGCACAACTTGATGACCGTTTACTGATATAAATCACGCCATCGTCAGACAGGCATTTTAAGTTCAACACTGCCATCTGACACGGTCAGCTGACCCTACCACAAAGTAGCAGCCTAAGGGTCTTGTGTTTATAACACTGTAAAATAAACTGCTTTGAACTCTATACAAGGGTGTCCATATCTTATCATATATTCACACCAGTGTGACTGATAGCTATCCTAAATTAACCCTTTCTTTCAACAAATATCTCACCAGCTACGCACTTGCTGCTTTTTTTATGAACTATAAGCTGGACTACAAGATATTCAACTAATATTTCAGAACAGTTAAAACAAAATTACTATGTTTTGGGAGCTCAATATTCGACTTTTGATGAACAAAAAAATACCAATTTGAAACTATTCGAAAAATGATGACAGAAAAGTAAAGAAGTAATTATTACTAGTTACACCGGGTGCCTTCCAAGTTAAACAATTTCATGTCAACCTTATCAATTTTTTAAAGATTTTATCAATCTCTTTTAATATCTTATAATCTTCCTCTGAGAGAATCAGAACATTCTAATTCTAATTCTTTGGATAAGATAATTTAATTGCAAGGAGGCAAAATTTAATGGTATGCTTTGGAAAGATTTGCAATCAATGTAACTAAATTAAATACTTGGAATCAATTTCACAATTTCAAGTGTACCATTATGTTCAAGCTACTTAAACTTAAAAGCAGGTATGCAGTCTGTGACAAACACTGATTATTTTCTGATAAAAGTCTTCCCGAAGTGTCACCAATACATTTCATCTGTCAAATCATGCATAAATCTAATCAAAGAACAACTACATAAATAACTTTGGGCTTAACACAACACCATCCACTTCTAACCTATCTGACCCAGTTTCCATAAACATGTAGTTCCCAGAGAGGAAAGTGAGATTTTCCTGATAGCTAGAATACTCTGAAACACAATAAGCTTTAAAAATTTGTACGTCATAAAGTACATATGAACTGACTGTGTCTTTTGTAAATTTTTCAATGAAAAGAACTTTACCGAAGTACAATGTGTGCATTTTTTTGTAAAGGTGAACCATAAATTTTAACATCTTCTCATTACGAGACAGCTATAGTACATACTACATAACAAGTTACTGTCGAATGCAAGAGCAAAAAATTTTTATCTTTGAATTTTTAATGAGGCCTTCACTCCTGAGGACAGATCCATTTATGATTGAGGTATAAACTGACCAATTAATCATTTCACAGTGTGCTGAGGGAGCTGGTTATTTTCTCATTGTACTAAGGGGACTAGTCATTTTACACTCTACCAAGCAGTCTGTTTAATTCAAATGAAAACTACATCTTTTTCTCATTGGTGCTTGACATTTATGTAAGAGAGATAGATCCAAAAATTGCATTTCAAGATTTTGTAAATGGAAATTAAAAACACTATCAGTATCATAAAACCTTTCAACAACCGTGTAAACTCTCTCCAAAAATATAGGCAACTTATACAGTAATATTTCAGAAAAATATTAATGAAGGTGTTTATATAAACTGAAAGTACTCATAATATTCTCCACCTTTTACTGTTTTAGACTCTTCTCACAAATTATTGAGTGCACACTGAACTAGAAATGATCATAACCAGACGATATCTTTAGGGCAATACACACCACGGTATATTTTGTCATCATATTAAGAGGCAAGTGAATGTTTAGACAAAGCATGTCAGAATTTTTGAGCAACTGAATTTGACAACCTATCAGATCACTCATAAAAGGAAGAATGTTATGAATGCATTTTAATTCAAGTGATGGTGAATCCATGAATGTGAATCAGGATCAATTATTAAATCAAAATTAAAAAATTGTACTGAAAACGACAGCATGAATGCATTGCTTCAGAAAACACAGCTATATTTTATGGAGGGAAGAATCATTTCTGAGAATAACACTCACATCCTGACATCAGACAGAGCCACCATAATGGAATTATTAGCAAACATTCCCAGGTTTGTCCTGAGGGATATCTTGTGAATATTGTACCGTTGTGAGTTCATCCCATTTGAACATAAAAACCGATATCAGTGGCTGTTGGGTTACAATTTTGGTGTCTCATATTCAACAGTAAATGTATGTATACAGTATACATGTATGTATACTGTGTACCTGCTCATGAAAACTATAGGAACATTCGTCTTAAAAATGGTATAAAAGTTACAGCTTTTGTACTCTCGGATAGACCCTGAAAACTAATAATGAAGGAATTTGTAAATGTTTTGTCAGCCATTTATCAGAAATCAGGGGATACATAAGGACATTTTACAAGAATTTCAGAAATTTGCCAAACTCAGACAAGTGAAAGTCTGTCTGTGGTTGAATCATGGAACAGCCTAAGATCAAAACATGAGATCATTACATTTTCAGATAATCAAGATAGCTAGTGTAACAAATGTTCATTATTAAGTCAGCTGTATTAGTGTCCAGTATTTTTGGAAAACCATTTTCAATACTTTTGCATTAAGAAACTCATTTTACCTGTTTTGATTTTTATTTACAGTAAGCAGATTTATATTGCAGGATCCTGAACCCACAAAATCATGAAGTAGGAATTTTGATCAGATCTGAGACATTAATGTCAGCAATATGACATTCTTGGCAAACATCGTAATTTGATATTTTAGGTTATGAAAACAATAGGTTATTTCCGGAAGGGAAAATGTGATTTAATGTAATTATAGTCACTATTCTTTTGTGGCTGGTAGCAATTTGGATGCTTCATTACACACTTTGGGGAATACACTGTACATCCATAAAATTTTAATGTTAGAGACATGAATGGCTGATGGCTGATGATCTATCTCCCCCCCTTCCTTCCCCATAGCATATGGAAAACTTAACATATACCGTGAAGTTGTAATCAGTGATAGTCTAGCAAGGCTTATTTCCCCACAGTACAATAAAAAGTAATTGCTTATTGCTATCATTGGGCTTCTTCACCCTTTTGCTGTAACAGTTGGTTTAACCCTATCATTGTCTACAGAAAATTTTTATCTCTACACATACCTGAGGGGGGAGGTTATGTATTAGATGTAATTTTTAACTGTGGAACCTTCCTGCAGTGTGTTCCAATTTACAACAATATTACATCCCAAAATATGAGAGTTGTTCAAATTTTGTAAACATGTGCTGGATAATGCTAGGACAGTTTAACCCTTTTGTCACTATGGTGTGACCCAAACCCATTGTCATCATAGTAAATCATGGATCAAGGTCTGCTTGAAGAAAACTGGGGTGACTATAGATAAAACAGGTTTCCCAGTTTATAATGAAAACTGTAGGAAATTGAGCTCCAAAGTGCAAAATGATGAATCAAGAAACAAACCTTTCAATTTAAATTCAAACTCCACAATGTAATCTGCTTAATATGTTAATGTGTCCAATACAGAATGTTCAAAATTATCACCTTGACACCCTCGATATAATTGTCAATTCACATTAGACTCAGAATTCTGTTTGTAAATTAAATGGTCACTACTAAAATTTCATTGGACATGGAACGATAGGAAGAAAGTGAAAAGTTATTAATGCACCACCTCAATACAGCAACGACATGAATATTTTATAGAATCATATTAATCTCAATTGAAGTAAAATCATGTGGGATGGTAATAAACATCAATGGAAGTTATCTGAAAACTTTTCATTGAAAATTGCAAATAGTACTTAAAGCTTGATATTTCCAGACATTACTGGTTTTTCGCTCTTTGCATAAATTATTCATGTTCACTATATTTCTTTCAGATTTAAAATGTAAATCTTTCACAAAATGTCACACGACAAGGCTGAAAGACGCATCATTGAATGTATGTTGTCTCCTCACTAATTCATGGCTGATGGATTTCTGTCTCCCTTTGTAGGTAATGATGATAATAAATATGTATTAAAGATTTTTATACCAATTGCAGCAGCTGGTTCAGTCATTGGGAAAGGTGGACAGACAGTTGTTCAGTTACAGAGAAACAGGTTCTAACATCAAACTCTCCAAATCAAATGATTATTACCCAGCTAAGACATTCCACTTGTGATAGATCCAACCATTATCTATGATTTCTAAAGATAAAAAGCCTATTATTTTCTTCAAAAATTCAAAACAAAAGCACTTATCTTCAAAATAATTGGTTGTTTTAGTACCTAAGTGGCTCACAAACAGTGATTCAAATTTACATAAACCGAGATATGAGAATAGTTATAGCTTATCATTTCGACTTCTTGTGAACACATTGACATCTCTGGATGAATGTTGCTCAAGCACTTACTCCAGTATAAGTGTTACCCATCCTTCTACGGTCACTATCAACAAAGGTTGCGGGTCTCGGAGTTAATAAATATTTAAAACCCGCCAGCTACATTTCCTATATGCAAATTACTGTTCTTGCCCTGCTAAACTAATCAAAACATGAATACTTCACATCAATGGAAAGGATTTTCTCACTTCTAAGATGAAATTGTGTTTTAGTTTCTCCTTTGCTGCTAACACACCCATATTACCAAAAGAATAAATTTACAGAAGAGACCTGGAACGGAGGAAAAATACCCTTTCTACAAAAATGGTACCTGCAAGTAGATGGATTGGATGAGTACTCAACATTTCGAAGAATTACCTCAAGGTTTCCATCCATACTTGGACGAAATTACTTTGTGACAGTGCTCACATTCACTTGAAGATATCTGAAACATTTCATGTAGGGCAGAGAATGCAAAACTAATCAGGGATAGGTACTGTACTTCATCTACCCCAAGGTTAAGCTTCCTGCTCAACATCTACATATTAACATCTCAAGGTACAGACCTAGATTATTGTTTCCAGGATAAAAACTGAAATCTTTGATGGGAACAAGTCATCTGCTGTAATATTTATTCAGCACATCCCTTTTTTATGAAATGGAAATAAAATCACATTTCCTTGCCATCATTAAACAAACAAAACATGCAATATGATTTGAGAATTTTATGAAATGGAAATAAAAACACAGTTCTGTGCCTTCATGTAAACCAACACAACACAATTATGATGATTAGAGAATTTCACATCATTAGGGAACAACAAAATGCATTTTGCTCAGTATAATTTAAAATACACTACTGAAACATTTCTAGAGAAAAATGGAGATATAACTTTAAAATAATAATTTTTGATCGTGAACTACACTTTGTGTTTGGCTTTGTCCAAATTTTGAACATAATGCAGAGTCAAGGTTTGGTCTGTATGCAAATTTTATGAAACAGTGTTGACACAACTCAAACTTCATGCACTGATGTGACAACAGTATTGATTTTTTAATGATTATGACGAGATTAGAAAACATATTGTTGCAATTTAATGTTTAAACAGGTTGAAATTGCTAGTGCTGAAAGAAAGTGTATACAGGTAATTGCACAGAGCAATCACAAAACAAACAGACTCTGCAGTATCATCCCTATTGACATATCTCAACAATGTTTGCATAACAAAATTCTGAAGTGAATATTTCATTCCCTTTGGTCTATATATTCATCCATGTCTATCAGATTTGTGGAATGACAAATCTCTTCCAGGGCTGACTTGGCCAACCTCACTTTGATTGAACGGCATCCAGACAACAGCCTGCCTGACGCCAATCCAGTCACCTGGTTAGAAGTAATCATTTAGAAAACCCTGCTGTTAAGCTCCAGTAGGTGAAGCAATTGAGCCTGAACACAATGATGGTTTTAAGTATTAAGTTATTATATACAAGATCAAAGAAATTAACAGAAAATTTTCAGAATAATACAAACTTGTTTTCCTACATGTATGAAGCCATTGCACTATATAATCTTCTCATAGAAGTTGAGATATGCTGAAATGACTCAAATGCCTGATTTCTTTTCTGTTAAAATTATCAGAATTACCATACTGAACATTAAATCTAAACATTTGTCTTGTATTTGATAAAAGAAATATTTGAAGTTGTTCTTCCTTCTGTCAATCCTGATCACAAAGGTCTACTTGTGATTTCTTTTCACTCACATTTTGGTTCACATTTCTAAAGTACCAATTTTTTTCTCCCAATAAATACACAAGGAAGTCTAAAATATTGGGGAAAAATATTAAAAGTAGTCTCGTTTCACGTACAAGAGTTCTTATGACATAGGAGTATGTGTGATCTGAATTTTAATGAAGTGAACTACTATTGTGGATACCATGGTGCTTCTACAATGATCAATGAGAAAATTTTTAATATTTGAAATCCTGATGAAACGTGCAAGACTATGTGAATTTGATGGTGAATTTGTAATCAAACTCAGAGTTGGAAAGACATGATTTATACTCCAGAATAATTTATTTCTATTGTAATCGACATTCCAAGGATTTGGTGAAGAAGAAATGCAAGAATGTTGTGATAGTACCATCTATATATTTGATATTGCTTTTTAGAATATCTATTCTAGGTATCATGTTCTGGAATAAAATTAAAACACAGACTAAACGAAAATGTAAAACAAAAATAACAGAAAACACAAAATTTTGATACAAGCAAGACAAACAAATGTTTTCAAATTTTTTTGCGCCAGCTTTGTGCAGAACACAAATTTTTTCTATTTAAGTTATTTCCCCTTGAAGTTTTTGGCAATTACAAGAGTATCGCTGAATGTTGCTGTTTGCTTGGCGGAAAGCCGGGAACTCTCTACAAAATAATGATGCACCGAGTACTAATTACTAGTAAGAGATAGAGAAACCTGAATATTTAGTGATTGATGAATCAAAATGTCTTTAGTAACATATATTTTTGAAAAATCATTTTACCTTGAAATTTTACAGAAGGTATGAGAAAAATTCAGCTCTGGCAGCACAAGGTCATTTCAAGGTCCTCCTTCTCTAGTCTTTTAAGGTACATAACCCAATCAATAAGCAAATAGAGTTCGATGACCTCTACGTGTACCCACTAAACAGTCCTATTTACTCATTCATATCAGGCAGTGAAACATTTTAACACTTTTGTGCTAATCTTCCACTACAGATTCTATGAGAGCTTCAATCTGTAAGTGTGACACTTCAGTCTTCTAGTTTCTTTAACCAGTGATGTAAGTATCCAATGATGAAGTGATGTGAAAAAAAATCTTCCATGCATTTCCATATTAGCCTTGACTTCACTTTGTGTTTGGCTTTACACACCTGGTGTGTCCGATAGTATTGTTTGGATTTGAATTAACTCTATCATGCTGTATTTGGTTGTGACAAGGTTATAACCACCTCATGGACTTAGTTTTCCTTTGGAGTGGTGATTTTGCCCGAAAAATTTTAGTGCAACATTTTACCAATTTAAATGAATTTCTCTGCATTTTTTTGATAATTTTGGACCAAATGGACATCGCATTTCATTGGCTACAGTTTCTTATCTAAATTTTGGCAAAAATCTGAAAAAACTGACTGGCGTATATTTTACAAAGGCAGCAAAAATTGACTTTGGTGGTCAGAGGGTTAGCACATTTTAAACAAACTTTATGACAATAATGAAAAGAGCATAAATGATGCTGTACCACTTTTCTCTTTACTCAATAGAAATGGTTGGAACAATGCACGTTTCATCATCACTCATGCATAGAAAAGACATTTAGGCCAGAAAAAATAGCATGTTCCTTAAATGTTTTCAGTGTAACGTCATTTCCAGTGAGGAAATTTTATATCTTAATTTTTTTTCAAATTATACCCAATAATTTTATGAGAATGAATGCACAGTAAATACATATCACCGAAGAGACACAAACTAAATATCAACAGTGTTTTCAATTTAATTTATTCATCACAGTTGCTGGTGAAGTGTTTGAGTCAAAGGGATAAGACAAGACAACTTTCAATATTTTTGAGTATTTCAGAAGACAATAATTGTCTGGCACTCTGTAATAGAAGCGGCATGATTCAAATGATACAGTTGTTATACTGTTGTAAGTTGTCTTCATCGGACTCATGCAGTCACAGCTAGCTTATTATACAACAACACTATTATGGAATTCACTGTTGCTGGGATAGAGGCTGAATAAAATTTCTCTGCCATGTATGATGGGAACACAGTGGAGGTATTTGAAGCTTCTTTCCAGTATATTTCAAAAAAATTCATCAAATGCAGAACCGGTGATTCAGAGGAATAATTTATTTAATATGTCTGGCATGATGGACAAATCCTTGTGGGGAATTTATGAAGACGTATCTGCAGATTTTTAATATGCAGCTAAGATATTCCACCAAATTTTACATTTATGACACATTATTAACAGAAATATACTACGGTAATGCTAAATGTTTATATCTCATTTTGAAATCTGCTCTTTTGATCAATATGAATGTATTTTTCTTCTACTGAAGACTACTTAGCTCTCTCTCTCTCTCTCTCTCTCTCTCTCTCTCTCTCTCACTCTCTCTCTCTGTAAATTGCACATAAAATGATAAAAGATGAACTGCTTTCAACTCGACGGTAAATGATCTTTAACGTAAAAATCCATTACCCTATTCCTAACATCTGCACATAGAGCAGCATATTGCCATGGCAACATCAGTGTTTCAGTAATCTGGTGAAAGATTACACTATTCTGAGAATCTTTGAATTCAACATAATCTAGGAGCACAAGCTATACCAGGTCCTGGAAGTACAATTACTATGAATTTAATCTATTTCTCGGATTATCGATATATTTTGATTTACTCAGAGAGGCAGCAACTCTGTGATTATTCTTATATTAGTTACAATTTTATTCATATTGGATTATTAACAGCAAGAAATCATCATCAGTTAAATTACCATACAACATGTGGTGGCATGCAATTATTTTTATAAACTGTAATCTAATATAGCATAGATCTTATTTTGCAACAAGCATTATAAACTTTAGTGTCCCAACTACAAATTTCTGAAGCAATTCAGAGGTTACCTTTCATTTGTGCTTGTACTTTCTCCCTCCCCCCCCCCCCCCCTCCCTAAAAAGACAAAATTTCAGGCCAAGGAATTTCACTCCAAAACTCTGGCATAACAGCAGTACAACAAACAGTTGATGCACCACTTTTTGAGTACGAAGTTGGCCTTACTGTAATAAGAACTCATTAAAGTGGATATTTGCTACCTGCCCCCATTCAACTCAATGCATTTTTAATTTTATTATTTAGGAAGATGACCTTAAGAAATTGCGGCCTCTGCATAAAAAACTGTTAAAAGTTCTAAGAAAATTTCAAAGTGAGTAAGACCAGAACCTGAGCATCAGTTCCACTTTTGTCTTACAATCAACTGTACATTGACACTGAAGTGTATCTCCATCCAAGAATACCAGGGTACATCTTTTCACCAGTTGATTTTTAATATCTGTGGTAGTACACTACACAAACAGAATATCTCATTCTTCAACTTGGCCATTTTCTACTTTTGGAGGTAAGGAAAAAAGCTCAAGTGTTTATGAAAGTCCCTCATCCTTGAATGTAAGTACAACCTCTCTCTGCAATACATCCCATATCATTATAAAAGTCTTGACTATACTTACATAGCTGTAAACTGCCTGACATCATCACACAACCTTGGCAGCAACATACAGGTTATCACAACCTTGATATCAACACAGCCACCAGACCCCAATAAGCACACATACAGTACTTCTCGATTTAGAGGAGACAAAACGACCATCAAAACCGGAGCTCTTGTGGCTTATTTATTGCTTCCCCTCTTCTACGACACTCCCCTTTAAAAGCTCCTATTTGCATAACAAAGCCAGTGACCTGAATACAGTTCTTTACTTCTCGCATGGGTTACCTTTGTGAGGAGATCCTATTCTCAATGTGTATAAGTCAATTTAATTAAAACTTTCTGGCTGATAGGAACCAGGTTGGCGTTCACACTTTCTGAAACAGATTGGTAAGCTTAGCAAGCACCAATTGCCTTTCATCTTAATTCATTGGAAAGAGCAACTTTAAATTACAGGTAGATGGATTTCTTGAGGAGCTACTATTGGGTATTTGAATGTTCCACACTCCCATCAGTCAACTGTACTAGCAATGTGCCTTTTAACAAGACACAATTCAGTACACATGGAATAAGATTACACAAAATCACGATTGACACATTACCATCACTGATGCAGAACAAAAGGGAAGATATTGGTTAAAAAAGTCCATAAAAACACATTATTTGAAAGCACATTATTCAGTTTTCAAATAAGTATCAAGCAGCATTTTCACATTGCAAGAAAGTTCTTTAAAGTCAAACCGATCTCTAAACCTGTTGCCAAGTAACAAAAACAAATGGATCAAGAGTCAGGTCATCTATCAATAAAGGTGACCCCCATAACCTACAAGATCACTGTGCATCTTAAAAACATGATTTTCAACACTTCATTAGTAGAAAACTGTGATAATTACTCACACATGACAAATGTCCCAAAACACATCAAAGCTTAGAAATCAATGTGAATTTAACATGATCCCATGGAAACCCAATTAGAGAAATTTACACACTCTACCAATGTAATTATGTGCGAAAAAGATCCTTTTATGCCAAAATGGACTCCTTCAAACAAAGCAGCATTCCGTGCTGCTAAGCACTGCTCAGGGGCTGTGGACATTACTCCAGTGTTTTGCCATGCATTCCAAACAACAGGTATGTGAGTTAAACACAAAGTACAGCATGGTATATATTTTCACAACAGTGTTTTTGACCGTTGTTGAACAAACACACACACAAGCTTGTCTGTGTGCAACATGAAATCAAAACACTGATGATCTATGGCACATGTACTTCATTTGTGATTAAAATGTAAAACTGAACATTTATCACCTGGTGTACTCAAATGATAACGTGACACCTAATATACAGGGTTTTGCTCGGATCATAATGAAATCTTTGACAATCAAATACCTCTGTACTGTGACACACCCAGTTTTGTTACATCAACTTTCTGAACATTTACTGCCTGTTTCTTTTCCAACAAAGTTGATATCTTCATGAAGTGCAGGATTTGGACATGATGTCATTAAAAAGTTGATTTTCAGATTTTACGGACTTTGAACTCTGATTGGACAAGTTTTTACAGGCTAGAATGGTAATCGAAGCCATACAGCTAACAGAATTCAAATTTTTCGTGTGACATGTGTACATGCACATACAACTGCCATATCCTTACACTGTCATTCAAAAAACATGTTTCCCTGTATTGAGCACAACTCTTCTGAGTAAAGCATTTTTCTTGACCAATGATCAGTCATACCTGTTGTGTTTAACCACTCTGCTCTTCCTTTTAGCAAATTCGCACTACTTGAGGAAAACAAAAGCATGTTCTACAATTAAAACCTTTCATTTGAATTTTCCATTACCCAGTCCTCTGTAAAAGATTTTCCCCTTTGAAAGATGTTTGATTGCTAGATGCTTTCAAAATAAAACTCTTGATACAGCACAGCGACTTCCACACTATTGTGCTGGTATGTAGCCAAAGGCATAAACAAGATTTTAATGTACTCTCTATTCCTATGCTGAATATCTGGAGAATTCTACAATTCTGACAAAGCTTGTAAGTCTGCACTTGAAAAGCTGACAAATATATGGATTATAATCTTTATGAAAAACAGTACGTAATGCTTAGTTTAACATGCATACATCAATGCACACATATATTCTCAAATTTTTAAGTATTGTGATGAAAAAATTTGTCAGAAAAGCCAGGGGGAAAGCATTTCTGTGCAGAGGAATTTTGATGCAGCTGCTCCAAGTAAGCTTTTTTCAGAAGTTTCAAACGAGGAAGTCTACATGAATTCACATCAAAACATTTAACACTGTGTACATGCCTTTCACGATTTTTTTCCCTCACAACACTTTCTTCAAGTTGGCTTTGATTTCTTCCAGCAAAGTTAGCAGAGAAAATACTTTGTGGGTGGGTAATATACCAGGCTGTGTGGGAGTAAAAGAAATCTGGAACTTAAATATTTTACTAATGTACAGGCACACTCCAGGACACAGAATTCAGTAAAGACAGGCAGACTAGCAAATGCCTTCTGAGGAATTGGCATCATTTGAGGGTTTACAGGAATCACCCAGTAACACTGCATCCTTCAAGGTTTGATGACTAAGTTGAAACTTTTCATCTATAAGGGTCTATGCACTGACAACATTTGCTGTTTACTAATTTAAATGTATGTAGGGCTTCCTTGTAAAAAATTCTTCACAATCACTGTGACAGTATAGGCTCACAGAAGCTCACACACTTTTAAAACCACTTCTCTTCTGAAGACTTTAAATAGCCATGGAGTAAGCTGAACCTGGCGGCATGTTTTTTTTAAATGTATGGTCAAAAACAGAAGCTACAGCCTAAAGATGAGTGTAGATGGAGCTCTTAAACATTTTATGTACTGGAGAGAAAAGAAGATCACTTCAAAGCAATGCTGTAAGACTTTAATGGTTAAAGTAGAAAAGTGGCTTTGTATGATACCCTCAGGGAAACTGGGCAGGAGTACCTGACCCAGCAGGCTTTTGAAAAATATTCAGCAACAGTTTCAATTGTGCTCAACAGCTTGAAGAAGAGGCACTTTAGGTGTACAAGGATGTACAGAGAGATACCAATCACGTACAATATCAGCCTATACTTTTAGATGTGCAGTACATCAGCATTGGAAATGACAGCACAGAAAAGGACACTGCAGGTAAGGACTCTTATATAGCTGCAGGGTATTGCTCATCAGAACTGCAACTCGGGAATGATACTGCTTTTTTATGGTCTAGATCAAAGTGCTGGAAGAACTGTGGCTGAAAGAAATCTTGGAAAATATATTACCTGTATACCCCATGAGCAATGAACTACAACTTTTGGTTCATAGTACAAAGATATGGAAATGGCAATGCATTAAAACATGACCTTCATAGGTAATTACCGGTACTCTGATTTGGTCTTCCAGGGAATCGGAATAATTTTTCATTCTTATATTGCACAGATAACCTGTAGATATTATCTTTACCATGTGAAACCATTTTATGCATGATATAAATTTCAATGATGGAAGTGTAAATCCATTTGAAAATTTTCAGTATTTCCATAACATTTAAAAACAAAGAAAGACCATTGACTATTCAAATGAACACTCATTTGAGTAGAGTTGAGTGGAGTTCCATTGAACAGACAAGACGTGTAAAGTATATCACTGCCAGAGTATCTATCTCTGAGGACAATCTATTGTAAAGTTTCTCAATACTCCTATAAATTAACCAGTTCTTTCTAATATACAGGTAATCAACACCAGTGCGGTGCAGGCAATGGGACAGAAGAAACAGGCTACAGATTACATTTTGAACTGGCTTGCTTTTTTTGAGAAGGAAAGAGCATTGATTCAGAAAAATCAACGTTTGTCTCTTGGGGTTTGTTGTATCTGTTATACCTGAATAGAATATATATTTTTGCCACAGAGGAATGCATTCATTATTTCCATAAAAAGAACCAAAGTATTGAAATTTTGTTACACCGCTCAGACGAACTGTCTTTCACAGTACAGTTAAATCACACCTTTGCTGACATCTATCAGGAATACATTTTGCAGTATTCTTTCTGTACCAGTACTTGAACTTGCAAAATACTGAATATTTAATTGTCCTCAAGGTACACTTTTTTATCTATCTTTGTTCTAGCTATTGATCAATCAATCTATACTATATACATATATATATATATATATATATATATATAATATATATATATATTATATATATATATATATATATATATATATATATATATACATACACACACACACACAAACACTTATTCATCAAGTCAAACACCTGAGAATTAATGCATGAATTATGTATTTGAACTAAATTGAGCATAATTATTGATGGTCGTGTATATATATATATATATATATATATATATATATATATATATATATATATATATATATATATATATATATATATATATATATATATATATACATACACACACACACACAAACACTTATTCATCAAGTCAAACACCTGAGAATTAATGCATGAATTATGTATTTGAACTAAATTGAGCATAATTATTGATGGTCGTGTAGAAAAGATAATGACAGAAACAACTGGGCCTTAAAGTCTTGAAGCTAGACACCTGCTCTCCCAGCTCAACTTTCACATTCAACACAGCAAAATGTTCTTTTACGGAAAAGTAAAGAGTTCCTCAGCACACTCAATGTAAAAATGAAGACAGATTAAGCAGTTCCCCTTTGCTATCAATACGTAAGACAAATCACTACTGCAGGCCACGTTTCTCTCAGCATGTATCTAAAAAGTCTTCAAGAAAGGCATAATTCAGTGCTTGGAATATCAGTCATGCTGGGGTTGATAAGCATTATCTTCAAAAGCAAAATGATTATGGATTGCAATTTATCTCAAAAAAGTGTGCAATACTTCTTCTTTGCTTAATCCAATGATGAATTAATTAAGTTGCAAATTAAACTGATCCCTTGATAATTCTTGCTAGAAAATTCTTGCTGATTACACATCTGTGTAAATTAATCTTCAGATAAACCAAGCAGGGCGAGTCTTAGAAGTGTACATCTACCATCATTTCAGTTTCTTTACATAACTCACAGACGGGTGCATGACTGGCGATTAATTCCCATGTGGTCACATGCCAACTACAGCTGTTAATTTTAGCAGATTTGCAAATGTGAGTGATCGTTAAGCAGCCCAGAGGAAAAGAGTAATTTTGCAGCAAATTGAAAATGAAATTGCATTAATTAATTCTTCATGTCAAGATTATTATCGTGGATGTTGTTTTCGTTAAAGTCACTATCAATTTTACTACCCAGCTGTAATCTCTGATACTGATACATATCTTGATTATCTTTCACTGATAAAACTCTGTTGTATTAAGATTTATTCATTTTATTAACAAAAATTGTTTCATGAGTATACAGTTCATCTTCAAAATAGAGTAAGAAACTATAGTAAAATTAAGCAACACACAAATTTATTTCAAATTAAGCAACACACAAATTTATGGCACCCTCTAACTTGTGTGTCAAATAAGTTTTGTGTATTAATCTTTACAACACAGATTTGTTTTTTATGGGAAAGGACCCCCACCATTGTTAAATAGGTCCTCTTGTCGTATGAACAAGGGTGCTAAGATAATATGTGACACAACAGCCTAAATTCTGACACTAGCAGTAGAATATTTATCACTTTAGATAAGTGTCTAGCAATCCTATGTTCTTTGATACTTCTATGATGAAATTTTGTTCCACATTATTCAGCATCTTTCATTCTATAGATTCACATCAATGCTATTCTCAGCATCACTTCTGAACAGTGTTCAACACACGCAGATATTCAGCACTGCCTACAAATAAAAGCATCATTAAATGCTTCAGATATCATCTAAACTGTCGCCAGGTAAAATCGTAAAGTGCAGAAAACAGCTTTTGAACTATTTGCATTGATTGTTACATGTATATACGAAAACTTGTGAAAAACAAAAAGTAGATCTGGAATATAGTTACTGGCAACAAGGCCAGTACTAACTGAGAAATACAGTAAAGCTATAAGGGCACTTTTTCATTTTCGTTGACAATAAATCAAGGTACATGATAATAAAAATTCCTAAGCAACTTCCTTAAAACACATAAAGCACAACCAAATTAAAAATCATCTTAATTTTCATGAATAAAGGGTCGTGCAGTGCCCAAAAACCTTCTTCAGGTTAAAAGGACAATTACAGTATCTTCATTATAACAAAATATTAACACATTGTCTGCTTCTCCCCATGTTAATTGGTAAATATTTGCAGCGATGGGAAAATTTGTTAGTACTCAATGTTTTGGCAAACAACTGTAACAAAAAATGAAATTTTACAAAAGAAGGACAAGCCAGAAAATGATGACTATACTGGCACTTCACATTAGCTGATAACATGTCAGGTAAAAACCAACAATTGTGAACCCTACTAGCAGAGCAATGCATCTGCAGGAAACAAGAAATACAGTAATTAGCAACAGAATTATTACGGTGTACTCCAATGGTACATTTGGATTTTTAATGAAAAACACCAGTTTGCAGCTATCCTGAAATATGAAACACAACATTTCTATTTTTAAGCACTGCACCATGGGATTACACCTGACACATGGCACTCTAGGACTTCTGTCTGCCACTTTTAAATTTCCCATGATAGAGTCAATCCTCAAGACATTTGTTTATAAAATCCCACATGCTCACATGGTTTTACGATGGCTTCTGGAAGTAATTGTGTGACAATCCAACAACCAGAGTGTTCCATCTTGCATGGACTAAATGTTATGCCAAATATTCACTCAATCTGTTTTGTCGACATAAAACTCACAATATGCAAAGAATGACAATCAACCTTTCAAACTAACAGTGGGAATTCTTCAGTAAAAATGAAAATATGAAAATTATGACCATTGTACTGCCTATACTATAAATAATTTAAAAAAACATTGTCTGCACAAGTTGCCTGCGAATAAACTTTCATCTCATAACCATCATCAAATGAGATTTTCATTCAAGCCAATTTATAGCCACTTAAAAATATAATTGGTTTGATAAAAAGTTCAATATACAGAATGACAATTTCTCCATTATTGCAATTAATATTATTTATCAAATCTTTGTATTTATTATCAAAGGCATAATTGAACAGACAGATATGTTGTCATATTTTTTGACATATATAGTACATTACTATTACAACACTACTGAACAGTATGTGTGCAAGCAGTCTAGCTCATCAAGATGATAACATCACGTCCATGTGTACAAAGTATTCTCACATAGACTACATCAATTCAAATGATCTGCAGAAGACATTCTCCAAGCAATGCTATTCACAGCCTTGCCTCCTGGAACTCTCCTCACTGCAGATAATCAACACTGACATCATCTTCTCACTCTTAAAACACGAATCCTTTGACATTTTTCAGCGCCCTAGGTGTGATTATCTTTAAAATCGGAGACTGGCACCTAAAGGTCTTGACAGAATCATCGTAGAGACGCCCTGCAGATTGTCACAGAGACTGCAGGGGTGTGAATATTTTCAAGAATATTTTCACGAATGTGCTAAACTAACGACTAGCAAATAAAACACATTTAAGTTGAAACGTCGATTCACTATTGAAGATTGCAACTCAGTGGTTCATTGACCAGACATTTCACAACATTTATATCAAAGTGTACACACATGAATTCAAGTAGCACCTTTGACACTACAAAAGCGGAATTTTAATTCTTCTTTAGTTATCTCTTTCTACTTCAAGTGATCACTTCTGCAGTCGCTTTCATTTAGATTTATATGTTTACGTCCAAGGTATTGCCCTCCAGTCTTCAGAATTCTATCTCAATCAATTTTAGATCCATTTGCCGACATACTGTCTAAATCATATGGAGTCAACACCTGGAGGACAGTGAGATAGCGAGCCAGATCATATCATCAATCAAATCACTACTGCCAATGATTTTTAGCAGAGAATTTTTCCACCATCACCATCAAAATATAACGAGTCCATTAATTTGTACCAACTCTGAGTTCGCTTATTTTTGACTCGTTACTATGGTTACCACCTTTCTAAGCATTGCTTGATGTCGCCTTCAAAATCCTGCTGCATCAGTCTGCCCCAAAATAATACAATATATGGTAATCAACCAGGAACTGAATTCATTTTGAACTTCAGATTCGATATCTGCATTCAACAACTCTTCTTCACACAGTGTGTACTCTTTCATTGTCACAATTGAAGAAATCCTTTATCAATTGTTCCTAATGAGGAAATTGACCCATTTTGGAGAAGATTACCTACACACTGTGAAAGTACACTTAATGAGACTTTTTAGCAGGGTGCACGCAATTTTGTTGTAAATTTTCATTATCCTGTGACTGACAATCAGGAAAATGGGTCGCCTTCTCCAAAATATACACATTTATGATTTACTTTCTCCAATAAATTTCTCTCAACAAGTATTGAAAATGTGAAAAATTTCACATTTCATGTAGGAAAAATTTGGAAAATTAACATTATCTATTGGGATCACAAGGCAACTTGTACAGTTATTTTATCATTTTCTTATAAAGAGTTTGAATTTGACAAATTTTTCTCTTACTTATATTGATTATGAGACTGAAAGATTTTTCTGATACAACCAACAGTTTATTGAATTTGATAGGGCAAGCAATATGATCCCAGTTTTACCCCTATCAAGAATTGGTAAATGAACCCAACATAAAATCTCAATAATCAAAGAAAGTATCTATACAATGCTACTTGTCAAAGACATGCAATTTTTCTATATCCTGGAGAGAAACATGATATTTGGGGATGATCCCAGGAATGTTTGCTTCAAGTCAAAGAAAATGAACAGAAACAGTCAGTGATGATATGAAGAAGGCAAGCTGACTTGGTATCAAGGAGAATTATTTCACTGATCAGGAAATCATCTGACATTATGCAATATTATCAAAACTTTTGTCATTCATGATGCCAATTTGAAAAAAGTGTACAGTGCAAGTTAAAATCAATGATAGGGTTCAGGTCCTGATCTTAAATTTCAGTACAAATTCATCTAACTCCAAAATAATAAATGCTCTGAAAAATCTACACTACTTGAAAATTATTTCTTTAACATTTTTTTCTGTGTAAGAATGGAAGATATTTGGAAGATCAAGATTTCATAGGACAGATTTCAAACTCAAGACTCTCATAGGACACATAAGGTCATGGCGTTACAATCATCTGACACTTTCCTACGGAATCATCAAATCACCTTGACACAACCTCAAGGTTATGTTGTCTCCAAAACTCTTTTCATAATGGCTTATCACTCAAACATCACATCGTAATTGAGTTGGATAAGGCATTCAGCATTTTATTTGATTTTTACACCATACCGTCACAACATGGCAGATATTGATTCAAAACAAGAACTTCAACCTTACAATATATGTGCACTGTACTATACGACATTGTTACTTGATATTGTTATAGCCGTGGTATTTTTGAACAAACTTCTCAAAAATTTTTATTGCCTCTGACCTCAAGATAAGACTACATAAAAACAGAGTCACTCCTTAGGAAAGATTTATTGATATATTTCCTATAGGAAGTAACAGATTAACCCCCTGAGTGCCAAAGTTCATTTTTGTCACCTGTATAAAATAAAACCTCGTTAATTTTTTCTAGATCATTTTTCCCAAAATTTTGATCAAAAACTGTAGCCAATGAAAAGCAATGTCCATTTAGTCCAATAATAGCCTTGTTCACATTGGCAATCCAACTGAAATTTCGGCCGACGCAAAATAATCCTCCTTTTGGGAACAGATTTGGTCCGTGTCCGCACTTGCTGGTACCTGAATTGGGCCGACGTAAATTTGCCGTCCTTTGTGACCTCTTACCTGTCAAGGTCAAGATGGCGGATTTGAATACTGGCGCGCTGTTTCTACTGTTCATGATTTTCCGGCGGTTTTTACGCACAAGAAGGGCAAATATGACTACCACTCGTCATTTACGTCTCCTCCGTGCTCCAGTTAGTCCCACGAACCGCCATATTCTAAGATATGCGTTACTCTAAATGAACATGTGAGGGCGTCAACTGGGACCAGGGCCGACGTAACATGTCCACACAGGCGATTTGTGTCGGACCAAATTTGCGTCGGGCCATGCGTCGGCCCTGAACCCCCTTCTCACCGGGACCAATCTACGTCGGCCCTAGGCCGACGTAGCGTGTCCACATCGGTTATTTTATGTCGGCCCGGCCCAGCGTCGGTGCTACACCGACGCAAAATGGTCAATCTGAACAAGGCAATTATCAAAGACTAATAGAAAAAAATTATAAAAATTTGTAAAATGTTGCACTAAAATTTGGGTGGGAAAAATTACAGCTCTCAAAGGGTTAATAAATTTAATTTTATAGTGTTTTTCTCACTACCTATTTATAAATATCCTGAATCCACCTTGTTTTCACACTTAGCCCATTTCACACATTAATAAAAATTGGTCCAGCCAAAGGTGCAAAAACTGATTTGACAGTTGGTTTAAGAGGCAACACATAGCTGTCACTTTGAACATAGGTTTAAATAGGATTTTTACAGTATTGTAATAGATATTGACACATTGACTGCCACTACCATACAAATTTCACTAACACAATTAATACACTGATCTTAAAAATTTACTTCAAAATACAGTTGAATCATTACTTTAATTCTTTACACATACTAGTATCACAATACAGATACCATCTAAAACATATGTAAATTTCAACTTCATACAAAAACGATGTTTTTTATCGTTTTAAAAATTCAGCATTTCTTTTCTACATAACTATACCTTCTTTTCTATATAAATTGAAGAAACTGAAATTTAATTGAATTGAGTCCCTACTGGCAATGTTCAGAATTTATTATTGATGGAAATACAAAGATCATTTACATTGTCAGAAAAAGGATATGGATCATTTACATTGTCAGAAAAAGGATATAGCTGATGCTATAATTCCAACCACAATTTTTCTGTAACGAGTAAAACAATTGCAGTGACCTTTTTGACAATGATTAACACATTTTTCATCAGAGTTACCTCTTGTTTATTGTTCTCATAGTACCCATTTTTATTTTAACGACTTTTCACTCTTGTCTGGTGTAACACAAATCCATGATTCTGTTTGTACAGAAACCTTCAAGAACTATTCAATTATATGGACAGTCCATGTTATACATGTACCAGTATACTGAGACACACATAAACTGGACTTGAAATAGCATTAATTCACATTACAGAATCCTCCTGTCTTGCAAATAAATTACCAGACTACAAAATATTATTAATTTTCTTTTCGGCAGATATAATCACTTTATCACACTCGATGCATCAGATAGTAATCACACCACTTTGTGAAATGCTAATGGATTTTTAAAACCATAAAATGGGTGAAAGTGGTTTTAATGTTCATAATCAAAGTCAGTTGAGGCAAATCTAAACAAATTACTTGACAAAGTACCATAAGGATTAAGAGAAAGTAAAATTTTAGTTTACAAGTAAATGTATTTTAAAATTGCCTAGATTTTATAGATCAGATTTTAAATATTTATCTTATTCTTTCTTGCAGGTAATATAGCACCGATCACCAAACACCTGTAACCCACAAGGCTGTTGATTTTTTTGGGGCTGGCATCTACACATTGACTTGGTTCTTGTCATTCTGAGACAAAGTCATCGTCAAAATGGTGACAGCATTAACGATAGGTATGACGCTGACGCTGAATTAGAAAGTGATTGCAGATTGAGAATTCTGTAGAAAATCATCAGTAATCTTTAGGATGGACTTTGAGTGGCAGTCACATGTGCAAGATTCAACTGGTCATTGTCTACAATGGATTAAACATTTCTTCAAGACAAAAATGTCCATGCAACAAAGCGAAAAGCAATTTTTAATTGGCATATTTAAACTCAAAGAAAATTGTGCCACTTAAACAACAATTATGTCTTGTGCCAATATTTTAAAATTCACTGAGTTGAAAATAATCATTTTCACACACACAGTTGAGATTTCATGTGTTTGAAACAAGGGCAGGAATCTGTCATAAACATGGTAAAATTCTATTGTTTTTATGCAGTTTTGTAAAAAATGCTATAAAAAGTGTTGTTGAAAATGCTGATTACAACAATTGTATAGGTACATTAAATCTAATCATATTAACCCTGATTAATACAATCAGAAAGGTTAAATCTAATTACCTCTTAAACTTAATAATTAGTTTGAATAAAATATGGCAATATTTTTACGAGTAGCCAAAATATTGGAAGCGAACACATTCTGAACTGATATAAAATGATGCAAATTAATGTGCACAGCAAAACTGTTTCAATACAAATTATTCTTCCTGATAATGTTCCAACATGAAAATATTGCTTAAGAAAATCCAATTCAAACCACAGTAATTATTTAATTCCTCATTACACTGGTGCAATTAAAATCCTGGGCTTCTCTTAAAAAATAAATTACATCTTACTGTTACCCTACGGTATCATAAAATTAACTAATGCTGATGACTGCTTAAAATATCTCTTGTACTAAGATATTCAACTAGATTCTTGTCTCCAAAAAGCTGCTCTTATTGATGCATCTGATTGGTTGTTGCCATGGTATTTAGGCAAATCTTCACTGTAATAAATCTACAATAATCTTTGGGTTCTTTACAACC
The DNA here is from genome assembly GCF_041260155.1 of Ptychodera flava. NCBI lineage: Eukaryota > Metazoa > Hemichordata > Enteropneusta > Ptychoderidae > Ptychodera > Ptychodera flava. The sequence goes on along the minus strand of NC_091937.1, from coordinate 5,627,090 downwards.
AGTGTACAAATCACCAAATTAATACTGCTATACAGCACTCACTGAAATTATCATGCCATAGTTTTTCCATTAAATTTAAAGTTTGCAAAATTCTGAACCTCAAGCACAAAAATGAAAAAAATTGTAATGTATGTTTTATATGTTATGCATTATTTGTTTCTTTGGAGAGCAATGAGTTGTCATAAAATGTATCCATTCGTCATAGACCACAAAATAAATACACAAGCATTAAGAGAAATGAACGGTAAACATTTCTAATCACATCAGCTTTCTTTCAGAATGGCAAAAAACATTCCAGGCCATTCTGATCATGACATACAAGTACCCCTCTGGAAATCTATTACATCATAATGATTGACATGTTGATTGGTCAGAGTGTATGCATGGACAGTGCATGGCCACTGCAATCAGTCCATGAGTGAATGTCACCATGTTTGTGTTTTCATGAAGGTTTGAAATCAGGCCAAGCAAGTGTTTGCACAGACCATTGGACTCAACAAAGCCCATATATATACTCTCCAGAACAACGTACATGATCTATTGTTATCACTTGAGTAGCTATTGCTATCTGTACTCCAGTGACAGACAAAGCAGAGAGAATGGCACTAAAACCTATGTCATTGATGCCATTGCATACAGCTTTATAGGTTCTTTGGAAGAATAAAATGGTGACACCAAACAATTACAGAAACAGATGTTACAGAATAAATTGAAAAAGAAAGAAACAAATTTCTAACTTAGCATAGGCTATGTAGGTATGTGTAATACGCAAGGGTATGTGGTTGCAAAAGTGCACATGGTTTAGGCAATTACTTTAAACAAAATAAACATACATCAAATTTCCAATTTACCACAAATGGGAACCACTTACACTTACACATTTGTGTGTTTGTCCTAGGATATCTCTCTGAAATTTACAGACAGAACCCAAGGCCGCCGGTTCATTTCTTGATTACCATTGACCTTTGAACTCTAAATGAAAGACATTGACTGATGAAGGCTGAGAGAGTTGGAGTGTGCTAAAGCCATTTTGAATTTCAGTGTTGGTGATGAAATTATTAGCTTCATTTGAAATACTGCTTGAAAGTACAATGACTGAAAAACAATCACTCATTTGCATAGTAATTGATAATCGTAATTAACTGCCTCATTAAGCCAGTGAAATGAATCATCACAGTTAATATCGATCAATTACGTTTTAAGCTGAAATATTGATCACTTTACCAAGCAGAGAATAATTAGCGTCTGTTTTCAGTTGGTTAAATTCTATGTTTGCTCAAATACTTGATGTAAAATATAACATGCCAGCTTCACTGGAAGCGATTCTTATATCTACTGTACATCTGAGGAAAGATGTTAAGCTCTTCCCAAAAATAAGGTAGTTGACACGTTGTACAATGCAAAATAGCTTATGCAAGATATGTAAAGATATGTAAATTTTAAATTTTCATTGCCCTATGCATGAAACATTAATTATCAGGGGTTAGCAGAAATATTCATTTTTTCTTAATTTAGAAAAACAATACATTTCGGAATATTTCAACTGATGAAAATGAAAGCTTTTTGTTATTGAAATTTGACTTAAAATCACCATTAGTGAAATTAGAATAACATGAGATGGTAACATACCATCCAGTATAGATGGGATATCCAATTAGCCTGCAATGCACTTACTACCTGATGTAAATTGTAAAGGTCAATACAGATGACATTTTTGATGATTTTTTCATATCTGTTCTGTAAAAGATGTATGAAATAGCAGCCTTGTCAACATAGCACATTAAATATGCAATATTATTTTTGACAAACGAATCCCAGTCTGAATTAGAATTCTGTTGTCAGTGATACACATCAAACAAAAACATCAGCACCAAAAAACCGGAGATAACTAAGAAATACAAAAAATTGTCAATGAACTTCATCACAGGTATAAAATGTTGAGTTGGCATTTCTAACCAATAGTTCTTCACTAACGAGTTTTATGAAAGTGTATCTTAACGCTGGCTGATATTGCAGCATATTTGGAACTAAAAAAGTAAAGTTTTAGTCGCATTTCAGTTACAGGGGATTTCTAATTCCTAGGTAACCTATAGTGTTGTCTTCTTTAAAAAAAAACCTCTTACAAAGTTATTTCTTCACCTCGTACAAAATCAGTCACGTAATTTAAAACTTTAAATTTATGTTATACGACAACTCTTTCTACACATTGTGTACATAAAGCCTAATTCCAGCATATTATTACAATAACTTGATATTTGCCAGTGGCTGATTGAACCTCTGTAACATCATGACAGAGACTTTATAAAACTTTTACTGAATCAAAGGCACATACACATTTACTTCTACTTTTGATTAATTTTTAACATATTTTTGAACATCTTACAAGGTATTATTGGCACATGCCAAAAACTCTAGATAGATTACCCCGGATAATAACCTAAATTTGAACTGAAATTGCTACCAGCTGCTAATAAATACACTAAATATATTACCAAGATCACAAAAGAGTGTTGGCAGTCATATAAATTCATAAAATGTTTTTCTAGGCCAAAACACTGAACTCTAAAACTGAATTATAACTCACAGGGTCAATTTTCCTTTTTGAATTTGTTAATATTTACACATTACCGTACGGTATAAATTTCACATTTATCTGCTACACATACCTTCATACACTAACTTATATAATTCATGTACATATACACCTTAAATGAGATGCCTTATATTTGTATAACTACAAGCAGTGATTGGAAGCACAAGCAATTTCTTTAGCCAATGTCTAAAATATTTAAACAGATATAATCAAATCAAGGAAATGAGAATCCGGAGAGAACTGTATGGAAAGAATTCATCCAACTTCTGAGAGCTGGTTCACAATCTTATATCCCTGAAATTTGACAGCTAATAGAATCAAGGACAATACCAAACATGCTGAGCGGCACAACAAACAAAGTTAATCCCATTTACACCAAGGTTGAAGGCCGTCTCTCAACAAAAACATTATTTTGCCTCAAATATCAGTGCACTGGCATGAACTGGCAAGAACATGTCACTGAGCCTTTCTTGGACTTGAAAAGGCACAGTATTAGGGTCTTAACTTGGGATCCAAACGAACATAATTGTGTCTTTAATTGACTATACACACAATTTAATGATATTTATCCAAATCAGAACTGTCCAACCTTTAATCAATGTTAGTTTTTCTCATGGGATTACTGTTCCATGAGCAAACCAATGACTTCAGCATCAACTGTTTGAAGTATTTCATGAATAAAAAAAGTGAACTAGTAGGGAAACTTAGAATAAAAGTATTTAATTAATTTACTTGTTGTGTTTGTTTTGTTTGTTTTTATTGTTGTCTGATGTCATTCGTATTCTGAAGTGAAAGGTTTACCTTTTCCAGTTTAAGGAATATTTTGAGTGCAGATGGCAAGATGATAAGTGCTATTTCTTTGGGAGGTAATTCAAGTGTCATGTGCTTCTGCCACTGTGGACAAAGAATAGATGTGAACTGACACCTGTGACAGGGAGTGTGACAATGTCACAATGGAACTGTGACTATCACAGTGGTCATGCTGACAAAGTTTCAATGACAGTATGACCACATGACAATAACAGAGCTGTGTTGACTTACCATGTGACAATTAAAACCATGACAACTGTGACCATGACAACTGTGACAGTGATCATCTCACAATTGTCATCAGACTAATTAACTGTGACAAGTGTGAAGGAGTGTGACCATGGACCACAATATATGAGGGACAACTTTGACACAGTTACCATACAGCTGTTGTACCACATTAGCAGTATGTAAATTGTGTAACACAATATTTCTAATCATACCCTGATACAGGTGGGCGTCCGAGAGAAATACCAGAGGAAATTATTCCGTTCTTGCAGCTAATGACAGAAATGATAGATGAGACTTGTCAACAAACAGGAGAAACAAGAAAAATTACAAGCATGATATCTGATCTCTGTGCAGTTTTGAAAATTGCCTCAGTATTTACATCAAACAATTTATCAAAGAAGTCAATTAAGATAAACAAGACAGCCAATTTACTGTTTACGTTCCTTTACACAACATATGCTGCTGTAACCATTTTAATTTACATTATTTGTCATTTGCATATTACCTGTTAATTCAAACAAGATAATTTGTGTATATTGCGGTAATTGCCCTACATTTCATTTCAGACTGAAGCCATAAAATTCAAAGTTTTTCACTAATCCATCCCAGTACATCAACATTTCAAGATTTGTCCCATCAATGTAGGACTAGATAATCTCTTAATGGCTTGAAATATCAGAAAAGTGACAACAAAATACCACTAGTTATGGTCTACTAGTAGTTAATTGATAACAGGTCACATGAGTACAGAAAGACTTCGATCTTTATTTGCCCACTATCATCTTTTGCAAATTTATCGAGATTAAAATCCATGATATACATGGTAGTACATATTTTTTCTAATATTTTGATCCCACTATAATGATTAAATTATCATTCAGTTATTACAAGTTATGTTGATCAAAAACATAAAAACATCACAAATAAAAATGATCACCACAATGCAGTACCCAAATATATTTTACTAAAATTTGGGGGGAAAAAAGCAAAAAATGCCATTGTCATTAGATGTCAAATGTCATTGGAAACATGTCCTCTGTAATCTACTCATTTTTTTGGAGAAGGGAATCGATCAATCATTGCTTTAATTTTTCAATTACTTTTGAAAAGGTATAGTATTTCTAATATCTCCACATAACTAGGCTATTAATAACGACAGAGGTTAGTAATACATCATTCAATATGAATTAAGTCTGAAAACGACTACAATCTTATACGAAGGAATTTAATGTTTGCAATGCATGTATATTATGTAATTAGAATGAACCTTCAATTTAGAAAATTTCAAAAAAAGGTCAACTGTGGAAGAGAATGAGGAAATTGCACCATTTTTAAAAGGGGCTGTGGGGCAGTTGTCTTTTGTTCATGAAATGGCTGATACTTATCAAAGCAATTGATACTACAACACATTATTAAAGTGATAAACTGGAACAAAAGTTACTGGTACAAACCATTATCATGTACAGTGAAAGATATTTACAGGTCTGTATGTGGAATGTCATTTTATGTGTCCATTAAAATATTAACCGGAGGGTTACCACTACTGACATCCTTCATTTATACATGTAGACAGTTAGGCTAGACAGAAATTATTGCAATCCTCTGCTACACTAGGTGCAAAATCAAATAATCTGTATTCATACAAACTGAAAAGACTTCAGTCACTTAATGTACCATAGAGTTCTTTGGTATTTTTCAAATTTATTGGCCATCACCCTATATAATGAAAAATTCTCTCATGCCACTATTTTGACCATTACAAAGAAATAAATCAAACTTTTGCCTAATATTCACTAATGCAGTCTTAGAGAACTACAACAAAGATCACATGATCAAAGACTGTCTACTGGAGATACCCCAACTGAGAATAATTAAAATCTTGTTTCTGTACAACAGTTGTATTGCTAAAAGACAGAAATATGACATATAGCTACCAAATAGTCTGCTGCAAAGACTGTTTTTCTACAAAATACAGTTCAATGATGCTAAATGCATCTTCCACTAATAGGTCACACAAATGTAAAGCAATGTACTTTAAATCTCCCTTTTTTACATTGTGTAATTGAATGTGAAATTCTTCCCTTCATGACATTTCATCTAAACATTCCGATGGGGTTATTAAATTTCCCACTCCTTACCATGAAATCCAGGATCTTTACATGTGGTCACAACTCACAATCTAAAGTATACGTGTCTCTCTACAAATCCTGGTATAGGTTAAATCTCTACCAAAATGGTTGTCTTTTTAGTATAAGTAAAAGTTTCACTAAGGCGAAAACTGTTCTAAATTGAATATTCTGAGTGAATGAGATGTCATTGCTGGTTTTGAATAACCCAAAACAACACCTATATGTAAACTGTTTTCTTAGCTGAGAAACTTCGGTTTATAAACCAAAACTGACTTCACATTCAAATATGACATTTAGCAAACTGTGTCATGTGACAAAGCTTCTTTTGCAACTGTCACTTTAATTTCAGAACACTGCAAGAACTTCTATAAAACTGTATTTTCCATTATATTTCACTAACAATTCGAGGCATGACATAAAATTCCTTCTTTCATTGGATGACCTGACCTCTGACCTCTGACAATGTACCTCACCTTTTCAGCATCCAATAATAAATGCTCCATCAAACAAAAAAGCTGTTGCTATAGCAACAGACAGCTCTTATTTAATGACCAATGATGGATGATATTCAGAAATCAGCTTGGTTGCCAAGTACCTCCTCCAGATGATTGTTAAAATTTAAGGAGTATTATTTTCCATAAAAAATGAAAAATTAGGTCTTTAGAATCTGTCGAGCTTGTTTGTTTGTTTATTGGTGGTTTTTGTAGTAGCTTTGATTTCTTTCTTTCCTTGGCAGGAAGGTTATTTGAAATACAAAATAACCCATGACATACATATACCTTTGTATTAATGCACAATTCCAACATTAAATTAAAAGGATAGTAGCCATTAGAAAAATATGCCAATGAGGTAACAAGTTCAAATTAGCATATCTTCACAGATTAGCATACCAGTATAGAGATGCTATAGTTGACACTTACATTAGATGTGCATGAACATTACTTCACTTAATGGGGGTTTCCGAACAGGAACTTTTATAGAAATCTGTAAGGAGTCCTTTTTTGTCAGCATGCTTTTCTTGTAGTAAAGCTTTTAAATCTTCACTCAGCAACTTTTATAAAACCCTGTAAGGCAGTTTTTGTCAGAATACGTTTCTTGTAGTGAAGGTTTTAAATCTTCACTCAGAGAATTATGCCAATCATTTCAAGCGTGCAGCACATGAAACATGAAACAACAAAGTGTAATCAACACTAAAATGATGAGATTTGTTCCAAATATAGAAATATTCTGAAGATGAATTAAACAGCAGACTGAGGAGATTTATCGTTAAGGTAGTATATGCACCTCGAAAGTGAAAGACTTAAGGTAGCGGTAAAGGCTATTTTTGCACCAATTCTTTTCTCAGAATTAATGTCAAGTTTCAAGTGTTAGAATCAAGATATTTAGTTCAAATTTTCAGGATAACTCCCTTAGTTAATACTTTCTCCAAAGAATAAAAAATTGTATATTTGTAGCCATGATTTTGAAATATGACACCAATCAATATTAAATTTAATTTTTCATATTTTTTTTACACATTTAAATTTAATAATTATTGGATAGTATTAATATTATCAAATTAGTTATAAATATGTTGGCACTATTAATTGTAAGATTTGTACGGCAGGATTTGTAAATAAAATTTGTTTTTATGATTTTACATTGGTTTACATATCAAAAAATTATTAAAAATTCTTTCAAATTTCAAAATGTGATTTTTTCAAAAAGTACTTCAAATACAGGAAAATTGTGCCGTACAAATCTTATCTGTAACCTTGTTATAGGCTGTAAAAATTCCATGTCCATATCTCATTTAAAAGGTGGGATTAAATTGGTATAAAATTATGTAGGAAAACTTATTCTGTCAAAAATGTTGAAAACAAGCCATATTTGCACCCCTCCTTTGAAGTCACAGAGCAGTTTTTTTGGTCAATCTCACTTTTGACACCTTTTTGACACTCAAAGAATCTAAAAATACATTTACAATAGCAGTCACGCATTCTGAATGCAAGCACTGCCTTGTCAAACCTTCCTGAAAAACAGCAAAAATGACTTTCCCTTTTCAAACATTTTTTTAAAAGCTAGGGGACCTCTACCATAGTTAATACACTAAGGACTCCCACAACTTCTTCTTATTTGGTCAGTTTTCCAGAAGTTTCAAAGGACCACAACTCTGCAATGCCTAAGACCCCAAATGTCTAGTTCTTTTTATTCCACAGAGAATGTTGACTACTTTTATGCTTTAATAGTTTTATTGAAGTTTATAACTGACGATCTAGCCTTTACCGCCACCTTAAACTTTTGCTCAAACTTTCCTCAAGGAATCTTTCAAATATACTCTTTCAAAAATCAAAAATAAAAATTGGGGGTCACTGTGCAAATTTTGTTACTGGAGTAACAAATTATTGAAAATTTACCGATATTTGAAATTCAAAATGGCTGCCACCCCTGTGTTAACTCTATGGAGAAAAATAAAATTTTTGATATTCGAAAACCTAAGACAGTGAAAATATTTCTTATGCCAAGAGCTTTAAAATGAGCCCACACAAGTGGTAGATCAGAAAAAAAATTGTAAAAATGTGAGTCTGAATATCTGTCCCCGAGGCGCATTTTCCCTTAAATACTCACTGACCAAATTATTACACTGAAATTCAATGACAAGTAAATTTGTTCAATAAAAGTAATTCCCAATGGAAAGATTTACACAGTTATTATTTCACACAACCTATCGACAACTGCCACACAAGTTAAATGTCAGCAGCTGAACTGACAACTTTTCCCCACCTGCCAATTTGCAAACAGAAACTATTTTTCAAATGACATGCATCATAGTTGAAGAAATCTAGCACAAGCTCTACTTTGTAACTTGAATAGAAGTGATATAGTGTATCTCAAGGAAATTCTCTCAGGTACTAGTAGTCTAGAAAAAAAATGCAACTATTATTGACAATTGCAGATGGCATAAAAATATTAATTCTGTGGCAGATATTAGAAGTCAATCACTTTGATGGTGGAGCGTACGACATGAACTGGATCCTGAGTGAACTAGAACAATCGTGATCTATAGAATCATTATACTCTATGGCAGTATCCTCATATTCCAATTCAACTATAATGAGATTCTGATTCTGATGATGAGCTTAAAATTGTACAGGAAAATAAAAGTTACTGTTGGATGCAATTTATTTGTAGAGGTAGAACATCTCTATATGTATTGCACTATTCACATGGTTGGATTCATAATGTAATAATCAGGTTATGACAAAGCATAATCAGGTTTGATGAGCAAAAGGCATAGTCTGACTCTAAAACTCACATCCAGCATCATGATGCTCTTTATATTTTCAAAACTGTTCATTGGACTGTGAAGGGGCTCCAGTCTAGAAAAATTACATCTCTCACATACCCCTTAAAGTCAATAACTAAAGGTTATGAATGCCATATGCCATGTAAATCTTATATACTTTGCCCAGTTATGGCACACCGCTCAGTCTCCTGGATACTGGTCAATGTACACTTTATTGCTATGCCTGAATGAGTCATGTTGGGATGCGAGTTATGTAATTCTTCTGGCTTGGAGTCCTTTGGAGAGCTTGGGGAGACCTCAAATGAGCTGTTTATGGCTTTAAAGGGAGGGGAGTCATCCCTAGGGTTGGCCCATTGCAACTGCACCACTTTCTTGTTGATTAACGATAATTACCTCTTCCCAGTAATTGGCCATGAATGTCTTGATGCATTGTCAATAGTTCAATAGTTTTGTAGCTTTCAAATCACTGTGATATATTAAATTGCCAAATGAACTTTGGTTGCATCGCTTCATTTACATGAAGCTGTTTCGTTCAGTTTCAGTACAGCCAGAAAAATTTTGGATATACACACAGGTTGTTGGGATATGTTGTGCATAGCAATTAACAGACGCAGTGTATGGGTCCCATATGCACAGCCGCAATGGGACAATCCCTACCTGTAAAAGAAACTCTGCAGATATAAGTTTTGGGGTAGCACAAAACTACTGAGAGCTGGTTCTAGACAATAAAACTGAGTGTTTGAGGACAATGGGATAATTAATGGTTCAAGACACACAGGTATGTTATAAACACTCAACAGAGATCTAAAATACAGAAGTCTAGCCATAAAAAATTGAATGTTGCATGGTCATGTGCGCAGTGTCTCGACAGTCTCCTGTGATTTATTGAGAATGCCAGTTTCTCAACACTATTCCTGTACCATTTACTCAAGCACTTAGTTCATTAATCATCTCTTCAAGATTTACAACACATTTCTTTGGGAATGTATTCTGCTGTCAGTGACACTCAATAAAACAAAATTAATTTAATCATGGTATAAGGCAAATTGCTATTCAACTTCCTAAGGTCTTCTGGCATTTCATCTTTTCACAAAAAAAACTTTTATTTACGGCAATAGTGTTCACGTATGTACCTTCATCACTACATTTGAAAATGGCAAAGGCTCTCTACCCATCAAACATTTGTCCTGAAAAACTCTCCCTTGAGTTTCACTGATGATTTTAACAGCGATATGATATCTTATTCCACTGATACACTGCATTGCAGCAACATAGAAAATATCAAATTTTGATGAAGTCTTTATTATTTCAGATAGAGAAGCAGGCAGCTATTATCAAGATGGTATTGATCACAGGCAGAAAGCCAAGTTCAATTCATTGTTTGATAACATCAACATAATTTCATATGAGCATGATTCCATTCATACGGTATATTTTAAATTTCAAAAGCAAATTTTTTTTAAATCTGTAAATTCATATATCCTGACTTAACTGCAGAACAATTTAAAGGACTCTATTTTTCAGTCATCTGATGCTTGCAGCAGACAGAATAACTTACGAAATTGTAAGCCATTGAAAACTCAAAAAAATCTCACATCTACAAATACAAGCCGACAAATTCTGAAAACAAAATCTGAAAAAATATCATTTGGGCTTACAAATAATTCTGTAGACTGTGCTACAGTGTTCCCTTTTTGATGCATTTCTGTGGATGCCCGACAATGCATTCCCATAGCAATCCATGTTTCCATAGCAACTACTCTATTTATTCAAATGCAGATTTATTCCCATTTAAAATTGAGAGTATTTCATAATCAAATTATAGTGGTTTAAGTTCTTTTCATGAGGAAATATTGGCTTTGACAATTTTAGGAAGCCTTTGCCTTCAAATGCTTTCCTCACGCTTTCATAATATGTCCACTCATAAATCAAGTATATTTGAATGCCAGAAGTGATATTTGTTCCCATCATCATTTATCAGACACAAACATTAAAATTCCATGTTAGCAAAATATTAAAATACAAATTTAATAAATAGCTTGACGATTTGTCCATAAATTATGTATGCTATTACAGTATTTCAATAATACTGATGCAATAATTACCACAAAGAGAAATATCCGGAGTTTGTTTCAGTTGTACGTATTCACAGGAAATCATTGAAAGCTCTGAGAGTTATTGAAAAAATACACTTCCTGTAACATAATTTTCATGTCATTTTTATGTCATCAACACTGGACACAATTACCAACAGTTGCCGGGACAATACCATTTCATAGGAGGGGTCATAGCCTACCAGTATATAAATATCTTTGAGAAGACAGAAGGCTAATTCTAATGGTACAGCACTGACCTTTAGTCAAATTAATTTACTTTGGCACAAATTAATGAACTTTATTTTCATGTTTTTATTTGTTGAACAGGGCAACTGAATTTTTTTCCTAACCCAAGCTTTGCAGTAACATTTTCAAATCTTTACAAAGCAATAACCTAGCTACTTAACTTTAGGTCTGTGTCACATATGGTTCATTGCAAACATCGCTCTTTTCCTACTCAAACACAGTTCAGTTCAGTTATATTCAACCAGATTTAAGCAAAATGCATGCAAGTAAGATCATTCTGGTAATTCTCAGCCTTGACAGTGTTCAATCACAACAAAGTGTATGATATTGCTCTACAGTCACGTTATGTGCTAGCTATGTTTCTGAAATCCAAGAAACCATTACTGAAGTAAAACATAATTCATGCAGGAAGAATCTGGTTGTTTTCAATAATATTTTGAATAGTTTCAGAAACTAAATACATGTTGCAGATTTAAAAATAATGAGCAATGGAATGATCACAAGGCATCATCATGTTAGAATAGAAGATGAGGGTTGAATAGTTAGACACAACAGGAAAAATAGATCTGTGTGCTCTATTTCAATGTTCTATTTTTGACATGGTGAATTTCTAACAATAGACCGACAAGCCTTAATAGAAATATGTCACTTGATGAATTGAGTAAACAACATCAACTTACATCCATTTCTTTACTGTAAAGAATAAGTTCTACATAATACTGTACAATTGTCATCATTGATGCATTTCAGTTGATGATTTCAAACAACACAAACTTACATCTGAAAGGGTAATAGGGAACCGTGACAACAGAGTTCACAAGGTCACATCAATCGCCAGGTCATTAGTGGTAAAGGTGTGTACTCCCACCGAATTAAACATATATCTGGAAACATGGTTACTTTTGACACACTTAAAACACTAGAATTCTGGAATCAAAAAGGAAAGTCAGTTCCAGGCCCCTAGCAAAAGTGATCACCCTATCATCCAGGGAAAGTCAACAGTTCCAGGCTACTTGCCAAAGTGATCACCCCATCCAACAATATGAATGCAATAGAACAGCTACATCTGGTTAAAAACACGGACTGTTTCATTTTTCCAACTTCTAAAAAAAAACTTTCTCATCTGAAAATCCATCCCTAAACACCAAAATCTGGAAAAAATCATGGCTCCAATCTGCATTTTCATGAAACTCTTGCTCTTGCTCTGAGAGATAGTGGATAACTATTGGAAGAAACAATGACATTGCAATCCAGTTGGCAATTATCTAAAGCTGCTTCTTTGTTTACCTGGCTGCATCCATGCGAAATAAGCTGTTTTCTATGTTGACTAAGAACAATACCAATTAAGGTTCATTCTTCTATTTTGTCTAGATTTTTCTGCGGAAAGGAACATGATTCATTAGAAGAGATTCTCCAAACAACTGTTCCCAATTTATAAATCGTGGTGTTCACATCATAGTCTTTTACTAAGATTGTTCAGCAGAAAGTAACCCAACAGTCATGCGAGGAACAAGCCAAGTTATTTGAAAAAAAATCTTTTATGATTTTGAGGCTGAGAGTGATTTGGTATCCGACTTCTGAGTAAAAAAATAAAATCTGTATAAACTAGTAGTAAGTGTGCAGTATGCCAGAACAATATTTGATTTGAAATTTGAAGTTCATGAAAAATTCATCACAAACTGTGATCAATTTCAATCACAATAGTTGAGATAGACACATCTGTCACACTTGCTTGATATTCATATTAACAGGAGAATCCTCAATTCACAAATTCATGCGAGGTGAAAGGTTAGAAAGTTTAGCAACAGAAGTAACAAACATGTCAAATCTAAAAAGCCCCAGAGTGGTTGGGGCTAATTCCCGATTTCTATTGTTTTTACAAAATGAATTCTCTTTGTTCAAGAATAACAGGCAACATGTCTAATCTTCAACCACAAAAAGTGATTCTTTTTTCCCTTTGGCAGTGGAGTATCTTCACTGAAACCTCTATAGTCAACAGAAAATAGGTCAGGCTTCTGCCTTAAACCTACAACCGCCCACAAGGTAGCACGTTTGTTTTGCTCCAGGCACTGGAACACATGGTTTGGCCTGAGTCCAAAACACTCAACAGTCTTTACAGGGGCGTACGCCCGTTTCTTAGACAAAACTCAGCCATGGTTTTTGAAAATATATAGTTCAAAATACCGATTTATGCGATGACACCTCTCTGTAATTTGGAAATGATCAAATAGCCTACTCAGGTGTTATGGAGTTAATTATATGGAGGCAGTATTATTTATGTTTTATTTTAGACACACTCGGTGTGATCTTCACCTACATTGTAAAATACATGTCACGGGGGCAGTGAGTTTCCTAGTGGTGCTGCGTTACTAGCACACGGGGCGAAACGAGATCACAAGTATAAAAGTCAAACTGTATTTAATACAGGGAGATCGCACACGTACGTAAACAGTTAAAGTTGTTCACACATGGTACGGTCACAATAACAGAGAACCCTCAGGAACAAAAGGTGCACAGTGGATTTAATCATTATTAATTAATTATCTCAGCCTGCGATTCTCACATAGCCAGCAGACAATAGTCTTCAACGCCGTGTATATACAATGACCATCCAATCGCGCAATTCGCCAGCTGTGACAGAGATCCGTAAAAATTTCTAAATTGTTACCTGATTTGTTCTTGATAATGCGGCCAAACTTGGCCGCTTCGTGAGCTTCAAGGCTGGAATCATAATAATGGACCGGTGGTGTGTAAGAGTAAGGCTGGCCATCGTTGTCTTCCCCGCTTGCCATGTTGATGCTTTATCTACCGAGTATTTATCCTCATCACCAGTAACTCCGATAGGTATGGGCGCCGTCAAGTAGCAGATGAAATTCCCGCGAATTTTAACGCAGTGAAAGTGTGGCCGTAGAATACACACACAGAAACGCGACGTATAACTGTTCAGCTCAATATTTGTCAGGTATGCTATTGAAGTAAGTCAAGGTGAGACCTACACTTAACGCAACAATGAGGAATTATTCGCAGGTTGGGTCCGATCGTGTGGACGCGAAGCGGGTATATCGGCGGGTATTGGCTTTTGTGTTGAAAGTGATTTGAATGAAACAGAGCCCTAGACACACGTGCGCGATGAAATTTGCCAAAATAAACAACAAAGAAGTCAACGTTGGTAAATTCGCCGTTCTTTCGCCTTGACGTACATACACCGATCCGCGATTCCTCTTTCAACTATAAAATTAAGTGAAATTTCACGTGCACCAAGATCCTCCAGCTCACCATATATTTTGGTTCACCTTTATGATGCATATTAGGACAAACCATTATCTCGGAAGGGGGTTATGCAACAAGTTTGGAGGGACGGAGGTACAAAGATATTTTCTTGAATATCCACCATCAAACAGTTTTCACTGCAGACAACAAACTGAACAGTTTGGATATTAAACTTGTAATTTTACATGATGCCTACGTGTGTCACAATCTTGGATGTATCCCCCAAAGGTTTTTGGTCTTGAGTTGCGTGTGTGACGTTCATCCTTTCCTCATGTGTGGGCCCATGGGTGTTTCAAGGTCAATTTTGTTTTGTAAGGAGATAGCTAGCAACTGTATGGGCGATGTTGACCTCAGTATACACTGACAACACTGTCGTCTCTTTGAAATACAACAAGTTCACATCGGAAAACAAGGCCGTTTCCCTATCTGATCTGATTGTACGATAATGCTGAATATTAGGGTTGCCACAGACACGTTCCTCCGGTACTCGCCCTAGCCAGACGGACCCGGCCACCTTTCGTTGAGAGTGGGCTAGACTTGTTGGGGCCAAGTTTAGTCACAGGCGGAACGTGACACAAAAACGGTCAAAAGTGACAGCTTTCATGAAGTCACAAAAGAAATATCCAAAAGAATTAATATTGTTTCCAAAGTCGGTGGAGTATCGTATTAGCGATCTCCCCACATGCTACAACAAAATTGCGCGCAAGTTGTTTGTCCACTTCAAAGTCTTTCCGAAAAGGGCGTTGTCAGTTTACATTGTTCCTTTTTTTAAATTTACGACGACAGCCACTGTAAAGTTTCCAAACCTCTTATCGAAGTTCGTAAAAATTTTCAATCCGAAGCCGTGAAAAACGGGCTTTCAAAAGAACTCTATTGGCGTAGTGAAGTGGTGAAAAGTCATTCGCTGAAGAAAAGCTTTAATTACTGCAGTTGACGACTTGTCATCGATCTCACTTAGTTTGTACAGTATGGTTGGAAAATAACTGGAAACCACGGACTTGACACTAAGTAAAAACATTACGCTACATGGGTAGGCTTTTATGACGTTACATTCAATAAGTCTCTGAAGGGAGACTATCGATGTCAACTCCTATAGGTAAATGCGCTGGCTAAATTTTAATTTCGCATCTTTTTAGAAAGGCTTATATTAGATAAGTTACAGAGACAAGAGACAGAACGTTAACTGTCAGCGGGAGAAGGAAAATTTCAAAGTTCCACCGCCAAAGGGGTCATTTTTTCCAAAGGACAACAAAATACCGGGAACAAATTTTGAATCAGGCCTAATTATCAAACAAACCCAGGTGTTTCGCCCGAATGGGAGCGGCAGGTAGAGCCTAGAGGATTTTCTTTGCGGCTGGGAGGAAAAAATCTCGAATAGTTTATTTGCTATTGGTAGTAAATTTCCATACTTCTGCTCTGTATGCGGGCAATTTGAAAAGTGAAGGCGGGCAGGGGGTGTACTGTAATTCTGCTGTTGTGGGAGTTATCAATACGCAGGGTACATTATAATAATTATGTGGTAGAGAGAAGGCATGGGAGCTGGGAGTTTTCTAATGGGGAGAAGGCAGTTTGAAATACTAGTATTTTTATTGGGATAGAAGAAGCGAGAAAGTTTCTACATGTAAGTGGGAGAGGGAAGAGGAGGGAATACTGGCGGTAGGGGAATTTTTTTTTCAAACCGTAGCAGGGGGTAGCTTTATAGTATGCGCTTCGAAATTGAAAGAGTTCTGATTTAAATATTTCCTCAAACTTTCCCTTAAGAAACTTTGTTATTCCTTTTAAAAAATAAATTTAAAAGTCGGGAATTCGAATCATCATGCAAATTTTGGAACTATAGAAACTACTTACCTTAAATTTGCCAACATCTGAAATTCGGAACGCAATCCTGAGTTAACTCTATTGGTGAAAAACTGAATTTTCAATTTTCACAAAATATTGAAAACTTTACTCACTCTATGACCTATGTTAGCTAACACAAGCAGTATAGCAGAGAGGGTCCGTACATCAGTCCTCGAGGCACATTCTCCCTTAACTTTACCCAGCAAATTTTTATTTTGTTCAAAATACATTAAATATACCATAATTTAATCGTAAAATCACCTCTCGCTCCAATAAAATTGGCAGTTTACTGACCCGGGTCTGACTTGGTCACTTATTGAAAATCTGACAAATGTTACTTTTTACTGTTTCCTTGGCTGAGACAGTGAAATTATTGTGCACAATTTTGATAAATTTGAGAATACACTAAAAAATAAAGCTTCATATTTAACAACTGAACAACAAAGTAAAATTAAGTTCGACTGTTTGCACGATTGAGTGCTCAGACTAGATTTTGTAATTTTTACAGAAGATTCCATCAAAACCATCATTTACACTTATGGCAAATTACTGAAATGGTGTCTTGATACTGGCCCTACCTCTCATCTTTTTCCACATCAAAAAGCTAGTTCTTTACGGAAATATCTTAAAGAAATCATCAAAAAGCTAGTTCTCTTCCACCGAGAATTTTACTTGGAGAGTTCTGAACAGCGGTCACGGTACTATTGACAGTTTCTCCATAAAAATAGACGAATATGTGCTCAACGTACCAAATGATGCCCTTGCTTGCACTTGAATCCCTGTTGTCAACTATAGCTCTTCAAAATCCTGTGTTGTTTCAACGGAAAATCTTGCTCTTTTACTCGGAGGCTCATCGCTCGTCGCTCTTCATAAGTCTATAAAACCGCCCGCCCTTTTTTCAAAAGCTGCAGACGACATACCGTAATGGTCACGTGATCTGACTTTTCTCTCAAAAGACAAGGGATATGATAGGGAGATAGTCTTGAAAAAATACCGCTCCAATGACGTCACTTTTGCCAGCCAGTTGGCAGACTATCTATTTTCTCGTCACATCCCTGACTAGTTCTGGCGAATCGCGACACGGAATGATCACGTAGCGTCTTTCAGTACACAGCTCCGGGAACTTGGAGAGCTCATTTGATTTCAAAATTGCCAGACGTCATTTTCGGCATGCTACCGACATTTCCACTATTTTTTGTACAGAAAGTACTGCTACCGCCACGGAGAACTCGCCCATACAGTAAGGACTTGCCCAGTAAAGTTCTCACAATGTCATAGTAAAATTAAACACCGAGCTTGTGGCATCTTATAATACACCTATGGGCTGTAGAGGCGCGTCCGTTTTACAATCCATCTCGGCCTCAAGTTACCCGAAAGACTTCACCATAACCTATGGTATCGGGAAAATAGACTAAGTATATAGTTTTGGTAACGTGCGGATCTTTCGAGCAATAAACGGGCGCTATCGCTCTTATGACCAGGTAATAGATGTTCACAATTAAGTCCGGCTTTATTTAGAAGTAATCTGAAATAAAGGGAAAGATTTTACAACGGATAGGATTTGTGGTGAAAAATTGCTCGGTTTCATGACAGCATGGACCTAGCTCCATGATGAGAGCTGAAGGCAGTGCAAATAGAATCTTTCTTGCAAAAAACCGCTTTGCGTGGAACGGTTTCGCTCCTCTCTTTAATTGTGACACGTTTCTTTGATCTTTTAAAAGTAGTTGATGTTGCTGTCAATGATATTGCCTATATAAACTTGTCATTTTACAGACTGAAAAGGAAACGTTTCTCACTGGTTTGATTCATACTTTTCCGACCGAAATTACAAAAGAGCCGAATTGTCATTTTCAAATTGCTTTAACAGTCAGATTAGCAGACGTGTTACAAATATTTCATTTTGCGATAAAATCGCCTCAGTCGAAGAAAGAAAGCAAGTTTGACAGCAGCTTCATTATGAGTTACATAAAAAATGTGCAATGTCCAATGGCTTCCTGTCACCTCCGATGGAACAAAGTCTTTTACATTTTCACTAAAATGTACTCATGCCAAAAGTGAGAGACTTTGCTCAATCGGAAGGGGTTTACAAGAACCATCATAGTGAGCAACGCTTGGACAGATCATGATTTGAAAATGAATGTTCTATTTTGCCTACCTATCCAACAGAAAAATGGAAACACAGATTTTCTTAAAAATTATCAAAGACTACAAACCTATAGCAGAAATCTAACTGAATGTGGTATGCGTGCAATCGCCGTAAATTTGCAGACATAAAGTGTGTAATAGTTACCGTAGCTGGTCTTTCTATTTCATTAAACACACTCTGAACTACAGTCTGAGTGCCTGCCATCAAGTAGTGTACCCTTTGCCCGTCACAACTTCAAGAAAATTGCCTTGAACTACAGTATATGCCATCACCACATCAATTATCACATCTAGGATACAATAAGCTTGGGCATCCCTTTCCGTCGGAAGTTCAGTTATTGGCTAAAAAAGGAATGCCATGCTATTTATATATGAAGTAAGGAAACCTAGAGTTAGTATGGTAGATCTCGTCAGAAACTGATTAAAAATTGTGTGTATCTTCGGTGAAAAGCTAGCGTTTGTCATAGCCATAAATGATGTACTATACTGTACTTCTGAAACTTTGGCGATGGAGTCAGGGGGTAAATTAAGAAGAATTTATAGCCTTATAACACAACAGTAAGTTAGGCGTCACTATTTAAGCTCGATGCCAAGTTTCTCGACACTATTTAAGCGAGAGAATCGGTTTATTTAGGGTTCTGTGTAAAATTTGTATGATTCATAAGCTTATGAGGAAAATTCAGTCACATTGGTTAATTCTGTCTTTCTATTGCGCAGTCTTGGGAAGTACACCAAAGGGAAATATAAGGTATGAAACACTGAAGAGTACGCTTAGAGTACGTATTATTGATCACAGGACATCCAGGGACTCATTTTCCAAATGGTCGACGAAATTAAAATATCCTCCAGTGCTCGGAGATGTGCCAAGCATGGCTCTTCCCGAAAGTATGCGGTTACAATTTAAACTCTTCCAGCAGATCAGATACAAAGCATTAACCGTTGGAGCTATGCTGGGTATCCTCTTCAGAGACTACAAAAGGAGTAGTCACTGTCATATAAACAACGAGCACCTTAAACATGCTCTTTCTGGTATGTCCTGCTAATATGTGTACATAGATGCAACCGGAACGTGCTCAGAACCAGAGGATATCATCTTGATTCATTTCGTGGTTCGATCCAGGCTCTGCGGATCAGAAACTTCGCACGCGAAGAATATTATACGGATGGCAATATAAGAGCACACGTATTCGAAATCTGAACGTAGATTACAGGAACACTCATAAAAATCAAAGACGACTACACCACGCAGAGTTTGTTGGATTTAAAGTTTTGCTGCTTCTCAGGCCGATAATTCCTAGTTTAGGTTAAAATTTTAGTACGAGCCTTGATCTTCGGCCCGGCGAGTACTCGAAGTTTTTACTTAGTGTAAGAAACTTTGAAATACAATTATTGCAGCTAATAACAATATTGCTGAAACATGAAGATGTATGTTTGTTTGAAGTAAAGGGATAAAATAAAACACTAAATGTAAAATGAAAGCCAGAACAAAACACACACTTTTCCGTGAAGTTACCATGCAAGAGTTTTAGTTCAGACGGTGTGCGCATGCTGTTCTGGCTTTTATTTTACATTTGATGTTTTCTTTGTTACTTTGGGTAAAACTAACATACATTTCCATGTTTCAGCTATGTTGGTATTTATTCTATGTATTTATTCATAAACAAATAAACAACGCGAAAACATCGGAGACTGAGCTCCCCGTGTTCGACCGTCTATAGTAAATCCCAGAGAATGCAATACTTCAGTGAAGGGCGACAGGTGAGTCCTAGCAAATCCGACATATAAACTGGGAAAAAATATCGAAAGATTTTGTCAAAGGGAAAATCCGCTTCACTAACTGCATTTTCAAACCTCGAAAGTTGCGTGGGTTTTGACAGATGAGTGTACTGTAGGGGTTATGCGCAAGTCTGCATCGGGACCGAACCCTTGGCTTTATTTTAATCGATTTGTAAATGTAGGGTGACTTTGATTTACTGCTAAGTACCAGAAGTCAATTGTCAAGAAGGCTAACTACATCACAGAGCCGGCAGGTCACATATGAGGACGTGGGTGGCTGCTTTGGTCGCTAATTACATGTAATGGTCGGAGTTCAGGACATTGTCCGCAATGAGTGCACAGTCACAAAATGCACTGGGAACAGCTTATGGTCATCAACAAATTACTATTTCATATTTCTTGTCCTTAGTCAACATCAATAAATCACATCAATTTGAGAAAGTCTTTTGTCATTAACTTATTGAGATCTTTCAATTAAAGATGGATTCTTACCCTGCTATATAATAGCTCTGTAAATTGGTGAAAGTCCATTAACTTTTCATTGCCAAAAAGTACACCACGTTTCCTCTTGGCTGGGTGATTGCAAGAATTGAGCATTGAGGTCATTTGAGGCTCAAAAATTACCTATCCACGAAACTGCTGGTGTCAGCTAATTTTGGCTGATTAAGATTTTTGGTCAAGATTGTAATCTCTACCATGTTGTAGTTTCTACTTAGACTCTGTGCTGATGATACACCAAGAGATGTAGTCACAAATTCTGGTTGCAACAGAGACAAAACTGACTCTGCCAAGAGAATTACAGAAAAGATTTAAACTTGACTCTGAAAAGTAAAATTTACCTCACCTCGTAAAGAAAAAAAACTCCCTTTTTATGAATACCTGGAGAAAACACTGATTATGGCTCTTTCATTTTCCCGCAACAAAGTGAAACTTTCTTGAAGGGAAAGGAAGCCAAGTTAGACTAAAAATCTTACTATTAGTTGTGTAGGGGATGAAATTAGGTGTTGTGGACTCAATACTTTCAGATTTCGGAGAGTTGGTTCATTACATTAGAAGCAATCACCGTTTCATCTATTTTGGGAAAACAGCACTACTGTGATATTGTGATGGACAAACAATGTGGGCCCAGTCTAACCCTTGACCTTGAATTTAACCTAAGCTAAGAATGGGTTGTCATGGAAGTATGAACCATGGTGATACAGTGTCTGATATACACACATTGTGTGCTCTGTGCATACAATATCTTTACCCATGATATGTTTATCTAACAAAGTCAACAGCAAGTCTTATGAAAGAGATACCATCTTAATTAATTATGCCTGCAGACGGTACACATGAATAGCTGAACAGCCTGTGTTACCAGAGACTAAATTTTCAAACAAGTGACCAAGATGTACTTATTACAGCTATCTACATTTTACTCACATCACACTAAACAAGAAATATTAGAAGTACAAGTGAATGAATGTGAATAAAACTTAATAGGTTCTACTCGGCTTTACAGAATAATACACATTTTCTTCACTCACAAGGCTTTCATCTAAAATGTACCCGTTGTAGGTCTAATTATTTAATTGGGCCAGCATCTCATTTATGGGAATTTCTGGTTTTGATGTTAGATAAACACATCTTGGCTTCAAGACACAGCATAGGCAACATTGAATGAAGTCAGCTATAGTTTTCAGATTCTACTGTGCATAATGTAGAAAAGAAGAAAAGACTTACTACATACAAAATTCACATACAGAAGGAAATTTGTTTTATTTTCAATGAGGTGCAATTTTATTGTACATACCAGTAATACACAGTAGCAAAATACACTACAAATATTGTTACATATGAGAAAAATAACAAGGCCAGTAAATTTCATTAATTTTGTATAAATACAATGGTCTGGACGGGAAGTCATATCAAAATTCAACTGGGATAAGTAACTATCTCCTGAAGATGCTGGTTTCCTGTTTGTAAAGCACTTCAGCAAAACACTTCCTATTTACACTATATAGAGTATTTTCTCAGTTTGAATTGGTATGAATATTCAAATATACACAAAATGCACATGATTTTGGAAATAGAAATCTGCACAGATTTATTTTCAGAAATTTTACTATTGTCATGTGACCTTTGAACTCACAAACAAACCCAGCTTCCAATCTGATGCAATGTTGACAGACATGGTGTTTTATTTTTGTTAAAAATAGTTCTCCCATTTGTGATCAGCTTTCTAATAGAATTATGCCGACTGCAATGTTAAATTGATTTTATTTACATGTTTCTTTGGAGAACAGGCAAACATTTATATCAGAGGAAGGAAATGTGTTCAGAAGTTAAAAAATATGTTCTCAAGGATTTTCATTACGACTCACCAATCAAAATCACAGGAGTAAATTTACATGAAAACAAATGTTGACTGTATATTTTAACACTGGTGGCGCTCTCTATGCAATCCATGTAGACGATGGTTTTGTATCCTTGAGGCTAAGGAAGGAATCCATTTTGTGATCAAAGTCTATTGGTCTCTCCTTTGGCTCCTTGTACCTCATTGTCATGTTTTCACCCAAGTATTTGATCAGTTCACATTGCTCCTCATACCGTCCAAGTTTCTTTTTGTACTTCTTCCGGACATACTCTGAGCTTTTGGGGTTGTGTGCTAAAATGGATAACAGAGAAAGATGTTATCAGAGAATATAAAAAAATGCTACCATAATAAATCTAATTTATAGCACGTTGTCCCATAAGTTTCCTTTGTATTTGTCTATCTGTCTATCATCAATGCCAATAAACTGAATAAATGACATCTTTGTTGTCACCAAATTGTTATTTCTTTATTCAGGGATTGCATAAACAGTTTTATTTTGAACATAACAGAAAACAAAGGAATGGTTGTCTATCAATGTACTTGTGTTGTGCCCATATGAGATTGCAACACAGCCAGTCAAATCACACCAGTACATTTTTGTGTTTTCTACAAATTCTGCTTGTCATAAACAGAGTTACTATTATGGATATACCTAGATATCAATGTATGTGGGGATATGTGTAGGAACTTATGTATATCTGCATATCTGTGAAGCCATGTATCCATCTGTCTATCCTCTATCTATTTATACATGCATACAGGCATGCATCACATATAACTACATTATTACACATTTCAATATTTTTATGTTTGAATGTCTATATAATATAATTTATGAATATTTGTTGCGTACAAGTAATGATTTACATATCAAACTACATTTAATGGATCCGTAAAAGTCAGATCAGTTCTCATCCAAAATTAAGTTGTATAAAAACTATGATTTACCTTTCAAATGTAAGGCCACATAAAGCAATGCTGATTTTGATGGTGAAAGGAATGGGTACTTTGGTTTGAAACAGCCCACTGTTGTCAAAGCCTTTATAATGGCACTTGATACTGTCTGTTCCATGTATCCTAGCATTGGTAACGAGTTGATAGGCAGTAGATTTTTCCTTGGTGGTAGCTTGTGTGGAAGTTCCAGCCCATAATATTTCTCAGGTAACCTGTACCAAACAAAATGAAAGATGTCAGTTACATCGGTATAGTAAGGTACATTTATAAGATTTTTCTGAGTCTTATAAATAACAAGAATGTTGAAATTATCATACACAATACAGCAGAGAAAATATTGTATTGAAAACATGCAACTGGTATGTAATACATTACACAAAGCATTTTTGGTCATAAAAGTTTTGCACTAAGAGCAAAAGTACTTTTCAAGGATTTAAACAGTGGTAGACTACTTGTATTTTTTTCAACTTTACCACTACCAAATGAGTGATTGCAATGAAATGACCTCAGTATGATTAGATAAAATGGAGTAAAAGTTACTGTTACTATTTCAACAGTGGGGCAGGGATACATCATGCAAGTTCTGGGGCCTTTATTCTGGAACATGTCTATGAGTCACTCTACCACTCATTGTATTATCAACAGATTGGAAAAGCTCTTTACTGATAGCTTCATCAAGGTACCAAATGTGAAAAGGTAAAAATTTACCTGTGGCTGTGACTGTTGAACTCTTGGAATGAAACAATTAGTGAGAGTTTAGAGATGATTGGTAGTCGACATTTTATCTGATGCCACAGTGAATCAAATGTATACATTTTCAGTATTATTACTAACAATCAGTGGCCTGAGTCTTCAAGTTCAGAATAGTTTTAGCCAATCAGATGGCTGGATTCAGGCTAGGTATATTATAATGAGAAAGCTTATCATACAATCTCTTACCTGAGGAATTTCTGCAATTTTTCTTCAGACTCAAAGCAATACAGATCACCTCTGTATTCCACAATCAATTCAGGATCTCCAGGCACAATGGCTTCATATCTGTCATTGCAAAAGATACATCATACAAGTGTGTTCATTAGTCTCAAATACATCTTCTTTGTAGTAACATTGTTGTTCATCAGACCACAGTCCCTCCATGGACTGTGATCAGACACTGGCACCATGAGATATGCGCCATGCAAATTAGTAACACACAAAAGGCACTTGCATCATTTCAACTCTACCGAGTATACTATTTCCAGCAATTTTTGTTTAGCTTTTTAAAGTTTTAAAGAATCGCCTTTTTGGAAATCTTTCTATCAAAGATGTACTTTATGCATAAGGTATTTTACAATAATAAACAACTAGACTTACCTTTTTTTGCCATCAAGGTAGGTGACAGGACAGTAACCTTGCAGTTGAAGCTGTATTGGGAACATTTTCTTGGCCTCAGCCTGTGTTCTTCTCTTTGGTAGCATATCTGCTGATGGAAGTTGACGAGGGGCAAGGGGTGGCACATACTTCTCTGGATTTTCCAGGAACTCTTCAAGATCTTCTTTAGTGCCCATCTTGTAATATCTGCCACGGAATTCAGCTGCAAAGTCCAGGTTAGCATGAACTGAGCAGTCAACTAGTTCTTCCCGGTTTGCCAGACTGACTGGACAGTACTGGCCAAAATCACCTAGACGGATACGGAACTCTTCGGGTGTCACACACATGTCTGCAATGGACGCTGCCTTGCCTAGAAAAGAATTCAATATTGAATAATCAGTTTTCTTGTGCACTTTTCTGAGTCTAGTTTTAAAAAAGACTTTGCAATCTGGTTACTAGTTTAGCATACCTGAGAAATACCTGAGAGATACCTGAGAAAATTATCTCAAATTTAAACTACTGGTAGGATATTAGTTTAAGGCAGAGATAGAACTTCGAATTTTATCGCTTCTCCATCATATTCAATACGTCTTAACCTTTTCACCCCCAATTCCCTGTAAACAGGTCCACACTTACCATTGATAACATGGGTTTGGACCAAACCATGGTGGTAAAAGGGTTAAATGCATTGGACCCAACAAGGGACCTATAGTCTATCATCACTCTATTAGATCACGCAGTCCATTGACATTGAAAATTTACAGTAATTCACCTGCAATATATAGCAAAATATGTCTACTTAATGTCTACTTAATGTCTACTTAATGTCTACTCAATATTTACCATCTGAAACTCTCTGTAAATAGGTCTGTATTTGTTGAACACTCTTCCTGCCCTCAGTGGATGCTTTCTGCCAGACCCACCACTTGGATCTATCTCCATTCACTGGTATCCAGTTACGATGCTGTTCCTTATACCATTCTCTGACAGGTGGAATCTCTTTCTGCCATGCCGCCAGACGAATGGCTAGAATCTGGGCACTGTCGTGTAATGGCAGGGTTCTGTGTAGTATCAAAAAAAGAGCAGAAATAAGGTACGACTTTCACAATTTTATGGTGAGTTCTTTTCTGCCATTTTTGCAGTTACAAAGGATACAAGACTGAGTAAACTATCATTAGAAATAAATGTTTAGATAATTAACTTCTGTTGAAAGCTATGAAAGTGCATAAAACTATGCATTTACCTGTAGAACGGTACAAAAATAGGATTTCATGTCCATTTTGCATAGTCGAAAAAATGTTTTACCCTTTCATCCTACTTAATAATGCAGAAGTCCAACTTTGATGTAGAAAACAATAGGCTTAGGCTAAACCAATGTGATGAAAGGGCTAGCAACTCAATAATTCTTGTAGCCTTTGTCCAAGGACCCATAAAAATGAACTACTTCTACATTGAAGTGTTCAGAAAGTGTTGCATCAAAGTTGAAGAGAGACATTTATGAAAGTAGAGGATTTTATGACTCACCTTTCAGAGGAATGTCTGTCTTTCATTCCTCTCAACATCAATTCTTTGCTGTCAACTTCAAGTTCAAGCACCCTGACTGGAATGATACTGCGTTCTGTCATCAAATCAACTTGCTTCTTGCTTACTGGGAAACCATCAAGGATGAAACTGGATAAAGAATGAACAGAGAAACCACATCATTTATTTTGAAGGCAGACAGATAGCAACCATGAATTATGTGTTTTAAAAGTACTCTTTTGGGTGGCTGGTGCAATGTCAAATACACAAGTGATGTTCACATATTGGTAAACGTTCATATACAAGACCATTACCCCTTTGATTAAGGTGGGACCTGAGGAAATAGGATTTGTGAATAAAAATTCAACGGTCTAAAATGTCTCACGGTATTTATGCTAAATACCACCACTACATACAGTACTTGACCAAATCATGGACTCACTGTGAAATCATGATTAAATCTGTCTTTAAAAACTGTTCTACAGAAAAACTTGCCTTCAATGAACGCTACAAACTGAAATTTCTGTTTCATTTGCATAGGTCTATTTTGTACTGGGGTTGTTCAAAATTAGTGTATCTTGAACCAGTGACTGGAGAAAAGTTCCCCGTGTATGCAGGTTTCTGGTTTATCAGCCATTCCGTTCAGGACTTGCTGAACAAACTTTGGAATGAAAATATTGACAACTCACCCTCTGCATTGACATCTCATATCAAGCAATGCAATTTCTAATGCTTGGACAGCTAACTCATCAGGTACAGTCAGTCCCTTTCTAAGATGTAAGTTGATCTGTTTTGATAGCTCTGTCTTGGATTGCGTGTTTAGAACCATGCGCAAGGCTTCACCGATGGACAACCTCACCATACCAAACTCTTGAGCGAAACGATTTGCCACTGAAAATATACAACATTCATTTCACTGAAATCATGACAATATACAGGCAGATAAATGATTTATTGCAATTTTCCACTTTGCTTGACCAACAATCATGTGAACCTTTTTGGAAACAATATAATTATTGTGCAGATTTTTATCACACAATATATAGCAACAACGACTATGAATTCATAATCACTGTAATAAATTACATTTATATGCTTATTACAAACACTACAAAAAAGTTCCTTGCCTCTTACTTTAGCTTGCCTAGTAATCCAAGAATCAATATTATTTTTGATAATTGTCCTGATAACAAATTGAAGTTTTTACAAAGTTTAGGATTTCAAGCTTTCTGTCTACCTGGACTAAATAAGTCATGCTGTGTGACTTTACCACATTCTTTTTGATTTAGGACATCAAACATATTTTTGAGTAACTTACGTGTAGTTTTGCCAGATTTTGGTGGCCCCAGTATGGCCATCTTGATGGGTACAACTGGTTTTGGAGATGGCTGTCTCAGGTAATGTAGGGGATCTTGAATGAATTTATCTCTAGCTTGTAATGATGACAAAAAGTAGACATAATGTCTATAGATAACTGGATATGATGGATAACCTGGTCCTTGCATTGGCTGGATACATTCACCATCAATCAGCTGCAACACAAGATAAAGGATTTCATCAAGTATACTGCAATTGTAACTTTATCAGAAGTCACAAACCTCTTTACCCATTTCACTACTAAATGTCTCCTTTATTCTACTGCAAAGCAAAAGTAGGATACATGAATCAGCAGTTTGGCCATCACTCATTTTTGCTTTTATTTCGATAAATTGCAAATTTGGTATATCAATCTGCCATAGTCCTTTACAAGCATTCAGTAGATCAATCCCTTCTCCACAATGTTTGGTGAAAGTATGTTGTTTTCTCTTGTGTGAGCTAACTCAGGTATAAAAGGCAAAACTGCCATGAAAAAGTTGATCGAACAGAGTAAGAAAGACTACTAACGTTCTAGTGACTCAAACATATGCATAAAGAAATTCAACTTCATAAGAGGACTTTACCTGTACGGGACACCATTTTCCAAAACGGCTTGGATGCTTGTATCCAATCTGCAGCATCTTCTTAGCAAGCCTCTCACTGATTGGATAGACCTTCTCAAATAAGCTGTGACGGGAGTCCACGATTGGTTTCAAGCTCTGATTTATCGTGTAGCGTACAATGTGTGTCTTGCGACCACCATTGAGTTCAATACGTGGAATCATCAGTTCCTCAAGCACCTCCTGTTATAAGATACAAAGACAAACGTCCATTTTACAGAAAGTGTACGTACGACCATACAGCACTTCTTTATCAAAATCACAGTGATTGCTTACTGTAATCAGATAAAATTACACTGAGCTTTGTTTATCCCTGACATGGATGAAAATTCAGATCACTTTGACTACCATTGTTTTCAAAAATTTTAAATTGAACCTTAAAAGTAAACTTTTCGTTTCTAAGCTTATCAGAAAAGAGAAAAAAAAATTCAAGAGGTGAAATTCCATGAAAAGAGGAAAACTATGTTTCTTTCTTGGTATTTTTTTTCAAATAAATATACTCAATCTTTGGCAAAATATTCTAGAACAGCCCTAATTGTTGCACATTGGTATGTCACTAGTTGCTCTTCCTGAAACAATTTTTATTTCTTCCTTGCTAAGATCCAGAAATAAACTTGAATGCAGATAAATTACAAAACAAAGTATTTCATGAAAACTGTTCATGAAATAACTTACCTGTACAGCTGCTAAATTGTTAGTATCTGTATCATACATCTCTCCTATTTCATTCTTCAATCTGTCTATTGCATCTTCCTCCAATTCCTCCTCCTCCTCTTCTTCTTCTTCCTCCTCTTCAAACTCCTCTGCCAAGATGGCTTCAACGTCTTCTTCTTCCTCGTCTTCTTCATCTTCATTGTCAGATGCATCAGATTCATCGCTGTCTTTTTCTGCCAGCTTTTGGGCCTGATTGAACAAATGACACAATTTTAGTGAAAAAGATTTATCCATAGACTAGCGTCACCTCTGTGTAACGAATATAAAGTTCTAGAATTTTCATCTCCTTCATACACTGCTAGTGCCTTAGAACATGGTGCAGATGTTTTTACCTCATTCAGCTGAGTCACATAATGTAGACAGATTTTTGTGTTTGGAATGGTAAACAGATAGACGCAAATAATACTATGAAGCATTACATGAACAAGACAGAATACATCATGAGAATGTTTCCTAATACCATCATGCTGAATATGTTCAGTAAAGCCAACATAACATGAAATTCAATGTGTGGTCAGTAAAGAAACAGCCAGATCAGAGTCACATAAGTCTGGATATAGCAACCACTTGGCACCCTGGTTCTGAAAATAACAAGTGCCATCTACAATGTCATGCAACTGTTATATTTAGACTGCTGACATTCTGAAGTGAAATGTTGGTATTCATAATGATAATCAGTGCACAGAGACATAATTGAGGACACAGACAGGAACATGGTACACGACAAAATGCAAACTCTACATTGCACTTTTTGGAAGATTCAATGTAAATAAAATATTACATCAATATACTGGTGCAGCCCATGACAACAAGTAATGACATTCCTTTTGATTGACAAGCATCATACCTTAAGAAGACGCCTTTTAGCAGCCTTGTTGAAGGAAGAGTCCAAGAAGACGGTCAAGAAAAGTTGTATTTTATGAGAAGGAAGATTCATATTGTGAAGGCAGTCAAGAAAAGTTGTAAGTATTTTATAAGAAGGAAGATTCATATTGTGAAGGCTAAGAAAAATATTTGGTCTGAATTTGCAGTGTGTATGTGGTATGTCATCTGACTGTCTGCTCTATGACAATGCAAATTCCCCAATTTCTGACGCTGTGTGGTTAAGACAATTTGTCACTATTTTGTTGTTTTTCCCAGCCTTCTATGAAGTATTGATAGTAATTCACAAATTCATTGTTGGGAAAGACAGTTCAAGAAGGTTATGAGAGGGTATAAAGTATGTGAAGTTGTTTTATATTAACTGAGCAATGTGGCCCAAGGACAACACAGGATCTGCAAACACTATAACACCTTGTCCTTAAATAAAGTTGTGCACATAACATACTGTTTTCTATATTTTTTTATAGCGTATAAGTTTCAAATGCTTTCTTCATAGAAACCATACATATCACACACCTAGCAACAGCAGATGTATTGAAAATACTCATAAAGCACAAGGTCGCTGTTGGTTGTTTGTTATGTTTGATCAAAGGTGTTACACAAGTAATAAATATATCAGGCAGGCGTAAATACAAACACTGGATGTTTACATTTGTTTTAGTATAATTTGGGGAATGCTAAATGTGGAAACAGAATACAATTAAAAACATCCATTTGAGGTATAAATTGAAATGCATTCACTGATATAATTATGAAATTATTTACGTAAGATGTACTTGGCAACTTGCTAGGCAGATCAAACAGCAGCAAACAATGCTAATTCTCTATTTTGTTTGGTAGATCATAAAATCACTAAATTGAAGCCACAAAAGCTGTAACCTTTGACAAATTCTAACATTATATTTATTCTACAAAACAAACATAATGTTAATCTATAATTCTTCACCCAAGACATGCTAAAATATGAAGTATTATTGCAAACACAATGCATTATGTACAATATACAGTGTTTCTATTGAGTGATGAATACTAATCGGCACTAAAGTTTAGGTGTCAAAAAATAACATTGACATTATGACCATTTAGGCTGTGTTGACAAGTTTATAATGAATTGGAAGAAGAATATGAGATTATATTTTATAAATACTAGTAAAGTGCAACTACCCCAACACTCATTGCACATTTACTGTCTGATAATAGCCCCAATACAGTAAGGAAAGTGTTTGAATTCACTTTCTCATGTTAGTTTCACCTACCACTCTCTCTGCTTTCCGCTGTTCAATTTCTGCCAGTATCTCCTGACGTCTTTTCTCCTTGGCTTCGTCACGTTCTTTCTGTTTCTTCAATCTCTTTCTCTCTTTCTTGGCTAATCTCTTGTCTCTCTTGGCCTTCCACTTGGCAAGCTTTGGTGGGAGAAGACGGTCTGAAATGTCTGTGTCCTCTACAACCAGCATGAGAGCGGCATCTGGGAAGAGTCCCATCTGACCTAGATACTGCGTCTCATCACCTGTACGTGGAAAACCCTCCAATATAAAGCCAGTAGATCTGTAAGCAGGGGGAAAATTCAGGTTTTTACATGCAGGTCATTTTTGATTTGCTGTCTTGAAAGTGTAGCTCTACCTTTTCATGGGTCAGAAAACTCAAGTAGCTGCCGTACAGTTGATAAAGAAATACATTTAAACTGGACTATGCAAAAAGTAATCTCATACATATGCAGTAATTTCTGTATGTACAATATAAAATGTAGACTTGAATGTAAAGTTTTGAAATTTTTCTCTGGGATAAACCCCTAAGAACGTTTTTCGTGAGTCACTTTTTCAGACATACGTTATTTTTGTACCTCTTATATCAAAACTGTTCTGCTAGGTATGACTTTGTCATGGGTGACAATGGAATTCCACCAGCAATTGGTGATGAAAATGCCAGTCACCACATTATCATGATAAGATTTGATGAACAAACAGGAAATGAGTACCTTGCAGGTTTGTTAGAAAGTCTGATTTGAACATCAAACAACTCAACAATCATATGTTTCTACTTTGTCTTGACAAAGAGGGCACTGTCACAAGTTTGCTGATGTATTAGCTAACAATGGAAAGCTGTCCTTACTTGAATGGTTCCTTATTCCACCATTCTGGTACAATATTATCCAGTATTTCTGGTGGAATAGGTTCATCATCCTGTAAATTAGCTTTTATTGCTTCCTCTTCCTCAGTGAATTCTATTTCAGGTTCCTCTTCTGTCTAATGATTGAAGAAAAATGAACAGATTTGACATTGTCCCATTACCCAATAATCCAACAGTACAGTAACAACATTGCTTTAAACCATTTCCACATGAAAACTTTACCATATTAGTGTGCAGGTCTAATTTTCACATCCTTTGCAATTGTCTTACTTCATCGTCATACACACATGTAACATTACAATATTTCTTCAAACCACTTACTTTTACCTGAGAAAATTAAATACAAGAAAACCAACAGTTCTACAGAGCGCCCTCTAGGCCTCTCTGGAACTAAAAACAAAAGACCTATGTTAAGCACGCTTACTTTTTCTGCTTCGCCATCAGCACCTTCTTCTTTCTCTTCACCCTCAGATTTTACTGTTGTACCTGAGATATGCAAACACGGACAAACAGGTCATTTAGTGTTATGCTATAGTTTGGTTGACCAACTTTTATCACTGAGGATACATTAATATCAATTTTATTATTATACAACTTCTAAGAAATTTGGATGACAAACTTTATAACATGAAGAAGCATATTGTCAAATTGGGTGTGTAGATGTTACACAATTTGCCTTGCTGATTACAGGTGTATTGTGCAGAATTATTTGTGAGCACATACAAAGAACACTTCACATCTAACCGTAACTCATCAACATTTCAAAACTGTCACAGGATAAACCTGTTACATCTTGCTCCATATGCACAGGGTATTACTAGTGTGTAGCTGATGATTTACTAACCAAGTTCATTGGAGGATAAACCTGCTACATTTTGCTTTAAATGCACAGACTATTACTAGTGTGTAGCTGATGATTTACTTACCAAGTCCATTCAAGGATAAATCTGCAACATTTTGTTTTATATGCACAGACTATTACTTGTGTGTGGCTAATGATTTCCTTAGTTCATTTAACACTATATTATATTTTACCCAATGTTGGCTTGTAAGTATGTTGCAACTGTGACCGCACAACTAAACATTTTGATTACACTATGTATAGGTTAACTACTACATGGAGTCTTACCATCAGGAGCAGTGATAGCTGCTTCATCCTCATCTTCATCCGGTTCCTCTTCATCTTCCTCATACTCTGGTCCAATTTTCTTCTTGGTCTTTGCAATGATGAGTTCTTGAAGACGCTCCTTGAAGGAGATATGGAAGAGTCCCAGTTTCTTGGCCAGGTGTCTACCATGCAATGTTTTGCCTGCTCCTCTGGGTCCTATGATCAGTAAACGTATTGGTGGAGCCTAGAACAGAAAGCAAATTCTAATTTAGTTAATACTGCAATACTCTATACAATGGTAGCATGCTAAACACTTATAAAATGCAGGTGTTTAACAACTTTTATGACCTTGTTGTTTTTCAATTTTGCGGTAGCAAGTTCACAGATTTTCTGCCCTATAACTCTGCATTAAAGTTTGAGACATTTATATAAACCCTCAAGACTTAAGACTGAGTGCAATATATATCATTTGATCAACACCATGTAATCACTTGTCAAATACGCTTTTTGTACAATGTGAGCAGAGAGGTACAAAACACTTATCTTGACAAGTATTTTGCAATTACATAAACCATTAAAAACAGCTATGAATACAGGATTGTCAAATGTACTGAAGTATTTCCTCATACAATTCAGGAAGTAAGTTTGTAATGAATGAACGAATGAATGAATGATACTGTTATTCAAATTTGAAGGTAGTGATCCTAAAACAGACAAATATATAAAATCTGCATCAGGTAATACAATTTTAATATCAATATTTCTATCATTCATCTTTTATTTGTTTACAGTTGGTCTATTTATGGTGTATTTGAGCAGAGAATACTTTTCATGAATACCTACCTTCTTTGGTCTATCTTTACACACATAGGGTATAGGATCATCAAGAAACTTAGTCCTTGCTTCGGCACTTGAGAAGTAAAATAGTCGTTCCCTGTACTTGGCAGCCACTTCTGGATTACCAGGATACAGTACAAAGTTTTCCTGCAGTGCAACAGGACAGAAATGTTTGCTGTCTCCAAACTGCTTTTTCTTGGTGCGTACAACTTCTTCATCCTGAAAGACAATAGAAAGATGATTGTATTGATGGACCAGTAGAATACAGATAGTATATCAGGAATCTGTCTTCTGGAAATGAAATTCACCGATAACCAACATTCATTCCTAGAATGTTTGGGAATAACACAATGACTAAATTTAGTTTGCTTGCTTTGAGATTGTTTGCACATGCCTCTCTGATCTGACACTGATCTAACTATAATTACTGAAGACCTGAATTGAAAACAAAGTTGATAGATATGACTGCTTAGAGTTTGGTGTGCAGAATAAAGGCTCTGTAGTTATCATTTTGCTATCACAAAGGTGTGACTATGATAGAACAAGTCTGTTTACTTGCATTGTTCTATAACACAATGCAAAAAATCTGTAGGAGTCAAAATATTAAGAAAGCAGAGATTCAGATATGAAATCTCAATCTCTGAAAAGTGACTGAAATACTTATTCCTCTTCACTTACTACTTCTGTTCATAACAGCATTGCATTATGTTTGAAGTTTATTTTGGGTTTTTGTTTTATGGACCATACACCAGGTGTAATTCTGTAGTACAAGAGAGAACCTCAAAGTACTGAGACGAAAACAGGGTTTCACTGATGACTGTATGTGTGTGCATAAATGAAAGGTTAGTCTTACATGTATTTTACCAATAAAGGGACAAGATAAAAAGATGATTTAATTACCTCTTCTTCTTCCTCTTCTTCTTCATCATGTTCTGCATCTTCTTCTTCCTCATCAATGTCAATGCTGGTGTATTCCCATGGCTGATAGCTGTATGCTCCTGACAAGTCAATCAGAAAATCAGCAACATTCAGTGTACTTCAGTAATGAACTGATTATATCAGCTGTTCACAGCAAGAATACGATTGTATGAAAAGAGTGACGAATAAGCTAGGTAGTTGGTGAAAAAGACGCTGGCTTCCTGGCTGTATACAGACTCCCTTACAGGGAGTTTTCACACTGACTATACACTAAGATTGCTCATGAAAAGATGCTGGTATTGATTTGTAAATGAATACAACATCTACATGTATACTGGTTCAAACTTGAATTAAACCCAGCTTATGTACAAAACAAATTGGTCTATTTGCGATTTGCTTGCTGTGAACATGATTGGAACTAATTTGGGAGAATTGGATCGTTATATTTTTCAACTTTTCACGAAAGTGTCAGCTGCCCAACAGCTACACATTTGAAATATTACAAATTACTCCTAAAAACAAGAGAAAAGCAGATGAGCTTACATAATTAGATTAACAGACATTATTTCACCATCCAATTATCAAAAATCAGTTCCAATCGTGTTTGTTTTACTGTTAAGGGCATGTCTTTCAATCCAATGGATTACATTTTTTAGCTCCGCTGTCAGCGACGCGGAGCTTATCAAATAGGTTGATTTTCCGTCGTCGTCCGTCGTCCGTCGTCCGTCGTCGTCGTCCGTCGTCGTCCGTCAACAATTGCCTTCTCCTCTGAAACCGCAAGTCCAATTGCTTTGAAATTTTATATGCAGTTCACTTGGGATGACCTGACTTAAGTTTGTTCAAATCGTGGTGAAATTTGCATATTTGTATTTTTGGGGCATTTTTTGGTAAAAAATCTTCTTCTCTGAAACCGCTTGTCCGATTGCTTTAAAATTTTATATGCAGTTTACTTAGGGTGACTTCAGTCAGATTTGTTTAAATCGTGGTGAAATTTGCATATTTGTATTTTTAAGGCAATTTTTGTCATTTTTGGTAAAAAAATCTTTAAAAATCTTCTTCTTCAAAACTAACAGTCAGATAGCTTTGATATTTGGTACATATGTCCCTAGGGATGATCTATTTCAGATTTGTTCAAATTGTGCAGAAATATTGAAAATTGCATTTTTAAGGCAATTTTTGCCATTTTTGGTCAAAAAATGTATTTCTCAAAAAGTACTCAACTGATAGTTTTGAAATTTAATATACAGGTTTGTATTAATGAACTAAGTAATACATATTGAATTTCTGATGAAATCTGTAATTTTGTATTTTTGGGGCAATTTTTGCCATTTTTGGTCAAAAAATGTGTATTTCCAAAACTACTCATCTGATAGCTTTGCAATTTGGTATACAGGTTCCTACAGATGAACTTAATGATATTTATTGAAATTATGATGTAATCTGCAATTTTGTATTTTTGGGGCAATTTTTGCCAATTTTGGTCAAAAAATGTGTATTTCCAAAACTACTCATCTGATAGCTTTGCAATTTGGTATACAGGTTCCTACAGATCATCTTAATGATGTTTATTGAAATTATGATGAAAATTGCAATTTTTTATTTTTGGGGCGATTTTTGCAATTTTTGGTCAAAAAATGTGTTTCTCAAAAAGTATGGTCTGATAGCTTTGAAAATTGGTATAAAGGTTTCTACAGATGAGCTAAGTAATATATATATAATTTCTGATGAAATCTGTAATTTTGTATTTTTGGGGCAATTTTTGCCATTTTTGGTCAAAAATTTGTATTTCCAAAACTACTCATCTGATAGCTTTGAAATTTGGTATACAGGTTTCTATAGATAAACAAGTGATATTTGTTGAAATTATGATGAAATCTGCAATTTTGTATTTTTGGGGCAATTTTTCCGTTTTTGGTCAAAAAATGTGATTCTCAAAAAGTACTGGTCTAACAGCCTCGAAATTTGGTATACAGGTCTCTATAGATGAACTGAATTTGATCTTTTGAAATTATGATGAAATCTGCGATTTTTATTTTTGGGGCAATCGTTGCCATTTTTGGTCAGAAAATTTTATTCTCAAAAAACTACTCATCAGATAGCTTTTGTTGACATGTTCTTAGGGATTGTCCGATGTGATGTATTCAAAGTATGATGAAATCTTCAATTGTGTATTTTGCAGCTATTTTAGCCACTTTTTTCTGGCCACTGCATTGAGCTATCAAAAATTTCCACCTTCTACATCAACATGTGTCAAAAATAGTTATTCTCTACATAAACACAGCGGAGCTATATCGGCCGCTAGGTCGCTTGTTTAGGTGATAAGGGGACCAACGAGATGTTGTTGGTTTTTGTGTTTGACTTACTTTCAATGGCATTGACAGAATCTTTGAGTGTATCTTCAACCTGTCTGATTACAGGTTTACTGTCTTCTTTCTCTTCAATCAAATCTACAATGATTGGTTCCAAGGAAGACGTGCCAGTGATCAGTGCTGTGATACTTGGCCACTCTAATTCAAACTGTTGTCTGGAATCCTTGAACTGTTGGGTTTCTGGTCCATCTGGAGGCAATGGATCATCTAATCGGCTTTCACTGGAGCCAATTTCACCTTCAGGGCTTCCTTCACTGGGTTTACCTGGTAAATTGAAACATTGACACTTGCTATCATTTGGATTTCAACTTATACATGTTATCTATTCTATCAGCATATTTTGACTTTTACAAAAATTTACTGTATTTCTAACTTTTTTCAGAATTGTTGAGTTTTTCATTTTTCCTTCTCACATGTCTACACAGCATGTCATGCCAACACGATGTTGTTATGCTGTTCATATCATGCAATACATGTACAAAACATGCAAAACACATGCAAATTGTCCATCGACCCTGCATCGAAATCAACCAAAATCTGATCATTCAAATCTTTGGATTTGTATCACATTTCACAAAGCATCAGGAAGGTAGCGATTCAAGGAGTCCAGTGTTCATGCCAGGTTCAAACAGGATAAGACTTAGGGTGGCTTTTACCTTTTCCCTTCTACCTGTTCAGTTTTATCTGTATGAATTACTTTACATGTATTACAATGACAAATAATCATAAAACATCCTTTGAAGATAAATGAAACATTTATACACAAACATTTACACATTACGAGTATGTGATCAGCATGTCCTTGGTTTTGGAATCTATATAAAAGTTGGGAATGATTTTTAGGAGTCCATTTGAGTCTTGCCAGCATGACAGAAGATCTACAAGTCAATCTATCAACCTCTTTCATATTTGTCAGGCATTTCATCTTTGTTTCTGCAATCATCTTATTGTTAAGCTCAAGTGCACTGCAGTGTTATTTCACAGATCTCTACACCTTAGTACATGTATGTTGAAGATAGAAATAGTTGAATTTTTTAAGGAATGATAAATCATCAAATATAAACTGCAGTAGACAATGGAGTGGAATCAAGGATAAGAAGAGATGAACAATATAATCTATGCAGGATAGCATACAGTTTTACAAGCTGACTGGTTTGTTTCCTACAGCTGTAATCAGTTGGAGGAAGCTCAGTGAAAATTGTTGTGAGAGACCAGATTCAGTTGTTCATAAATTTGACTGATGCTGGGCTTTGTTCATAAATACCAAACCAAGAATATGCTTTCACTTGCAGTCACATTTATTGTTAATACATGAAGCACGTATTCTCATTTTTCTGAAGAGACAGACACCTTGTACAACATTTACCAACACCAATTTTTACTACATAAAAGCAAGTTTCCCATATTACTTGATACAAAGCATAATTACTATTAGCCAAATATTAATTGGTTCTTAGTTAATCTGGTACATGTACTTGTAGAATTTTAAACATATGGTTAATTTGAAAATGAAACCGTTACCCATGTTAACAATGACACATTAGATTTACACAGAGGCAGAGCTAGGACAAAAGGTACATTGAGCCCATTACACATTACAATAGATGGGATAGATGTTGAGGCCCATTACACCAGAGGCGATAGATGGAGTGACATGGAGGTTACACTATTCTGATATCAACTTTAACCCCCTACCTTCACCCTTACCCTCTTCGCTACCACTACCCTCCTCAGGGGCGGCCCCTTCAGGGGCAGTGCCACCCTCTGCCTCATTAGCACCCTCCTGTTTGGGGGCCTCACTCTCCTCAGCAGGTGCCTCTTTTTCTGTTTCCTTCTCACCTTCATCGTCAGCATCAGCCTTCCTCTCTCCTTCTGCATCGGATTCTAATATCATTCAACAATGGCAGCAACAATGTAAGAAGACATCAGCAGGCATAATAGTTTGCAGGTACAGGAGCCAAGTAGTACAGTGTTTTAGAGACAGAGAGATGGATACGTACGCAGAACAGCATTGGAAGAAACAGAGTTAGAGAATGTGTTAGATTTCAGTCAATATCAACACAAACAATCCAGCAATTTTGCCCTGCATGAAGCAATTGTATGATATAAATGTAAGCCTAACCATTTAGTCTGTTTCAATTTATAGATTGGATTATAACTTTTGCTTTTTTCAATTAAACTAATACTGTGTGATAAGTTTAAATTGATTAATATTGTGACTAAACTATACATGTAAATGTATGTAGGACCCCTTTCTCTTTTCAAAATGACAGCGATGATTTTAGAAGCCTTGATAAGCTGATCTGGAAAACACTGCTAACAGTTGTTTTCGTTATATCAATCATTGGAAATAAACCCTGGTTGTTGTATACATACATTGGAAACTGCCTATACCCTGCGACTGTGGAAATTTCATTTTTCTAATTAGTAATGTTCCTTTGTTCATAACCAGAGTCATATGATCAATCTGCAGTGTTTTTTTCTGTTGTAAATGTATTCTGTCTCTTGTTTGTGTTGAAAGTGTTAGCTAGAGTAAAGATAATCTGTACAGCAGGACATTTCACTGACGTGAAATTCTACAAAGATGTCATCATATTAACAAGCTGAATTGATAGAATGTTAGTAACAAATTTACAGAAAGCAATGCAATTCTACATGTTTACGGAAGTTTATATCAAACCAATCGACTTTGCAGAACAGAGATCACATTCTGTTGGTAAGGATATCACACATATTCTTTCATAGTTTCATTAAATTTACTTGTTGTATATTATTCAGTGGTCCTCTTTCAAAGAGCAAGGTATTTGAACTATCACTACTAAGATGCAGTCATTTGTAACTGTTTTCCACAGAAAGATGAGGACCTCAGTCATCAACAGAATGAGTACTGAGGAAGGTATGTGTTACCAACTCCAGAAATACTTTTACATATGAGAATTGTTATAGAAACCTGTATGAGATCTCTGTCAGCCAAATTGTATGGTTTGATAACACAATTACATCCAAACAGTTTCATCTTACAATACAGACATATGAGCCAAGAGTTGAGACAGTGTTGAAGTGGACATAAGGCTCTCCAACTTTTCATTTTTGCTGTCAAAATATTTCACTCCTTTGTCCCACATCTCGGATCTTATCAATTTTAAAGTCTCTCAGAAGCAGAGATTCAATTTCTTTAAGACAGAGCAGTTTTCTTCACACGTACACCCGGTTGATTATGGGACAGGAAGGATATTTCTATATCCATAAGATGAACTGTTTGACAGACCAGATAAATATTTGATGATATTTGAACTCATTGATGACAAACTCATATAACAAGGATTTCACTAACATATGGGATGATATCCATTTCACCAGATGAGACAAACACCTTGTAATTATCTTAATGCAAATATAGAGCTAATTAATGACTTGATTATCGAAACAAATGTTTGTACAAATTTTGCATGAGTTTGGATTATCAATGCTGTTGCTATTTTTATCCTTTTTTAAAGTGTTAGTCAGCATAATGTATGAGTCTGCTTACTGATTACTAAATTTGCTACTTCAAATGAAACCCTATGTCGCAAACCTGTTCCACTGTTTTCAATAAACAATACTTCCCTAGTTTTTTGTTTGCCAAAAGTAAATTGAGTGAATCAAGCTAGTTTATTAAATATTTCAATCACAAAATTTATAGCACAAATAAATAGGAAATACAACTTTCCTCAACAAAATAAATGATAGATTCTGGTTTATTATCAATATGTACTGCAAAAATAAATTTCTTTATTGAAAGAGCATGCATCTTTATAAGCAGTCTTCAAGGGTATAAATTGTGTGGAACAGGTTTGCAAAGAATTGAAAACAGGTTACTGATAACATCATTTGTGAAAGCAAAGTTAGTATGTATGAATGTAATACATAAAAAATAAAATGTCCCTGTAATGTAAGAAGTTTTATTAACAGAAATGCTAGAACAGAAATGACTATATTACTACATTATTATTGATGGACGTGAATTATGACATTCAGAATGAACACACATAACATTTCTATGATTACTACATCAAGCTATATCTACTTCTAATGTCTATACCCACAACCACCATACATCAGGAACATTTTAGATAGAAAAATTTGTGTAGTTTGTTTATGACTACCTGGTATGGGTGGCGGTTGAGTGTCAGTTGTGACCGCCGGAGTTTCAGTGTCAGCAGCAGTTGCAGCAGCAAGGCCAGCTTGGAATTGTAAGTAATGAAGAAATGGTGGAAAAGTCAATGAGTGGCGAAACATGCATGGAAAGAATTCACACCTCCCACCGTGCTGATTCACCCCTATTCTGACCAGTGGGATGGTGTATCCTTATTGAGTTTGTTTCAGAATGCAACATCTCTGTTGCAGAATAGGGGTGTCAGAAGAGTGAAGAGGGACTACTGTTGAGTGGTATGATTGATAATGAAAAATTGGCCCTTTTTCGACAAATAAGTCACATCAATTTTGCATTGGTATAGTCTTGTTTTGTGTTACAGTGACTTTGGTAGTGAGTAACATTGACTTTGGACGAACTATAGCTAATTGAATCAACTTCAACAGTAATCAGAGGAACTGGAAAGAAGTCTAATAATTCAGACAAAAGGGGTTTAAAGTTATATTGAAAGGTAAGGATATCAGACTGATACGATAATAAAAACAAACAATGATATGAAAAGTATGAAAAATGTACTAATATGAGATGTCAATTACAGCTCTTAGTATGAAGAATGGATGCACATGTTATTTGTAAAAGTTGTATGAAAGAAATGAGCATGTATGATATGATTTACACATTTAACATGAAAATGCTGATGATGGAATTCCAGTTGAACATACAAACTTCACATACGTAGCAAAAACATGAACATAATAACATTATGCTATAGCATGAAATGAAAACAACAATATTCTGACTTTGTACAATTGAGAACAGTTGAAAGTGACATAAATATTATGTTGAACACTTTTTTCTGACATAAAAAATTCACTGAACTCCAGCAGTGAAGGAAAATTTGGCAGGAAATTTGGTACAAATGAACTACTGAGAATTTCAGTACTGATGTATTTGCAGCTGGATAATTCGCAAGCACAATTTCATGATGACTACACTAGTCTACAATGATAGGTACCTGTAATGATTTTCAGTTGTGAAAT
Organism: Ptychodera flava; assembly: GCF_041260155.1. Lineage (NCBI taxonomy): Eukaryota > Metazoa > Hemichordata > Enteropneusta > Ptychoderidae > Ptychodera > Ptychodera flava. The sequence goes on along the minus strand of NC_091937.1, from coordinate 5,584,382 downwards.
TTGAGGTTTGAAATTTTCAGTTAAAAGTCAGAATACGGAAAAGGTAAAATGACAACAGCTTTTGATGATGGAATGATGTGGAATACAAACAGATAGCATATTGCAGAGAAGCAAGACAGCAGTCAGAATGTTCAGCTTATAGCACACCAATGGGTTGACTCTTATAGTACATAATTTTACATCATTTTAGTGTGACTATGTCGCCCCATGTTAGGTGGACACCTTATCATGGCATTGTCTTGGTGAAATATAAACCCAGTAGACAGGACTGTGGCCTCTTCTTGGACTATGAGTATTTTGAGAATTGGAGGAGCAGTGTGGAGATTATAGGAGTGAGGACAAGGAATTGTAAAGCAAAGGGCTGGAAATTTGAAGCAGGAGAAATTTACCTTCAGTCAATGAGTGCTCTCCTTCACCCTCACCCTCCTCTTTGCCTTCACCTTGTAGGAATAGAAAGCCAGGCTTGTCAACATCATGCAGTCACTTCAAGACTTCAATGACTTGCACAGTTTTCAAAACTATCAGAGCATTGCTTTGAGTGCTTGATACAAATTGTAACACATCTCAGACCGACAGAATGATTTGGTAAAATTTAGATGCATTGATGTTTTGGTTGAACAAACTAAAAAGTCTTTGAGTTAAGCGGATGCTTTTCAAATCAGATGTATATTGATGGTGACAAAACATTCTTTCCTTTCTGCCAGAGGACAGAGAAAGTAACTTTGGAATTAAATTATTTTGCATTTCTATCAAACAAGTAAAACTGATTTCTGAACTAAATTAGCATTAGAGAAGGCAAAGTATAGAATCAAATTTCCTTGCAAGTGTTTCTTTATGTCCATGTAACAAAAATTAATATGTACTGTGCAATTTTCTGGCCTTGCCTGATTTCATGAACTTTTGGTATTATATGAAATATTGTTACAGACAAATTGAACGATGAACAAAATCACGTACAAAGATTGATAGTGATGGAGTGAAACATAAATTAATTGACAGATGTCTATGTGCAGTTAGATGCAATACATGACCACATATATGACAGCGACTAGGGGTGTTTGGCAAAGTAACCGAAAATAGTAGTCGCAGTAATGTTGCATTTGTATCAAGTCACCCATAACATATGAGTACTCACTCACTACATGTGAGTACAATAAAACTCTGATAGCTTTGCAGCCAAGGAAACGTTGCATGCAAGATATTTTTGGGAAAATGAGGTTGAATCCGCAGGAATTGGATTTGAAAGTACAAAAGCATGCAAAAATATAAAGATAAACTGAACTCAAAAAAAATTGTATTAGTTCTGAAAATAATTTTGGAGATTGTGACTACTGAAATAATCATCTTGAAATAACTGGTATTGATATTGGTTACATGCAAGCTATACCAGTTAAAGGCTAATTCATAAACTTATATTTTGTTTTGGATTTGGTATTCATGCATTTCTGTCATGCAATTCAAATCTCCAAAGCATGCACAGTATATAGCCATAAAATTAATCCAATTTTGAAAACATCAAACAAGACCAATTGATAAATATGTAATGAATGGGACACTTTTGCTGGAAAACAAGATGTGAATCAGTTCAATAGATTATATGTCATAAAGTTTGCAAAGAAATGAACACATTTTACTGTAAAATCATATGAATATATCATGTTCATCCACTGTAGTACATTTGGAAATGACAATGTCATTTTACTATCGCTACTCTGATACAGAGATTTGTATGATCACAGTATCATACAAGAAATTCAACTCTATCAAATAAGCTGTGAAGAGACAGTGGCACATGTACAAAACATAGGTGGAGTAGTAAATGCTTACATGTAGATTTTCACTCAAACACGTTGCAAAATTGTTCAGTCAAATGGACCCCCTCCCATAGACATGTATATAATGGTACTTCAACTAATGTTGTGACAAATGCAATATCAGAGGCTGTGAAACAATATTTGTGCGATAATACAAATATAATGTGATAAGTTACTGATGCCGACAATTCTATATCAAGGGGTAAGAGAAAATAACATGGAATACTGGAGTAGCCGAGAAAATCAAAATGTATCTCAAGTGTATGCTTGAAAACTTTGTTTTTCTGGATAAATACAAGAAAGTGTAAATTTCTAGTGGTATTGCAAACTTTCTTGCATTACAATATCCACCTGAAATAAATTTTGTTTTTTTCACATGTTCTGATGTTTTTACCTTCACTTTCTTCCCCTTCCTCAATTCTCCGACGTCTGCGTTCCTCCTCTTCAGCACGTCTCCTTTCTTCCTCTTCTTGGCGTTCCCTCTCAGCTTCAAGTCTGTAAAGTTGATGGAAATCTTGCTGCATCAATGAATTCTGAACTTTGACTTTAAAGTCAACAGCCTCTGAGCTGGATACTAGATCATCACCATGAATGGTACCTAAAAGATGATCTTAAACTTTTCGAATTCTTCAACTTTTTCAAATATCCCTTTCAACTTTATTCCCTTTTGTAAAAGACCTACGCATTTTTTTTAAAACATTGAGATTTGACAAAAGAGATGATAAAATTAAAGGGAAAAGTACAATAAATATTATATCTTGATTGTATGTGTGTTGAGTGTGAATGTGAAGACTGAAATCAACATGTAATGACATGTGTGAATGTGCTGATTTTGCATGCACACACATAAACACACTCTTGCAGGGAAAAGGGTGTTTGTGAATATTGCATCTGCATCACACTTTCAGTTTGTCTCAGCTAGGGAGTCTTCAAACCAACAGTCAAGCACACACGTCTTGGTCATATGACTGCTTTTAACAGATGAGAAATACAGCTAACAAATATGGTATGATGAGGCCACCTAGCTGAGCCAATCTGAATAATCTTGTGATGGGGAAAAAACAGAACCATATGGTAGCTGAAGAGGGAGAGAGACGTTGGTGAGGGGAACACTTGCAAGCAATCTGTGGAACACGTGGGATATACTTTGCAGGGCACACAAATTACCTATTCTCTGCCATATCATCATCTTGATCAACTGGGCTGTATACAGGTAACAAAGGGTACACAGGATGAACCACAAAAATATCTCATAGTCAAGGATGTATCAAAGAATTCCATACACAGCCATGGGGAGATACCATGCATTTCTTATTTCTTTAAGTTGTAAAATCACATACAGTACACATGCACAGTATACCTGTAGTATCATTGGGTATTGAAATATTACAACACCCTGAAATAAACTCTAATATTATCTTAAGTAGGGTGTGAGCTAGGTTTTGAGTTTTCTGTTGGTATAGGATAGAGCATCCATAAACCAACCACAGCCTTTCCTTTCAAAACTATTAACAATATCAGTATTATGAGTAGTGTCTATGTCATTAATGTAATTTTTACTGTCAGTCAGTGAATAATCATGACAGACATCTATTTACAATGAATACTAATTTCATCATACCTGGCTGCCTCATCACGTCTTGCCTTCTCTTTTGCTTCTTCCTCCAGTCGAATCTTAATTTTCTCATCAATTTCAGCTCTATTTAGCTTGTACCAGCGTTTCAGCAGCATCGTACCGCCCTCGCTGGCATCTCTCAGATATATGATCTCATCTGGCATCAGACCCCTGTCAATCATGACAGTCCACTGGTCACGTGTGCTGGGGAAATTGTCCAGAATCCAACCACCAGCACTGCAAAACAAAGAAAAGCATGCAGTCACATGATAAACATCTGAGGTAAAATCTGTATGTGCCAATGACAAGGGATCCTTATCATTAGATTTTCACACTTAACCCTTTCACCACCATGGTTTGACCCAAACCTATTGTTATCAATGGTGAGTGTGGACCTGTTTACAGGCCATTGGAGTGAACAGGTTGAACAATATTATTGATACACTTTCCATATCATTTGAGTTTCAAACACCATATTAATTATTATATAAAAATAATATTAGTATTCTGCTTAAATTTCATGAAGATATGTTGAAACAAGTTTTTTTTAGGTCTTTGTAATAACAAGACAAGTTGTGATGACCCATATTTTTAACATTAAATTCTACACATGTAAATATATACATACATTGGTCCAAAGGGGTCTCGTTTCTTCAGTTCTTTATGGACGTTGTTGATGGCTTCCTCCATGGCATCGATGTATTGTTCTGGACTCAGTGTGTAAGTCTGTTGTTCAGCATCCTTTACGGCTGCTTCCACCAGGGCGATGACCTCTGGGTGATTTGCATCAACCACTACTTCTGCTTTTGGAGCAACTCGGGGTGTAGATGCAATTGATGTATCATCTCCAGTGACTGCACCTTCCTCAACTATAAAACAAAGTAAGTTTAAACCTCAAGTTACACTTAATGTACGCCACTGATAGAAAAGGAACAGCAGAGTATTTACACTTTGAAACCACAGATCATCATATCTACCGGTACCTGAATGATCCAATGGGGTAAGACACAATAAGGTGAAGAACTAATGGACCACTGGATTCTTATGTTGACACATTTCTAAGAACTTTGCACATTCATGTATCTCTGCCGACATGTATGTATATAAATAAACTTACTGCCCAAAGTTAAGATATATTTCAAGATCTATCACTACCACTACCACATATACACAGTATCTAGAAATTGGTTTGAACTAGTTCAAAAAAATGAAAATAATTTTTGTTCAACAGTATCAGTTCTACAGTTCAGCAGTATCAATGTAAACTTTCAGTAGAATTCCATTGTTTCCAACAGGAAACATGGATAGTACATCTGGATCTCTTTACTGCGTACCTTTAGAGCCTTCTGCTTCTGCCTGGCCATCACCTTCCTTAGCTTCACCTTCAGTTTTTACACTGGTCTTTTCTGTAGCAGAAATTTGGACATGAATTTTGAATGATAGTGTTCTACCATGAGTTGCCAGAAATCAGGTTGCTAGTCTTAGGGCAGAGGGAATATGCTACATTCTCTTCAGTTGAGTATTCAAAACATAATTACACATACTTGCTTGGTTTTATTTTTGCATGATATTTTGCGTCAAGTAGAATTCAAAATGTCATCAATGAACAGGAATCAGGCCTTTTCATTTGTGGTTGTGATTTATCTCCACAGAATTCATTCTTCTGGCAGAATTTTGTCTTTTGGTTTAGACACTGAACAAGACAGAATACCAACAATTTACACTGACTACTATTTCCACCTTTTGCAATTAGGCTAGGCTTTCAGGCCACATTCATTGACATCATTATACAGGTAGGCCGATATTCATGCAAATGGAGCAATAGGGTGGATACAGTCAATCCAAAATCCCTGTCTGTGTAGCATAACCCCTTGTGAAGAAACAAACTCACAAACAAACACTGAAGTATTCTTCAGTGGAGGAGAGAGGACAGAGATTAACAATGAAACAAACACCTTACATCCCCTACAAGACAAGAACAGAGTTGAAAGATGATGTAGTTACATTTGTAATATCACATCACCTGATGAAAAGAAAGAGTTACATTTAGCACGCTGTATCAAGAAAGAAGTTACATACATAACATTAATTTAAACTAGCACAACATATATATTCTTCACTGCACCACTCATATGACAAAAGTTACAGCTCTTTAAAATATGCTTCATAATTTCCTCTTAGCCCATTACATTGACCGGATTTGTTCCCAACACTGGCAAGTCGTATGACTAGAATGCAAAACTGTATTACTTTTATGCCAATTTTGCTGCTTATGTTGATATGTTCCTAAATGTGCATGGCTAAATTGATATGCAAAAACCCATTACTTTTATGCAAATTTCAATCTTTTTATGTAAAGTTGCTTATACACTTTTATAATAGTGCAAACATGAATATTACTTTTACGCATATTTCACAATTGATAGAAGAATACTGTAACTCTTTACTGTGAAAGACAAAGCACTTGTGTCTAGATTTTTTATATATAAATATTAACCGGAAGTTAAATTGTTCAGTGTGTTTCTGACAGAAATATAACAGAATGATATGATTTGACAAGATGGAGCTGCTAGAGATCTCAGCAAGAAAGCACAAAGTGCTTGAAGTTGATAAGAAGAAAATTCATCGATTTTGATTCACTGCAAGAAAGATTCAAATTGTTTTCTGTGAATATGATCTGCTTTCCTGACAAATAATTTTATCCCCTTTGTTGATCGACTTGAAAGTATACACAATTTATTCCTGGAGTATAATGATATCCTATCATGACTCTAATTGAACAGTGTAGACTTACAGTATTTGAAGTTTTGGATACTTAATTCAATAGCAGATCAAGTTCACAGATGGAAAGATGTCAGTGCGTAATTTGTAAAATTATGACAGTATTTTCCGATCTTTTTAAAACGCTTTCAATTCCAGACTTTGTCAAGCCCAACTAATTTCGATGACGGGGTTTTACAAATACCAATACCAATACATAAGAATGTAAGAATGAAAGGGTTTACATAGCATTGTCAGCGGAAGGGAAAAGTAAAACACAGCTTCAGCATGAAGTCTGATACAGTATTTCATATTTCTGCATTCTAACAGGCAAACTAATTCCTGTGTGTGATAGGACTGCCTAAATGGGATTTAGCACAGCTGGGAGATATTTGAATGTTTACTGAAGAACACCTGGTATTGTTCACAGCTGATGTATAGTAAAGTACAGTTTGAACCCTGTTGAGAGCAACAATCAGCCAAGAGCAAAACTGAAAACAAACAGATGTGAGCCAAGACAGCCAGCCATAGTACAAGCCAATGCAGTTAGCATTTACAGTCAAAGCTAAAGTCTTTTAAAGTTTGAGAAAAACAGTCAGACTGCTCATCATAGCTGACTTAAGGAAGCAGTCTAAAGCTGGATGAAGTAAAAGTGTTTATTAGAAAACAATGATAAATGTCCTTGAAAGCAAAACATTTGGCAGCACTTTACAGCTAGAGAGAAAATATGAAAAGGTCATTATGGAAAAGCCAGAAGTATGGTAACAAATCAGTGAAGTTCTTCTAAGAAGGCATAGATGCAACATGAAGAATTTCATTCGTGAGTAGCTGCTGTAGCTTTCAAAAACATATTGCTGGCTATGCATCAGATTGAAAAGCTGTACTGATATAGATAGTTGTTGGAGAAGTACCGGTAAGTAAAATGGGTATGTTTATGGGCAGGCTCTGCATAATATAGTACAGGGACTTAGTGAACTCCTCACAAATTGTAGCTACTGAGATTGCACAGAGTTGCTACAACAATACATGCTAGTGAACTTCACAGTAGCAAGCAAAAGAAGAGTTGCATGTAACATGTGTTTTGCTTATTGTTGCTGACAGCAGCAACTATGAAAACTGTCACTTTTAACAGTGAGCAGGGAAGTGCTTGATATGGGAATAATATTTGGGTAACAGGGAAAAATAAAAGCAGGAATATTGACCATATGTGCTAAGCAAAGAAATGACAAAATGCAAATGACATTTACTTCTACATGTATGGTGCATAAGCAAAAAGCAAAAAGCATTCTGTGCAACTTATGTGTGAACAGCAAACAGCAATCAACTGCAGCCTGTGAAGGGTGTGGCAATACAGATATGGAAACTTTACAGCAAAATTTTTTTACATGAGTATATGTATCATTTTTGTCTCAGACTAGGGTTACGGGCAATACCTTCATCCACAGGCTGATCATTTTCAGTTTCAGATTTCTCTTTGTCAGTTTCAGTTTGATCATTTCTTTCGTGATCAGTATCACTCTGATCAGTTCTTTCTCTATCGGTATCAGCGGCAGCCATTGCCTCACCCTGATCTGTTTCACCAACATCCGTGGTTTCTTTGCCCGTTTGATCATCTAGTCATCACCAAAGAGAAGGCATGCAATGGTAACAAGCAACATGCATGAGACTAAGTACATGGTGATAGGAAGTTGCAGAGACAATATACATAAGACGTGCAGTCCTCGATAATATTTCACCAGTTAAGACACATATGAGTAAACCTACACTGGTACGTATTACTGTACATTTGTTACAATTGAAATGAAGCAAAAATGTAATACATTTGCACTAATGGAAAAGAATAGATTTTAAATTATGTTCCTTTTAAGAAGAAGATATTGTGAAATGATAAGATATTTATGTTGTGATTTACATATATCCCATGCATGTTACACCAAGCAATTGCTGAGTATTATGGTATTGTGATTTTATTTGTCTTAATCAACATCACTGCTTTGCATGGTGATATCAACTAAGACAATCAGTTTGACCCTTTCAATGCTGTACTATACTCTAACATCCACTGTGTTCAGGGTAGATGTTGGACCAGTGTACAGTGATATGGGGGTGAAAGGGTTCATACTTCACATACAGAGTAATAATGGTGAACTACACGGAATATAAATGTACAATGTACATTTTTAACAATATCTGATTTTACATTTGAAGGTTCTGATTCTATATTCATTCATTTCATGAACATTCTCATGTAATATATTTTTGATGAAAACTTCTTTCTTTTGGAAAATCTGACTTATTATGAATATATTGATTTATTGATTGTATTGTCATAATGCATGTATGCAGTATGTGATATGATTGAATATAAACATGTAATGGACTGTCTGGGCCTAAAATGTTTTGGCTAACATCTTATCACTAACTGATTGCTGGATACTGCTAATATCTTGTCGCTGACTGTTTGCTGGTTAATGCAATATCTGTGAATGGGAAATGTTAATTGTGCATTTATACTGAAATCAATGTCGCTGAGCATTGAAGTCTTGCATCTTCATATTTGTGTCTCACACTTTGGATGATAAAGTTGACTGACATTATTCAGGAACTTGTCTTGTTTTTATATCAAAATGTCTCGCATTGTTCTGATGAAAATCACATTCAAAGTACATATTCATACTTTGAGGGTTTATGTGAACTGATATGTCAAAAGTCTATCGACACAAATGTACAGGACTTCAGAACTAAGCATTTGATTGGTGCATAGTTGTGCAGTGTCAGTGAAATGTACATGTGTGTACCTTCCGTTTTCCCCTCTGGTTCAGTGTCATGAGCTGCCTCCTCCAAGTCTGAACCTGAAACCCGACAGATGAAACAGAATATGCCATGGTGAGCTGACAATGACATGTGACGTGACATGAACAAGGTACAGGTGCATGCAACAATATCACAGACCATGCACTGATACAGACAACATTTGCCTATCATTCTTTTCACACAACTTGATGATCAAACAAGTTTCAAACAAGTTCAAATGCATGCAATTTTAACTTATAAGTATTACATTTTAATATATCATTGATCAGTTTTTGTAGTTTCACTGTACATAACATTCATCCAATATTTGCACAGTTCATCAAGTTTTGTAGGAAAACTATTTTACTGTTCATATATTTTGAACCAAGGGTTTGATTCCAATATTTTACACCTAAATATTATTCAAATTTGCTGATGCATATCGCTTTGTTAATAAAAAGTTGAATCAATTTGTGAAAAAAACTGAGATCAATTTAGTTGTGTTTTGCAACAGTTAAATTATTTGAATTGACATGTAAATCCTTTCATTACATATCTGTAGACTTCAACATTTTATTACATTTAATATTAATGATGGCTTTGGCAAAGTATTTTCAGGAGCAAATCCATAAACACAAATCATCCATGCATGAAGCTACAAATCATACTGTATTAATATCACCTATCCATACATTCAATAGTAAAATATGTGCAGCATTCCATGCAATTTAATACATACAATCAGGACCATTCCATTGTATTGGCAGATTAGGGGTATAAGGGTTCTTTTTTATTGCCAGGTTGCTGTTATGTACTTATTTATAAGTTTTAAGGAATTGTGCATTTGTAATACATTAGAATCAATGGCAGGTATCTCTTCATTAAAAATCATCAGTGTCAAAATGATAAGGGGGTATTGTTTCTATAGCAACAACAGACCTTGCTTTATTCCATCATACACTTGCATTTTTTCTTTTAATTTTGTAAATTCGTGGCATGATCAGTCTTTTAACAAATTAATATTTACAGCCTGATTTTTAAATGACATTATTTATGATCAATGACACTTCATGTTTATAAAAAAGACTCAATTGATATTTAAGACTTGGCAAGATTAAATCAAGATTAATTAAGATTAAATGTTTCTCATATGGATGAAAATGCTCAGAGAAAATGTTTTTAATTATTTTCCCTTCATGAAATACGATTGCTACCTACAGTTTAATTGCATTTTGAGGTAAAATAAAGCATCATCAATTTCATATCAATGATAGCAAAAGGTATTGCCAAAATGTGCTTGTCAATCAATCGTTTGATCAGAAATATTTTCTCAATGATAAAATAATTTCCTGACACAGAGAGCCATAGAACAAGAACAAAGATGTAGCTTGTAAGTGGAAGTGAGAATTTTGGACAAGGCAGATTACCTTCAAAACCCTGATACTAATGCAGTAGATCTTTTACCCAAGATGCATTTGGACATTGTTTGATTTCAGAAGCAAACATATTTTAAGCTGCTGGGTAATAGGATATGATAAAGCTGTGAAGTCAAATTTTCCCATTTGTTTGAACAAGACGCACATATTTTGACCACTATGTACAAACATTGCCATTTGTTTTTAATTTAGAATTAAACTGTAGACACAGTGTTGATTTATGGTACATTATTTTGGTATTCATTAAACCAGCAAGTGCACATCATGAAAGGTCTGCCATGCATGTGAGCTTAGTGTGTATTCATGTGTTGCAGTGAATTCATGCTGCACAATTTGAAATGCTTTCATTCACAACTCATACCAGTGATTTGTATTGATAAGTGAGCACTCCTTTATGCGTGCAAAATTAAGTATCTCAAACATAAAAGGAAAACATAAATAATGGTATTTAACTTATTACAAATATAAAGCATAAATATTTTGATGCAAAAAACAGTTAATACATTGATTCCCTTACCACTGTCAGAGTTTACTGGGTTAGAAGGAAAAAAGAAAAACAACAGAAATAATGACAAACAGAAATCAACATCACATGAATTCAGTGTCATTGAGTTCAACAAATTATCCTTCACATGAACAACTATAAATTGTGTATGTGAACAGAATTAGCCCCACCATAAGTGTTTGTAAAATCTGTGTCCAGTATGTGCAACATTGTGGTATTACAACTGAAGTTTACCAGCTAGTTAGTGGAACAGATGATAGTGAAATCTGATTTGTGATTTGTGCCAAACAAGATTTAGAAGAATAAATTTTGTAGAAATTCAAGACCAAAAGATTCACACCATTCAGACTAAGGAGAGATAATCAATACACTAGAATCGATGCAAAACTCCTATACTGCTACAGCTTGATTAAGATGGATTGTTCTGAACTGAGAGAGTTGTTATTCAAATTCTGGTCAGTGTGCCTCTGAGCTGATTTGACATGCCACTGACCCCAGAATGTACCCTTTGATGGAACAAAAGTTAACCCACTTTATTCAGTTTATGACTTGTGAGTTGAGAACTGACTCAAGGTAATTTTGAGAAATTCTTAAACCAACTCAAAGAATTCAGAAACCTTAAAGTGCACATCGACACAACATGTAGTGTAATTTCAGCAGTCATGTGTTCTTGGAAGAGATGTTTTCAAGCATACAATCTGAACATCACACAATGTATATCAAAGATGTACTTTCAATGTCAAATAATAAAATAGACCACATTTTACATATACTGTATATGTACATGGTGTATCCAATATGTGTGTAGTTAAATACCGTAATACATAAACTGTATTTTGCACATTCTAATCTTGCTTAATTTTTTTATCATAGACAGTAACTTTCTTCACTGTGTATTTATTTCTATTAGATATTTAAGTATATACACACCAGCAGGCTTTGGAGGCCAGGATGTTATTGGGTGAAAACTGACAAGTGCCAATCAAGACATCAACAAAGGCACAAACTGACAAAGCAAAGTAACTATCATTATGACTTTAAAATTTGGCTATTCAAACCACTAACATACCATCATCTACATTGTCAGGACGAAATTGTAAAGAGGAAGATAGATAGATGAAGAAAATCAGTTCAGCTCCATTATGAATACATTTAGATTTTTTAACTTTCTAAACATATGAATAAATGAAACATCCAATATGTGAGTTGCATAACTTATGAATTCAAGTCTGATCATTTAAAATTTAGGTGAATTCAGTTGATTTTGATATCTTTGAAGAAGTTTATTTCTTGTGTTTCATTTGAGAGCCAAGCCAAATGCAGCTTTTGGTATGTTGTATTTATTTGAAGTTTTGAAAAGCTACTACTTTAGTAACTGTGTGGCCAGAATGAATACAAAACCTAAGACTATGGGAGATTATGATTTATTGTGCAAGCTTTGCTATATGGTTCATCACATTCCTGGATGCTTTGGTCTTCAATTCTAATATTGTGTTGACAATTCAAATGAACATTTCAATGGGATTTACAGTGTCGATGCAGCAATACATTACCTGAACTTAAAATGCCTGATTTCAAACTGAAAACTTCGACATGTATGGCTGTATCCATGTCTTTACATACATGAGTGTTTATTATGATGCATTTTTACTTCTGGTCATAGTGACAACAGGATTGTGTGTTGCTAGTGTGTAGTTGTATTACAATCACTTGAAAAATTTTTTGTGATACAGTGTAGTAGGCACACGGTTTGAAAATGCAATCATACTCTCTGTTGTTCATTAATTGAACTCCGTTGAAGGAAAAGTTTTGTGGCTGAAATACAAATCATCTCTCAATGTAACACAGTTCATTCATAAAATCAATGGATCAAAGGGTGAAAACACTGATAACAAATCTATGAACTCAGAGAAATTTCAATTCATTTCTTTATACCTGGCGGCAACAGAACTTCAATAAAAATTAAAAATATATATAATTAAAAAGAGGTGCACTTACTTTCTTCTTTTTCTTTAAGTTTTGTTCTGACATTTATAATGGCTGTCTCTGTAGCTTCCTCTCTGGCTAGCTGTACTTGTTTTTCTTTGTGGGCTTCCATCCTAGGTTTGATTATTTCATCCATGTCTAATACCTGTGTGGCAAATCAACATGAAAAAAGACACTACATCTCAGCTAGGTTGTATTTGTTTCACAAGGCGCTGTACTATACTGTAGTGGTTTCTTAGCATGTCATACAAGTGACATAGTGAAAGGAATTTTGAAAACTGACTTCTGTACAAATGACTGATGACAGACTGGGTAAACATTTGGTTTGGAAACCTATCCTTTGAATGCTATCAAATCCAGCTTTTCAAAAGATTTGCTTCCCTGCTAATCATTGTTGCTCAAACTCAAACGAATGGCATCTCGTTATTTTCAGATGACTGTCTTCCTACAGGTATACTGTAAATTACGGTAATCGCTGCAATTAAAACGGGTACATTTGTTAACGGATCAGAAACCAGTTATCAGTGGGATGAATTTGGTATTAAAGTAGTACACACCTCCAAAGATTCTGTGTGAGAAAAGTCACTTCATAAACAAATGAACTCAACAATTTTTAGATAAAATTGCATATTACAAGTAAGCTTACCGTAGCATTGTACTTTTGTGCAAGCAGATGACAGAGTGTTGTCTTGCCTGACAGTGGTGGTCCAGTGATGCATAATTTACATGGTGGTCTAGGCTGAGGACCTACTAGGTATGGACGGGGATTTTTCAGAAACTTATCCATTGCTTCCTCACTGGACAGAACATAGATCTTATCAAGAAAACTGTGAAGGTGAAACAGGAAAATATCCAGTTAGAATGTACATTTAAGTTACTAGTATTAAGTGTTTATACTTGAAGACATTGCATCTTCCTGTTTGAAAATGCAGTATAATATAAAGGCCCAAGTTCAAGTTCAACGTCCAAAATGGTCTCAACAATGATAATAACATTGCATAAAAGTTTAGTTTTTAAAGATGATTTGGTGATGAAAGGTTGGGGCAGATACGTCTGTACATTTTGTAGCTTTTTAATACAAAACTTGTAGAACCATATTGTTTCTCATGTGGCTAAGTTGAAGATAATGCAAGGATATGAGTAATACATTTCAATCACATTTTTGAGGAGATAGATATCAATTGATTTCATAATATAAAGCAGACAAATACAATTTCCATACCTGACTGCAAACTCTGGTTTTCCCATCACTACATTTCCTTTTTGTAGTTCTACAGGGCAAGCCCTAGCCCATCTACTACGCCTCCATCGATATCTTGGAGCAACCATTTCATTGCCAGCAAGTGTTCTCATCAATTCATCTGTTTCCAAGTCTTCTGGAATCTCCTCACCATCAGGGTCATGCAGACGGATTGGCACAGCGGCCCGTCGCAAAGTGAAAGAGTTCAGTTTTGTCTGTAAGTCCTTGAAGACTTGGTTTATATTTTTGTTTGCGTCAATTTCAATGACATACTGCTGATCATGGTCAGCCATGTAATCCTAGTGAAAGAACAATGTACAACCAATCAACTAAATTTCAAAACTGTATGATAAATCTGCATCAAATCTACTGAAAGAATAATGACAACAGTTATTAAGAACCAGGTGTCTGCTGAAGCCCAAGAAAACTGATGTCTTTTGCCCAGACATGTAGTCTACTATTCCCTTGCTATAACAGATCACGCCTTCATAACAATAAGAAAGTGAACACAGTATTCTGGACTACCCTTATAGAATATTTAATAAATACACCAAATATAGTACAGGGTGGTTCACCCTTATATACATATCCTCCATTTTTGTGTTCAGAGAAAATTTTTCATTGCCATCTCTTTTGATCAACATAGACAAAGAAATGCCTTACAACACTAGAACACATATATTTTAAAACTTCAAAAGTTACTCACCTCTAATACTCTCAGCATCATATCTTTATAGGTTTGAATATTTGCGTCTACTTGCTGGGGCAAATCTTCAGGTCTCTTGACAAGCCTTTCTATGATTTCAAAACCTACTTCTACAGTTTCTTCCTCAGCCTGCAACATAATAAAATCATGAAAGTTTGAAACTAACACCCCTACCAAGAAAATTAACCATTCCACACAGCAGATAGAGTGGATCAAACCATTCATGAAGATAAGTTAATTGTGCCAGCCTAGGACATGCTTGGGTCGATGAAAAACGGGGCCAAAAAGTACGGCAGCATAATTTGCATATGATCAGTAACTAAACTTTGAAATCAAGAGGGATACTGTAACATAAACCAATGATCAAACATAAATCATTGAATAACAACTCAGTCAAAAAACAAAGAACAAAATTGGGGGTAACTCTGATATAAAAACTTGTCATCAAATGAGCTCCTCATTGCATATCAGGTTTGGATACAGTTTAAAGTTTACTTTAACTACACCAAATCATTATTAATTGGGATAATACAAGTTAATTGGAAGTTTTCTAACTCAGTAACAGTAACTTAGTCTCCATACACCAAAGATTTGCTTGAAGTAAACAGCAAAGTATGCAAAACAACAATCTCGAGTAGCTGATGTATCACATCATCTTTCATGGAACTGATTGACTCCAGTGAACAACTGCTAAGTATTGCTGGTATTGACTTTTCTCTAAAAGTTAGAATATCATACTCATAATTTGAGGACACTTACAAATAGCGTTTTCACATGAAACTGCAAAATCAACTTCTTTAATGACTGAAGCTTTCTAAAAAGTAGAATTGCCAATATTTTCATTATTGTTGTTTTCTCTACCTTTCCATCACATTAAATGTGACCTGTATCGGTTTTCTTAACAACTTAAACATTAGATCATTTTTATTGAACACAAGCTCTACAGAATCAATGACTATTGGGGACACACATTAATTTTTGAGAAGCCCATTTGACAAAGCATGCAGGATGAATCAGAGACAATACTACAAAGTTGACAACCAGAAGGACTTCCTCCTGGAATGTCAGGATCTGTCTCTTCTTAGTGTTGGCCATTTCAAGTTGCATTTGATAGGACATCTCCCGACGTATCCTCTCTTGTATTTCATAAGCCTGTCGCATCATTCGCTGCATGTTTTGAAATGGTACATACACGGGAGGTCAACAGTTAGCGTTAGAAATAGAAGAAGTTGAAGAACACAGACAGCAGATCATGCAGAATCCTCTTTTCTATATCTGCTACTGCTACAGATCATAGCAACTTTTCCATTCTTCCTGACACTCCTAACTTAAGTTAAAGCCTTTCATTGGTCTGACCCAATTGTTTCTACAGAACAAAGTAGGGCCCTCTATGGTGGGGAAAGCAGGATGAGAAATGTTACCTGTTCTATGAGAGAAGCTACACAGGAATACAGTGACAGAATACTAATGATACCACAGACAACAGGCTTCCATTGTCATAAAGATCAATCTAGGATTGAGATTTAGATGGAAAATATTTCAAACTCAGACATATTAACCCATGGCAAGAGATAATTTTAGAGTTTTTGTGTATGCTTGCTTGTTTATTGTGGAAAGACCTTAGTCAACATGCTGGAAGAGAGACGGCACTGCATGACAAGTTGATGTTTACCTTTAAATCTAAGTATCTAAGATTCTAAGTACCTACATGTATAAAGTAATCACACTTCTGACATATTCTTAGTTTTCATATTCTACTGCATGTCAAGGAATACCAGTAAAAAATGATTATCACCATACCTCCTCTTCTCCAAGTTCCTCCTCAGCTTCCTCCTCCTCTTCCAATTCTTCTTCTTCCTCCCCCTCCTCTTTGTCTGGTTCTGGTTCTGGTTTCTCTGGATCCCATTGATCTTTCACATACATTTCATTAGTGAGGGGATCAACACGCTGTCCTGTCCTTCTGTAGTGAAGGTCTGCATCCGGTAGCTACACCGTAATAACAAGACATCCAGACTTCGTTTTTAACGTTTCAAGATAGTTGTACTGTTAATGTTTTGCTCAGACAGAACAGTTTGTTGTTAATGTTATATTCTCAGGGAACACTTTTACTCTCAATAATTTTTGCAGATGGAATATTACACTTCCATACACAGAAAACCTATATGGATGGTCTTTATATAATCTGTCTCATCATTAACCCTTTGATAATCTTCACAAAAAAGGAAAATAATGTTATCTTTGAAATGTGTTGAGGCGTACATGTATCAAAAGCAGTGATATACATGTTACTGTTACACACCTTGAGATTTATGATGAAATCTGGTTTCAATTTCCAGTTTTTGACAAGTTCAAGTTGGTCAACAACTCTCATGTAGTCTTCACAGAGGGATGGGAAGCCATCCAAAACATAACCTGAAATCAATAATAAAATTCAATGTGCTATATTGACTCTCTCCATACTTTATTCAAACAGTATATTAATAGATCTATACTTTTGTAATATATATTTGTCAGATGTACTAAATTTGTCACACTTAACAACAAATAAACAAAGTTACAATATCTAAGCTCTACAGCTTCTAACAAGTTGGTGCGTGTGTATCAGTTAAAGTAATAATATATTGATGTGAAATTTTGGTACAAACAGTAGTGTATCTCTACCTGTGAAGTTATCCCAGTAAGCCACCTTTCATATAGTAACCAATAAAACTAGTGGGAACCCAAAAAGTGGTGGTTTAGAGATAATGCCTGTATGTGTTTTAAAAAACCCTTAGAGTGAAGTATAATGGAAACTTTGAAATAAAATTTTATCTATACTTGAAAGGACCAGTGGCTGTAGCTTCTGATTTTTTCACTGTTTTTATTTTGTTATTTTGTATGTCAACTGGAATTATACCGGATTTTCTGAGAGTAGGCCCATTCGAAAAACCGTCCATGGGCGGTTATTTGGGGGGTGGGCCGTTATTAAGAATTTTAAATTTCATCTCAACCTTTGTCTACGGCATTTCAACTTGACTCCCCTTGAAAAAAATTACCTACGCAAAGGTCAAAAAGTTTTATATAGCGTACAAAATAAAATAAGTTACACTTCTAAGATAATTACTTCGGCGATATATGTCCGTATCCCCCTATTTATGCTACTAAAATGCAGGTGGAATGATCCAGGAGAACGCAAAGTCAACGTTAGAGTTTGCCACACAATGCCGACAATGATTGACAGATGAAGCAGGAGCCAGGAATTTTCCATTCTGCACGATGGGGATCATGAAATAAATAAAATGACTATCATACAAAAAAATACCGTCAATGACGCTGTACCTTCTCTAATGTGTGGCCAGGTCAGGTAATTGGTTGTTGGCATGGAGTTGTTGGTAAATAGTTGATGATGTAGGGGTATGAGGTGGGATATGGACCAAAAGAACCCAAAAGATGATTAAAAACATCAATCAAAAAAATTCTAAGCTACAGTATAAACTGCCTAAAGATAGTTCAATGTGGGAAAAAAGTTAAATAATTCCGAAATAAGAAATAACAGTCCAAAATAGTAATGACGCGCTTCCCTACTGACCTGAGTATATGTGAAATACTCAACCTGGCATCTGTAAATTAAATGTATACCAAGTGAACATTTTAAGTCACTTTTAACTGTTTTTAATGGATTTTCCAAAGAGTCCTGTGGAAGTGATGAAAAACACTTATCTGGTCTTGTGTTTGTACCGGTATAACCTCATGGCTGATAATTGTCATAGTATTGAAAAAAATTGAAAGTGAAGAAATTACTGTTTTTAACAGGCATATTTTCCTTGAAATACATGACCGTGTAAAGAATATATGCTAAAAGTGTTTAAGAGTAAATTTCTTTTCAAAAAATAATTTAATCTGTGACCAAAGGATTTTTATTCTTTGAGTTTACAAATTCAAACATTGCAATTTGTTCAATCATCTTGTGCAGTGCAAAATTTATAAAATGACTGAAAAACAAAAAAAAATGGCAGAATTACAATCTTTGTGATGTAAAATTATGGGTTGACATCACGATAATTGTTAATCTGTTCGAAGTACTACTATACTATAATTTAAAAAAGAAAAGTTCATGCAGAAACGGTAACATATATTGTCAGCAATATAGTGTTAATTTTGACTTTACATCAAAATATGCCTTTGCTGGATACCAAATATATAGGGTGAAATATTAAAATCAGCCATGTTCAGCAAAATCCACACAACAGCATTGATCCTTTTCTAATTTGATTTGATTTGCTTATGTTATCCTTGTATGACAGTCAGTACAATATGGAACTTGAACACAACACAGTGAATAAGTATGCTGTAAATGAAATGGTGTGGCTGCATCCACATGCAGCAATAGGAGTGCCTTTGTCTCTCACCCCTCATTTCCAACCTGTCCCATCCCTGAAAAAATAGTTTGGTCATATATTTATAATGTTAATAATTTCTGTATTTGTTAAAATGTGCGCATCTCAAAAACTTTTCATCATAAACATTTTTATTGTTTTTTATGGCTGACCAGTCAGTTAATCTCTTTATTTTGAATATTTGCGCATTTTTCCTCAGTATTTGACATTTTCAGAATACCGTCTTATTCAGTTTGTCATTTTCTAAAAGTTTAAATGCTCCATTGTGTGGTCAAGCTTTCTACAAGCATCAAATGTGGTACTTCATATAGGAAGGTCTGCCTCTAGAGGGCGGGCATCATGAACAGTGTTTGTTGGTTATTTCCTCCACATTAACTTCTGGTTGTACTGTAAACGTTGAACATGGCCGACGTCCGATTTTCCTGTCTAAAACTTTCACTCATTTTCGTTCATATGACTCTGAAACTCCAGGAAACGATTGGGAAGAAAGAGTTATCTTGAAATATTGAGGTACTCGCCGATATTTTGCAAAATTAAATGAGAAAAAATGCAAGGAAAATGCCGACAGGCTTACACGATGAACGTTTCCAGACTCGGAGGCATATGATCATCTCTGCAGATTATGCAACAGGCCCATATCACGTGAGGCCATGAGGGGATATCCACGCAACTCAGTACCAAACACTAGCGCACACAGAGTGAGCAAAAACAAAGTGAGTACCCCTAACGTAAGCTCAGTAGTCTGTAATAGATCGTAGTCAACTAAGAAACCTTGAGAAAGGCTTAACACTGTGGCTATGCCGCTAAGTCCCTTTTGATTTTTGTCACAGCTCAAAATCGTTCTCCCACACCTCAACCTGAGCCATGAACACCCCCACAAGTTTATGATATGACCCATCACAATGGCATGACGTCAACGGATCTTGACAGACGGAAGTCTTGACAGACGGAAGTAGTTGACACCAGCATACTGGTTTTCAACTCTAATACCTTCTCTGTCTATAAATAGACACGAGAAGGTAAAAATAACTCTGTTTCATTATTTTTTTATTAATGTACATCATTACTTTTTACGTTTTTTTCGCTTTGATACAAAAATCTGATGATTTTCTTCGCGTAAATTTGTTGCATTCACAAACGTAACAGTAGTAGTAATCCCTAGTAGAAATGGTATGATCCACAATTGTTTACGATTATTGACCTCTTTGTGTGCAACCATAGACCCTCTCGAGGGTCTATGGTGCAACGAATGTGAAACACTGTATCTATTTTCACAAGTTCGTAACTTGTCACGCTTACAAACTAGGTCAACCTCAGAACACGTGCACACGTCAAAATCTGATCGATGATTTTCTTCGCTTAAATTTGAATGCGTTCGACAAACCATGGAGGCATATATAAAAAAAAATGTCTATATAAAAATTTAAAAAGGTTTTTCCTTTTTTGTTATTGGCAAGTAAAATCTAGCGTAAAACTGTTGGTCGAGGATCCCTGCAGTACGTCACTACAGTGACGTAGTAGGCGGTGACCTCTCAACTTCTGAACACGTACCAAGAGATTACGGCCAGCATGCAGCATCCGCGCGCCACGAATAATCATAGATCCTAGGACTGAACTTTCCCCCACCCCCCGAGTAAAAGTTTGGTTTCAGTTTTGTGAGACTGGGAATGTCCATAAGACGAACGATGGTCATCGACATCACACGAATAATCTCTCAGTTTGTGTTTAGAAGTTGAGAGGTCACCGCTACGTCACTGTAGTGACGTACTGCAGGGATCCTCGACCAACAGTTTTACGCTAGCAAAATGGCGGTCTCCGTGTAGTTATGTCGGGCAAACTTAGAAAAAAAGGCGATATTTCAGTGAATTTTGAGCGGACTTCTGGTCTGGTTAGTCCCTAATAACCAAGCTGTCGATGAGTGTTGGCAATTTGTAATTTGGATGGAAAATATTTCGAAATATCGTCGAGCAAACTTCCGCAAAGGGTGCTTGCGGCGGAACATGGACGCTAATAGTCTATGGAATATCCCATAGCTGTGGTGGCGGGGTTAAAATCGTAAAAGTCAAAACCAGCCCGTAAAGGCATGAATCCCGTCTGAAAACACCACAGCTATGGACCCACAGCTAAATCATGGACCTTGTGTTGTCACGGTTGTGCGTTGATTATCCATGCGTTATTTTTACCTGACTCGTAATTTATTTTTCCATGTGTGATTTTATTTTCCAAAGAGATGTGTATAATTATTATTGCAATTTGTGTTGATATACAAATAAAAGAAATCTTGATCGTATCGTGGGTTCAGTTTAGTTTTATGCGTGCGTGAATGAGTGCATGAGTGTCAGTTTATGTTATGATGCATCAGAAAATTGCAACATTGTGTCCTTTTTGTTGAAGATGGATCTGTTAGAATTTGTAGCGCACAATGATGAAAAAGAAAACAAAACTCGAGAGAAAAAAATGAGTGGATGTTTTGCAGCGTTCTACCGCCATTTATTTTTGGTTTTGTGATCAACAGTGATAAAATAACTCATTTATTTTTTAGTTAATTGGCGGTAAATTTATACCTAATTACGGCCCTGGGCCGTTATTTAGTTACAGGTGTGAAGCAGACAATGTAGCCATTTTCTGTTTAACGGCCCTGGGCGTACTCTCAGAAAAATCCGTAGTTCTATTCCCCAAAAATGTTGCAAGATCAACTATTTATCTTGTCACCACAGCGTCTTTAGGTGTAAACACTAAAATGCACTGTTGTTTACATTTGAATTCTAGTCCAGAAGAGAATTCATTTGTCAATGATAACAATGCAGTCTACACATGTACAGGCTGAGTTGACAAGCTCAACACTGTGCATTTCATTATGCTTTGCGAAGTAGCAATAGAATTGTGGTTAACATCACAACAAAAACAGTAAACAAATCAAAAGTTACAGCAAGCTACAGGCCCTTTAAGAAAATTAATTACCATGATGGGCAACTTCTGGAGAATTGATTTTTTCTTCAATCATTTTTGCCACCATTTCTTCTGGCAATGCCTCGCCTCTAAGTAGTATCTCACTGGCTCTTTTACCCATCTCTGTTTCAAGCTCCATATTTTGATGGATAAGTTCTGTGGGACTAACAAGCTGACATCTCCAGTTCTGGGCCAGCTTTTTTGCCAGTGCTGTCTTTCCGGCTCCTGGTTTACCCACTATGATGAAACACGTTGGTTTGGAATGTAAAAATCTGAGTTCAGTCTAAATGAGAGGTACAATAAGAGGAGAGATAAAAGTGTTATGAACTGGTTCAAAAATACATTATCAATGTAGTGAGCAAGGAAAGTACAGTAGGGAATTTTGGCCAGCATTGTTTGCCAATAGCGAGACCACTATTATGTCACAGCAGAATGATACTTGGATTTTGTTTTGCTGTGTAGGTGAAGCTTTCCTCTGTTTGTCGCAGTATTAGCTGTGCTTGGCTAGGCTGTGTGTTACCAGTTTAGGCGGGAGACCTATAGCTGGTGACACAGAGCCCTGCCAGGCGGAGCTAACACAGTGTTTGACTTCAGTAATTTATGAGCAGTTGGATTATGGCACAGACTCTGAACATGACACTATAATAACTTATATGACTGTGCTTTAACAATTACACCAGTATATTATTATTGTCTGAGCTCTCTGTTCTTTTTCCCAAAAGCAGCAACCCTAGGAAAATAATTGAAAAGGTTATATTATATCGTGTGGCTAAATACTATACCAACAGCTCACCTGATATTCATCAAATGGGTCTGCATCCATTGGCTGCAACAATTCTGACAGTTGACTGGACTGTGCATCAATAAAACTTGTCACACTGACAGCTCTGCTGGTATCTGGGTCTAGATGTCCTGCAGGCAGATCAGAGGGACTGGCCTCCTCAACTGACTCTAGTGCATTCATTGTAGCTGGCCTTGTATCTGCTAGGTCCAGTGTTACACTAGGTGTAACAGCAGGTGGTTCTTCCTGTTGGGGGAAGCAAAATAGTCAGAACAATTCAATGTAATTTTAATCGCAGCACATCATAGTACATGAACTTGTGATGTATTTGGTGGACAGACACATGCAGTCGAAGAAGAATGATTGTACCACAGACAATGTTTGGTCCCGTTGATACATGAATAATTCAAATTACTACTGTACTACTGTTAAAATTTACTATTTATGTCATGCACACATGCAGAACAATATTAAAGTGACGCAAACTAAAGCTAAAAAGACTGTACAATGCACATATCGTTGACATGCATCTCATACCTGATTGTCAATCTACCTGTAGCTTGTTTTTATCAATGGATCTATTCAAAAGTTATTGATAGATCCAGGTTGAAATCATCTTTGACATCTGTACCAAAAACAATGACAGGGTGAGCAGACATTATTGCAACAAAAGAAAAAACTCTGCATCTTATTGGCCATGTACATTTGACAGCATATGTGTTTTAGTTTCATTTTGGTAAATTATACCCCTACAGTCTTTGAATAAAGAATCTTGCATACACAATTTAAACTTGAAAGTAAACGATCATTTATGCTCACAAAAGAAAAGATTTCATTTCTGATTCTTGTGAGTGCAAATTTCGACCAGCAACCTCACTCATTTTCCACAATCATTTAAAAACACTTTAATATTAAAAGCAATGTGTATAACACATGCCAGTAAATACTAATATATGTTGGATCCTATGCACACATTCAACAGTTCTGAATAGTAAACTTATAAGCATCATAGACTCTGCATGTTATAATACCCACTACATGTAGACTTTCTCGATTTTGTTATATTTTGTTGCCAGTTGGATCTCTCAGTCTTTAGCCAATAAAAATGAAAATACAAAACCGCCTCAGGACATCATTTTTGAAAGAGACTTACGATGAGAAACAAATCCACAGGTTTCTTGTTTATTTTGTTTGCTTTGACATCAGATGATATTCAAAGTCAAATGATTCACAGCAGTAATTTTGCTGAGGATCTCAGAACTACATGTAAACAAAAGAATATTTTTTTCACCTTTTACCTAAAATCTGCCCACACTGAGATAGAAATTAGAAGCATGTATAATAATTATTCACTCAAAATAATTTTTTCTTGGACACAGGCATCAACTGTCTTAAATATGGAAATATTCCTAATACAGCTTTAAAAGAAAGTGCATTCTTTTGTCTTTGTGAAAGTTGCAATCCTGAAAGTATGTAAAATTTACATAAATCATAGTGTTTCAAGGGATATCAGAATAGGGCTGTTCACAGTTGACATCATTGTTCTTGCATTAATATGCAAAAAATAAATATTTGTCTGCATTTTTATATTTCGCTTTTGAAAATTATGCATGCAAGAACAACGAAAAAACATCTTAGTGGGCGACTGCTAGTAATCTCGTTATGATACAAATATTTTGTGTGGTTGAGACAAATAGTCTCATATAATTAAAGATTGCAGTATGAATTGGATATTGGTTGAACTTTGAGTATCTCCCTAAGTCTGTCTCACAGTCATGTTATAATACTACGCTACTTATTTCTTATTTTACTGACAGTGTCATGTACCATTGGTTAACACATAATTTGGCATTCACGTGACACAAACGATTTCACTGCATTATCAGC
Source organism: Ptychodera flava (assembly GCF_041260155.1). Lineage (NCBI taxonomy): Eukaryota > Metazoa > Hemichordata > Enteropneusta > Ptychoderidae > Ptychodera > Ptychodera flava. Next base: position 5,559,534 of record NC_091937.1, on the reverse strand, counting down.
ATTTGGCATTCTGCTGCCATGGCCATACTAGTTTTGGATGGGAGAAGTTCCAACCACACAAAGTAGACGGTAAACCCTTTAGGGTTTGGGCAAAGGAACTGTTACAGAAGAAAGTACCGCGAACCTACTACACTACTACAGAATCTCAACAATTTAAACTGTTAAGAATTTTAAATTTATTCCTTTAGGATAACCATTTATACTTGAACAAATGACTTAACCATTGTTCTTCATGCCCAGATAAATACAGAGAGTATCTCGTCAGGAAAGTCAGTTTAAACACTGTTAGAAACTTGTCAACAAATCTAAGTTAGCGTTGTCGTTCACGAGTACACAACGCATTAAAATGTTTTTAACGCTTCGAAAAAATAGCGATGTGCACCCGTCAAATGACCCTTGAAATCGACAGTTTTTCAAGAGTACGGTCTGAGAACATCATGCACTGTATACTTCCTCAGTTATCAACAGATCTTTTGCATGAATATGACAAAATAAGATGATTTTTGTGACAAATGGTTGACCGACATCTTACCTCTCCGTTCTCCGCCATTTTGTTTGGTATCCATAGCGATCACGTACAATCTCGCGAGAGCTCGGAAACCACGCACTGCGAAAGACTTAGCACACCTAACTACGTCAAAAGTAATACAAGTGTTTTAACTTTAGTGATATCGCCTAAGAAAGCTTTAGAGGATTACAAAGTAAGCACTTTAGTCAATAATTTGTGCTATATATAGATGAACATTTCTTTCTTTTCATAGTTTTGTGTAAATTAAAGCACAGGCGCTCGAACCGTGATCTGTGAAAATGGAAATCAATATCAATAAACTGATCACAAAAACTTTTGTAGTGTCTCCTGTCGCGGTCGCGTCTGATGACGTAAACACAAAATTGGTCGCGCTTCGCTGTATGGGCAATCACATACACGGTCCCTCAGACAGGAGACACTACAAAAGTTTTTGTGATCAGTTTATTGATTTCCATTTTCACAGATCACGGTTCGGGCGCCTGTAGGATGTACGTACGCGTACGTGCTCCTAGATCCTACAGGTGGCCGTATATAAATAGAGAACTAGGGAGACTGTATGAAAGGTCATCGTCTTCGGAAGTTCGGTACAACGCCTCATCGGATCGCTGCGCCGTGCTTGGATATACCGTGCTGTGTTCCTGGCGTTATACGGCCTCCAAACATAACGCCGGGAACACACAGCACGATACAAAGGGCTAACTGTTGACAGTTCCTCTTAGCCACCGTGGCAAGTGCCGTAGAAACTGATATTCCCCCACAACCGAGAGCCGATGGCGAGTGCCGGAGGCCGAGCGAAAACGTTCGAGCATGGACGTTTACTAAACCATAGACCCTCGTTTTTTGGAGGGTCTATGACTAAACGTTCATGGTTCGAGTTGCTCTGACCGCGGCATAATAGATTCATCGTTTACGTCCATACAGTTGCTCGTCGAAGGCGAAGGTCCCTCTGTTTGTTACTAAGGGACTGGTCAGTTTCTTCAGCCTGGGGGGGGCCGGTGGATTCATGGGGGGGGGTCACCCTGTTTTTGACTTTGGTGATAGGGGGGGGGTCACCATGTTTTTGAAATGCCCAATAGGGGGGGGGGGGTCAGTGTGTTTTTGAATTTGACACAGGCTCATCATTGCCTAAAATGCTAGTGTCAGCCACAAAATTCATCATTCAGTTGTATTTTTCGGCGCGCCCTTAGGGCGCGTAACTTTAATAATCAGTCATATTTTTCAGCACGCCCAACTTTAACATATCAAGCATACATACATCAGAGATATCTGTATGTTCAATATTTTTCAGCGTGCTCTTCAAGCTCATTACTTTAATATATCATACATCTTTCAGCATGCCCTTCAGGTGCATGACTTTTACAAGGCATATATATCAGAGATATCAGGATGTTTCATATTTTTGGCGTGCCCATGACGAATTCCTGATACTTTTCTGTTCTCTCTGTGAGAATTCAGTATGAGAAAGCAACATGCACAAATATTTCACAATATATTTGATACAGTGACTTATTTTAGAGATAGAAAAATGACAAGATATCTTTCCTTCTCATTGATGCAATTATTTTCCTTTGTTTCATAGGTTTTCTGTAGAAAGATACTTTTTTATGAACAAAATAACAGTTAAAAAAGGCAGTTTTTGTCATTATTAGCTGTGCTTTTATGGTTTCAATGTTACACAAGAAAAGATCCTCTCAGACACTGTACACATCAGATTTGGCTAAAAAAGCTCTCTATGGCTCCTCAGTAGATTTAATTGGATGGTTGGCAAGTCTTAACACCCATCAAAGTTTTTGATTCACTGCTTTTTCCTCTTTGATATTAATGATTGACATCCATTTCTGTACAACAGTTCAGGACATCTGGTTAAGCAGAGAAAGTGTGAAATACATTCACAGCTAATTCAAAATACAGCTCATTCAAAATGTACTGTATTTAAACTTTAAGATTGACACTTTGAAATTCCTATCTTACAACTGACATGTCAACAATTTCACTAAAACATAGAATGACTATTTAAAATATAAATATATGTAAAATGTAAAATATAATATATATATATATATATATATATATATATATATATATATATATATATATATATAATATATATATAATTTATGTCCATCTTTTGTTTTACCTTTGTCGCGCCGGGGGGGGGGGTCACCCTGTTTTAGAAATTTGGAATAGGGGGGGTCACCCTGTTTTAAAATTTGGAATAGGGGGGGTCAGCCACTTTTTGACGTCGGCAAAAAATAATCCACCGGGCCCCCCCCAGGCCGAAGAAACTGACCAGTCCCTAAGGGACCTTCGCCGTGCGACTGTTCACTGACATAGCAGGGAACCCCTACGAGGCGCCATATGAAAAAAAATTAATTTACACGATCACCCTTATTTCAGAGATAGAATAGCTAGGAAATGTATAAAGAGAGGATTTTTAATATATATATATATATATATATATATATATATATATATATATATACACACACACACATACAAACACATATACATTGGCCATACATATACATATATATTTGCCCTATACACACACACACACACACACACACACACACACACACACACACACACATATATATATATATATATATATATATATATATATATATATATATATATATATATATATATATTATATATATATGGTAAAAAATGATAACAAGTAGAACAATATAAAGGAAAATGAGGGCAACTCCACACATCGGCTCACAAGTTTGTTTAATATTGCGAAAGGATCATTGCATTTAGTTTGTGTGGAATTCATGGCGAGACACCGGTGAATCGATAGTGCTTTGACCCTAGTCATGAGATCTGGGTCCCCGGTAAACCGGTTTGTTGATTGAGTGATTCGTCTTAACGGTGTTTCGGAACCAAAAATCGGGTTCCTTCATCAGTCGCTCTTTTGTTTTGTATATCCTCCGCTTGGTTGTGTGATAAGGGACCGTTCAGTTTTTACGGCCTGGGGGGGGGGCCGGCAAAATCTTGTCGCCGATGTTCAAAAAATTATAGACCCCCCTGCATTTTTGGTGAAAAAAAGATGACCCCCCCCTTGTCAGACGAAAAAATTTGATGACCCCCCGGCTGAAAAATAACCAAAACTCATATGTCATATTTACCCGCATGGTTTGGATTTGAACTCCGGTACACGGCGCACTTTATCCGCATAGTAGAGATGCCAGTGCACAAACTTCTCAGCCACATCCATGCAAACGTCTGTTAATTAGGACAACTGTAAGGCAATTTTTAACTTCATTTCCATAGTCAACTTATATCATCACACTGTTATGCAAATTCCCCTTTTTGTCTCAGTGCTAACATTCAGGGTCGCGAGCATGTAAATGGAAAGATGAGATAGGCACTTAACCAGATGCTACTGTAATATGAGTTGGCCGCCGAAGGCAGCCCGCTGCTTATTGTAGTGGGTTGGCAAAGTCTGGGCCTGCCGGTAAAGAGGGTCATGGGCCACACGTCGATCATGGCCATTGCATGAAGTAAACCTATTTATTGTAGTGGGCCGCCGAAGGCGGCCCGCAGTAAAGAGGGTCGATCATGGCCATTGCATCATGATGAAGTAAACCTAGTTGGAGTGGGCCACCAAAGGCGTCTGGCCGTTAAGAGAGGGTCATGGGCTATTACATAAAGTCAATTATTGTAGTGGGCTGCAGCCCGCCGGTAAAGAGGGTAAATCATGACCATGGCATAAAGTGAACTTTATTGTAGGTATTATGTTTTTGAAAATGTGGTGACCCCCTTTCCTGCCAGTGAAAAAGGGATTCCAAAATTACGATGACCCCCCATGGATTTTGCCGCCCCCCCGGCAGTAAAAACTGAACGGTCCCTAAAGTCATCTTCGACCTCGAAGAGGAGAAGCCAGATTTGTTATTGAGGAGAGTTAGCCACTATTGACGACTCTATTGTGATGACCCCCCCCGGCTGAAAAATAACCAAAACTCATATGTCATATTTACCCGCATGGTTTGGATTTGAACTCCGGTACACGGCGCACTTTATCCGCATAGTAGAGATGCCAGTGCACAAACTTCTCAGCCACATCCATGCAAACGTCTGTTAATTAGGACAACTGTAAGGCAATTTTTAACTTCATTTCCATGGTCAACTTATATCATCACACTGTTATGCAAATTCCCCTTTTTGTCTCAGTGCTACCATTCAGGGTCGCGAGCATGTAAATGGTCTTTCAAAGATGAGATAGGCACTTAACCAGATACTACTGTAATATGAGTTGGCCGCCGAAGGCAGCCCGCTGCTTATTGTAGTGGGTTGGCAAAGTCTGGGCCTGCCGGTAAAGAGGGTCATGGGCCACACGTCGATCATGGCCATTGCATGAAGTAAACCTATTTATTGTAGTGGGCCGCCGAAGGCGGCCCGCCGGTAAAGAGGGTCGATCATGGCCATTGCATGAAGTAAACCTAATTGGAGTGGGCCACCAAAGGCGTCTGGCCGTTAAGAGAGGGTCATGGGCTATTACATAAAGTCAATTTATTGTAGTGGGCCGCAGCCCGCCGGTAAAGAGGGTAAATCATGACCATGCATAAAGTGAACTTTATTGTAGGTATTATGTTTTTGAAAATGTGGTGACCCCCCTTTCCTACCAGTGAAAAAGCGATGACCCACCTTTGCGGATTCCAAAATTACGATGACCCCCCTGGATTTTGCCGGCCCCCGGCAGTAAAAACTGAACGGTCCCTAAAGTCATCTTCGACCTCGAAGAGGAGAAGCCAGATTTGTTATTGAGAGAGTTAGCCACTATTGACTGACTCTATTGTGAGCGATCCGGTGTGTGGTGTCATATTGTAATTGACATGACCCAGCATCGACCGGAGTTTCTGGACGCTTATAAGGATATTTGTTTTAGGGCATAATATTGAGCGTTGCTAGTGCTCGTTCTGTCAACAGTAAATGTTGTACTAATCGGACAACGATTAGTTGTGTTTTAGGCATTTAAATCGATTGTCCGAACTTTTGGTTTTTTGTCAATTTTTCATGAACTTTTTAATAGATTTCGTGTCGATATTGGTGCCTGCTTTCCGGTGTTTGAAAAGCATATTTTGAAGGGCTGTTTCGAGAAATAAATCTTATTTCTCTGTGTTAAGCCATTCCCAGGTTTCATGGTTTCGTTAACAATATTTGCTGTAAACGACCTTTGAAATCGGTTTGGTCTGAGGAGAGTATTGGTTTATTTAGTTCATGCCGCCAACTTTGATTAGTTATATGGCAGCTTTCTCAGTTTTTGATTTTCTTTGCAAGATGATGTTTTTTTATTGCTCAGCAATCTCTTTAGTTTGGTTATTTCGATGATAGATTGCATCTTGGTTTTATACGATAAGTTGTGGCATAAAATGGAGACAAATTAAGCAAAAAAAAAAAAAAAAAAAAAAAAAAAAAAAAAAAATCAGAGTCCCCGTTGTTAAAACCGCTATCGTGAAACCTTTTAACTGTTTGAGCGATGTGGGCAAAGTGTGTTTAAATTAACTCACCGGATTTTTCGGTTGTAGTTCCGGATATCGACGGAATGCTTACTCCTTCACATGTTGGTCAAAGTTACATAACGAGTTATGGTTTTGTAAGAAGGATTTGTTTTAGATGCTCGTTTTATAGACCATGAGGAGTGTCGTTAGAAAACGACTCGAGGGTTGATCCCAGAAGTAAGCTCAGCTGCAGTGATTTTTTGTTCACTCTCCTGTGTTCGATCATAGGTCCTCCCTTATGTGCTCAGTTTAAGCATAGACAGTACATACGGAGACATCGCTATCTGTGCTCGTCTCAGACTGGTTTGATGAGACTTTGAGCTTGTTCTATTTGTAGCAAGGCAGGATGTGATTACTGGTTTGAGTATATTACATTACGTCAACGTCAAAGTAGACCGTTAGTTGATAGGTTAATTGGTTTCAGGCACTAAACTTTGATGCAATTTATTTTGTCCCAATGGTTTCCGTGTAAGAGCCATGGTTAAAATATGTATATTTTTTACACAAAGATAATGGTTGAAATGATCAATGTTTTTGCTGGTTTTTTACTGCGTCACATATGAGGTAGTCGATGAATACCCCGGAGGTTATTCTCGTGTTTGCTAGCCCTCGACTTAGATCACACACGGTCTTTTCATAAAATGGAGTGTCCGTGCTTGTAAAGTGCCCTAAGAAAGCAATCAATATAAAGGAAAATGAGGGCAACTCCATCTATCAGTCTATCTATCCATCTATCTATCTATCTTTCTTATATTTTAACACTTTGTGGTGCTATAATAAAATTACATTGTTAGTGTTTTCTCTGCATGTTCATTGAAAGTGGCACGTTGTGCCCTATCATCAAAATCAGGGGGCAGACTTGACATTTTAGGGGGCAGTGTTGATGTAGATTTAATCTTGAAGTTCCTAGGAAGCGCTTCCCCAATATCATTATAATCGTTGCCCAGTTCAGTTGGTCGTCCATATTGCATGTAACATCCGTACTATATCAGCATTATGATGTTTGTCAGCTTGTGATGTGATAGGCTGCTTTCCATCTTCTCTGTCGATTTGTCATTTTTCACCCAAAGCTTTCTCCGATTAGGATTTGACATGTTTGTTCCCTTGGACACGATTTGGTCCGAATTTTGGAGTTTCAATCAATGTAAATATGAGGTGATCAAACTATTGTGCTTCATTGCGATCGAGATCGATCGTCACTGCAGCGTGCCTGCACGAAGCTGGAATTTTCCATAATACCGTCATTGATAGTATTTCAAGTTCTGCTTTAAAACTCTACCACTATCAACACATGAGCATTGCACTAGCATCCATTGAGACTGAACAGCAACTACGTCGTTGGCTGTTCTTTTCGATGCGTACACACTTCACGTCATGCACGTCACCAAAACCGAGTGACAGGCGATATTTTGTCTTTTCCGAAGGAACATTATGACTAGAAAAAACAGCAAATTCACAGGTCACTTACGTAGTACACTATGCGCATTGGTCACCACATGGACGTCTTTGCGTGTTGTGTTTTTGTGTGCAATTTCCGCGCTGTCAGTGACTTTTTCAGGGCAGACAATGTACAGTCACCTGTGGTCTATTCGGCTCTACATCTATGCGCCTATAGACGTGTGTACATAAGACATGTCTTCTTCTCAGGCATATGTACACACGTCTATAGGGCGCATAGACGCAGAGCCGAATAAACCACAGGTTACTGTGGACAAGGGCTCATAATGCGCGATTTGCGCAATTGCGCAGTTGAGAGAAAAAAAAAACATCTTCAAGCGCTTAACACATTTGCAAAAATAATTTAAGCATGTCTCTAAACTTTGCGCATCATGCAGCTTTACAATGCTTGTTTATGTATATGCATGCTGGGTATTGGCAGTTCCACAGGCTCTAGAGTCAATGCAGGCGAACCGCTAGCCGTCACTGATACAATAAAAATTTGATTTTGACTTCTGTATGTAATATCAATTCCACAGTAAGTGTTGTTGTTGATAATTTATGTAAGAGGTATCATTAGACTTGGCTCAGAAATTTGCATAATGATTCACGAAACCCGGGTTCAGGAAAAAATAAACTCAGAACATAGAGAGATTTAAAACTTCTTTTTACTTTGAAAATTTTTATTGGATATAAGAAATTTTACTTATAGGAAGTGGCTTACAAAACTTCGAATCTCTGATCACAACTTACAAATTGAATTAGGTCGGAGATCAATCCAAAAGTCCCTGCAAATGAGAGATTTGTAAGTATTGTAAATCTTCAGTAGAGGATGAATTCCATTATGTAATGATCTGTCCAAAATATGGCACTTACAGAGATATGTTATTTTCCTCAATAACTATGTGCAGTCCTGGTTTCGTTGACTTAGACCAGGAAGAGAAGTTCATTTATATCTTTAGTCGTCAGATAAATTACCCCTTGTTAAGTATATTTCAAGTACCTTACTTTCTCCCCCAGCAGCAGCTACAACCAGTGTTTGTTAATCCTTGTATCGTTGAACTGTAAAGGTATTTTTGCCTTACCACACTTCGTTGAACTGTACAGGTATTTTTGCCTTACCACACTTCTTAAGTGTGTTGTTGCGCAATAAACATTATTATTATTATTATTGACTCTAGAGCCTGTGGTTGAAATCATTCCTGTGAAGTTAGATTTCTTTCTCAGGTCCAGTGCATTTTAAGAGTTCAAAAAGAGTTAGCTGTGGAAACGAAGCTATCTGTGACGGGGAAGCGTGCGTCTATGCGAGTCATCAAAAGGTCAACCCCGCCACGGATATCCGTGGCGGGGTTGATGTACTTTCACAAGTATGTGAACACCATGGAGTTTAGCATAGTATAGGCCTAAATGTCTGAAGATATTTTCTATGTGAGACTCACGAAAAATTGATTCCGATTCGGAATCAATTTGGGGCAGACGATCGTGTTGGACACTGATGCTCTTCCACCAAATACCCGATGTCCGTATCACCGTCATGATCACTCGCCCCATTTGAGACTCGAAGGAGAAATTCAGCGAAATGAAAATGAAAACAGATGAAAACGGCCGTCACTTTCGAAGGGTTCCGTGTACCAAGCCATTTTCATTTATTCCAAATGCACATTAATGTATTTAGGGACCGCGCTATGTCAGTGGGGAGAGCACGAGAGGGGTGTCCCCCGTGTTGCACCGAAAATTTTGAGAAATGATGTGTGCAATGGTGCAATCTGAAAGGTGTTTCAATTTATTTCCCACACAAAATTTAGTACCCCCTTATTCCTCTCCGCATTTTGAGCAAACCCCTTCGAGGTTTTCAATTTTTTGAGTGACCCCCTCACATTCCTCCAACCTCGAGGCCGTAAATAATGACGGCTCCCTTACCCACCCCGACCCACCAGCTTACCCAGTGCACCTTCTGAGATTCACGATGCCGAAGGAAACAAATATATGGCTTTAAATTCGCACATTTGAATAGATTTAACCTCTAAATTTTAGGGTTGCCCAGACAAATATATTTATTGCTTGGTAGGCTTTTCAGAAAACTGATGCAGAATGAATGAATGAAAGTCAATTTGCGAAACTTTTAGTATGATAACGCTAAAGATTCTGTGTACCAAGTGACATGTCATTTAATGAAGAAGTTATAGAGATATCGATGACACAACATTCATAACACACAGAAACTCACTGTCAGACATATTACATACACTGAGACTAAAACACGCCAACCTGTGACATACATAACCCAATGCCTGAGGAGATTACAACTTGTATTGCCTGACACAGAGCAAAGGCCATGCACCCTGCTATGTCTATTTCAATTTTATATACATTCATAAAAGTATGTAAATTCGAATTTTTTATGTTCATCTTTCTTTCTTTCTTTCTTTCTTTCTATATTTATGTTTTATATATTTGTTTATTTTTTTTCTACTTGTGCATTTATTGATTTATTATATTTTTAGGGTTGACACCAGCGTTCCACATGGAGATCTTAAAGAATGTTTTAATTATGTTAACAGTGACAAACAGAAGGTAAGTGGCAGAGCTTTACTTGATTCTTGAAATGTCTTAATCAACATAATGAGCCTTTCACCCTCGTTTTCATGTATAATGGTTCACCCATCGTCAGTGAAACAATGGGAATGGAACAAATTCTTGTAGTTAATGGGTTGAACCTTTAGGGCATACGGACTCAATCCTTAATTTCACCACCATGGTTGCATGGCCAAAACCCATGCATGAACTGTTGTCACTCAGATGATTTATACAGTCAGATCAAGTTCATGTAGACGAATTCCTTGTCTTTGACAATGCCTCCTTTCATTAAGAAATTTAATGGACAACATTCCATCTGTTATTTGTGATGCAATACAGTTTTAAAGAGAATCTAATAAAGAGAAACTACACCACCCTTTAACTGCATTGTTTTGGCCCAATCTAAGGTGCACTGTTACAAAGCAAAGGGATATTGGGGCTAATGGAGGGATTTGTTTTCCTTTTTCATCGTGAAGACGATGCCCGATGAAGAGCTACCAGAATTCAGAGAGATCGTGCTTGACTTCTACAAACAATGTACAGAACTGAGTTTAAAGATCTTGGACATCATGGGACAGGGCCTTAATATGGATGTAAGTTTAAAATCATTAATCACTGTTAGATAATCAAAGACCAGTACTTTTATTCCGTGAGACAACTCCCCAAATCATATTAATATACATTTCAACTTAGTTAGACTGTATGTGTGTTTATGATATTGTTGATGCTATGTTTTAATCCAATTCATTTGTCAACAATAACATTACACCTTACTTTACTTTTGTAAGACCAATGCATGGTATTCAAAATACTCAAGGGAGACAGGGACAACAAATTTCTAAAACAAAGACAATGAAAATATCGTTTCACTGTTCATCTTGTTGGCTACCCGAAGTAAGATCAGTTATAGGAAAAAAGCTCATGGAATCCCAATGACATACCAGTACATACAGACATGTGTTCTGATTCTGTTTTCACCCACAAATTCCCTCACTGGTCCAGGAGCTTGATTTCATACATCATCTTCAGCATTCTGCATGGCAACTTTGATTTCCCCCTGGTTTCAATTTTCCACCATACTAATTTTCAGTAAGTATACAGAATTCTGTGATGGTTTGTGTTAGATAGTTGTTGGGACAGTAAAAATTAGCAAGAACTTATGGATAGGTGACAGATTACTTCATGAAATTTATTAAAATTTGATATGTCCAGGATCCAGGTTTCTTTATGAAAACCCATACTGGTGTGGATGGAGGTGATAATGACACAACACTCAGAACTCTTTATTATCCATCGGTTCCCGAAAACCTTGCCATAAAAGAAGGACAGCAGAGATATGGAATTCACACAGACTATGGCTCTCTTACACTTCAATTTCAAGATACAACTGGAGGCCTTGAAGTAAGTTGACTGTTTTGTGGAACTGTGGACTTCTCATTTCATTGATAGGGGAGCCGCATGTATGGAGGTCATCTTGTTTTCAAAGTTGACATGGGGGTTCAAAACAAATTTTGCTGTGCAAAAGAAAGCTGTGCGCTGACTACTGGAACAGCCCAGGCACTAATTAATTATTAGTGAGAGAAAAGTGTACATCAAACGGAATGGAATTATACATTCATGATATTGTTCGCTTAGACTTAAGAGAAATCATATGATATGTTGTGATATTCTTACATTGACCCATTTTATTGAATACACAAAAACTAGAAAATACACGATATTAGAGCAAAATAAATAAATAGAGATAGGCTAATTAATACACATACATCTGAATTAAACAGCAATTTCATTGACGGTTCTTTTACCCTTTTCACAAGTTTTACATTTGTGTTCATATTTTGTGAATCAATACATATAATTATTGTGAATTCGTGACTTAAACAGGTCTGAATGTTGTTGCCGCTTTTTTTTTAAACCAAGTTTTATTTTCTATTACATAACTGTGTTTTTGTGTTTGTACACTGTTACCAAGGTGATGAACACGTCCGGAGAATGGGTTTCTGCCACACCCATTGAAGATACAGTACTGGTCAACATCGGTGACTTAATGCAAAGATGGACAAGTGATACACTGAAATCTACGGTCAGTAAATCCTTGAAATTCACCATCTCCTATTTCACTTTCTGTTCACTGTACCTATCTTTCTATTGAAGTCTAATGATTATGATGAAAATGCCCAAGTCAGGAGGTACAGAGCAATATGACATGCAACAAATTTATCAAAGCATCATCAATTGATTGAGTGATTGATTGATTGATTGATTGATTGCTCATGACAAAATGCAAGAATAGAGTGCATGATGTAAACTTTTCCCACAATGCATTTAGTGATTACAGCACTTTCTAACTTGAACTGTTTCAACAAATATGCATCATAAATGATATTGTACCGCATCAGAGATGGAGGTTTTTATGGAATTTGGCATTGTATATACGTCATAGGTCACTGCTGATAGAGCTCCAAACTTACTTTGTCTTCTTGTGCTTGTTTGTTACATCTCTTGTTATGTGACTTGTATAGTTTCAGTAATAAAACCTGGCAGTGATAACTAATTGGCTGTTTCTCTAAGGGTTATTGAAAAGTTTCCTCACACTGGAAGTTCTGAAGAATTTTTTCAAGTTTTTCTGATTGAGTTTCTATTTAAGTGTGATGTCATTATGAATTATTGGCCCTTTAGGCAACGTCACCTGTATTATTGGCCCCTTTGGCAAGTTCATCTGTATTATCGGCTCCTGTGGCAACTTCATCTCGATTATTGGCCCCCTTTTCAACTTCATCTGTATTTTGTAATGAATCTGATCTTTGATTTACCTGTCCTACTAATCTTGTTTCATTGCACTTTTCAGAAACATCACGTTTTGATGCCAAAGACCAGAGAGACAAAAAGCAAAGAGAGACAGTCTGTAGTGTTCTTTGTATTTCCCGACAGAGAAACCGTGGTGAAATGTACAGACAACAGCTACAAGTATCTACCAATCAAATCAATGGATTACCTTCGGCAAATATTAGCTGCCACATACTACGCTGATGCAATCAGTGATTTACCAAACAGATATGGCTCTCAACATTGGTAACACTGACACTGTACTACATTTGGTTGAAATTAAAGTCTAAGAAATCAGTCAAGTATGAGAGTTCAGAGGTCGACTCTTAATTATTTCTTTGTTGTTCACTTTAATTTCAAAGATTACAAACATAAAAATCAATTAAAATGGATGGGAAATTGAAATGGATGGCAGCATCTTCTTCCGTAAGTTTTACGATTTACATGACTAATTTCTGACTCAATACAAATTTACAAGGTATCAAGAAATCCACAAGTCCCATTATCAGACTGTCACCAACATGTTCACATTCAGTGCAGCTGTCTGATGCAATAGGCTGTACCATTCTCATTCAAAAAGTGAAGTTCATGTTGTCAATTAAGTGTTTCTACTCTCAAACTCCTTGAACCTAGACTACTGTCCTTTTTATGTGCATTCAAGTCATCATTATGATCATATACTTTAGAGCACAACAAATATAAGTCACTGTGTGTAATGTTCATCTTACAGCCAAACACCCAATGTTTGCTGAAACAAATTTTTAACTTTTCTCTAATTTCAAAATTTATTTTAGTAATTGTATTTGAATTTCTTAGCTTATAAGATTCATATCAGCACTATACTTTTATGGATATTTGTGATGGTCTATGCTTTGTAAAGCATGGTTACACTGAAATCAGTGCAAATTTAACAATTTCCAATGTCATATATTACAAGCACAGCTAACAAAGACATACTATAAATTTATTTATTTAGTCATAAACATTATTTCTATGATACATTTCATTCTGCGAAATCTCAAAAAAATGTTAATGAAAAGTTAGTGGATGTATGTACGTCATAATGCAAACCATTAAGGTTTCATTTTCACTACGAACTTGCCATGAATTATCTCACATTTGTATATAATATGAACTTTTCATTTTGACATTGCACCTTGGCAATATTAGATAAAGTTCCCTGTAAAATTATAGACTTTCCTCTGAGTATTCTCATGTAGGTTTTCATATACTATGTAATTAAACAATGGCCGAAAAAAAACTTTGTTGTTGTTGATTGGCAAACTATAAGAACATTTGTTTGGCGTAGGATTATATGGATGCCCATCACTTTTCAAAGTAAGGGAGGTACAAGAGATTCTTGAGAGCACCTCATGAAATTTCTCGTAAAATTTCACCCTCTCTTTTTCAACATATCTTGACGAGGTGTCACAGACCGATAGATGACTCGCTGACATGATTTCTGTAAAAACTGTGCTCCTGAAATGAAACAAATATTGATAAGTGATGCATTGTGGGTATTGCACACGCTCAAGCCGAGATTGACACAACAACAAAACTATAAGACTGGTCTACTGTTGCGTCTGGATAGCCATAGTAAAAGTCCCAAAATAGCTTTATAAAATCTACAAAAGTTTCACAAATGTGCCAAGCAAACAACACTCTGGTTATTCTTTCAACGATGCAGCAACCAAATGTGTGTATTTGCACCATTCTGCCATCATACAACAGTTTATCGGTATTTTACCAGTGATTTCATGGATCATAACAGTAGCATTGGTGCCATACACTCATAACTAATAGTACTTAATCTATTACAGGCATAATTAATACTGATGCTTTTACTACTCCTAGTTCAGTACTTAGTATTGGTTCCTTTCCAAGCGATACCATACAGCTACTATTGGTATTATTAACACGAACAGTAGTTTTCTTCCCTGAAAAAAGCGCACTACGCTACATCTCCGTGCTTTGAACAAAATTTAAAATTTACAGATCACAAATAAGCGGTTTTAACAATCTCTCAAAAGAGAAATTTTAAAATACCAAACGCGCACTTTTGCACGTGCAAAATCTTACCATTTCGTTGTTTTCGATGGATTTTCGACTCCTGGTATTTTTATAATGCTCAAACTCTTTCAACTCTCTCAATTGTAAACCAATTTAGCTGATTTTTGGTAGGATTATTGAAGTTATAGATGAGAATATAGGTAAGCATGCGTTTCCGTTGATGAGATATCGCCGTAAAACCCTTCAAAATTTCGGTAAGATTTTGCACGTGCAAAAATGTGCGCGTTGGAACGTTGTCAGCGATAGCAACCAACGCGCACTTTGAATCCTTCGGTATCGCCTTAAAGGAAGACAGTCGTCTGAACTGCGCCTGTGCTAGTTTCTTGTTTACAAACGATGTATTTCGTGCGCGATATCTAGATGCACCTCATCGTCATAGTAGATTATCAATCACCATCGTACCTTGGATAGTGTTTACATTGGTCGCATGGGTCCTTACGACCTTTGAGTGCAGTTCCGACGACTGCATCCCTTTTAAAGACGCAATCGAACAATCTCGTACAGTTATATCAAAAGGGAGTTATTTTTCACAACATTGAGACAACAAATGAAAAAGCACGAATTATCACGCCTAGTTAAAGAAGTTTGTGCAATGAACGAAGAGGACGACGTTGTGTCTGCATATCGATCAACGACCTCAAATAATCTGGACAATAGCCACTCGGAATTTTGAAAGTAAGGAGGATTATTTTAAACTTAATCCTTTCCTATAGGCCTACAGGTAACCGATGAAGTTTAAAAATTACACGAGAAATATTTTTTATGCTGGTAATTAGGCGTGCAGCAGCATTTTTGACAGACTCGGATTTTTTTTTCAATGATAATTTGGATTCCATAAAGGAGGCTGTAGCAATAATCTAGCCTTGCTGTTACAAAAGCATGTTCTAATTACTTTGCAGTTTTGCATCAATAAGGTGACGACTTTTCCGATTTTATGCAAAGCGGAAAAAAATGCAGATTTGCAAATACCTTTAACTTGACTTGTCACGAAACCATCGGAATCAAGTTTCTTACTGTCGTTGATGGAATTATGTCAAACATGTCGAGTATGAGAGATTTCAGATTTGTTCCATCTTTTCGGAACCGTGACGAAAACTGAACCACCTCTGTTTTGCCATCGTTCAGAATTTGCATGTTAGAAGTCATCCATCGACGGATATCATCTACACACTGTTCACGGTCTAATCTAACATAACATCTTCAGGATTTTTACAAACTCCATAGATCTAAGAATCGTCCGCATATAGCATGTACTGTAAACTATTGGCGGAAATGGTATCATCGAGAGAGGCAGTATACAACGTAAAAAATATGGGCCCGAGTACAGAACCTTTGGGAACTCCACACTGTACATGTATAGACTCTATCTTCTCAAGTTGAAGAGTTGCTGTTACAAGATGCTTTCGGAAGTAGAATAAGAACTTGCAATAATAATAATAATATTTTATTGCTTGCTTGTAAATATAGAATTTACATCACATTTGTGTCAATAAAAGTGTGATACAAAAATAAGTTCAAACTTTTCTCCCATAAAGATAAAGTAATATAGTATAATAAAAGTAGCTAATAATAAATATAACTAGGTATTTCTTTGTTTATATAAAGTAAAAATATAATCTGCAAGTTGTTCATTAAAAGATAACTCTTATTTTGTTAGTAGAAAAATAAGCTGGTTTTCAGTTGTATTATTTTGGAAATTGATTTTACTGAAAAAGTTCTTCCTTTGGACTTTGTATTTCTGACAGACTAATAAAAAATGTGTTTCATCTTCAATACTGTTGGTGTTACATTGATTGCAGCATCTTTCAGTAATTGGGGTTTTTGGAACGTAGTGTCTCCCTTTTTCAATTGCTAGATCATAATTGCTTATGCGAAGCTTGGTGAGTAATTTCTTTTCTCACCTAAGTAACTGTGTTAAGCAGGGTTCTAATCTTTCATGATGTTTATGTTGGCGTTCATTTTTAATTTACTATTTCATCAGTGATCATTGACATATAAAACAAAAATAGAGTGGAAAAATCAAATGTTACAGACGCTGGCGTCTAGGTGCGTTGTCCTCTAATTCCTGTCCTTACTTTGTTTTGGAAGCAAATCAAGTTGGGACATGATATGGCATATAACCGGGACGTGGCGAAGTCAGCGATGGGAACTGCTTGCAACAGACTTCACAAGGCTAGAGGCAGCCTTTTCTTTCTCTGTGTAGTCATAGGTGTTTAGTGCGGTGAAAATCTGAGAGAAGACGGCCAATGCGTGTGGGCATATAAACATAAATGACTGGGCAAATAAATTAAAAAATAGAATACATTTGATATTTAATACCATTAATAAACAGAGGTTCCAAAAGTCAAGTATAACGAAGGCGATTTAGGATGAAAAGTAAGAATAATACGAAATACACTATATTACTTATACAGTCTATCACACGAGACTACATAGCAAACGGATGCAATAAGTCTTCGCTGAATAAAACGTCACACTCTGGTTTGTGCAGTGTTTTATGGCAAACGGACGCTGAAGTAATGATATCACAGTGGTACAAGGAAATACAACATATTTCTATGTAAGTGGTTTTGTTTGCGTTGTGCTCCATTCAAATTCAATATTTCCTCTACTTGGGAACCGGTTTGCACGAATACTTAATTAAACGCCTTCAATTAAAATTACTGGCCGTGGTAACACTTAATCTTTGCCTAATTTGCACATTAATCTGAATGATTAAGGATGCAACCGTAATGAACTGTACAACAAACACGAAAACCATCCCGGAAACAGATATATGAAACAAACCCTACGCCGTAATCACTCATCTATATTTCATTAGCGGATAGCGATTTGAGTGGGGCCATCCTTTTATGATTTCTAAAAATAGAAGCACTATCAGCATATGGTACTAGATTGTTTAATGCAACTAGGTTAAAGAATGTGCAGATATCAAACATCGTCAATTAACTTCACAACAATAGCAACATTTTTGGAAGGTCAAGTTCGTTGACTTGATTCAACATCAGTGATTTTTAATAGTATTAAACTATCAGTATTTGCATATTGCAGGTATAATATATATTAACAATATTAAAATGGTAATAATAATATAGTTATGTTAGAGACGCAATTGCGCCTATATTTTGAAAGATCCTGGGAAACAATATTAACAGGTTTTTACATCGCAATCGATGTTATTGACCTCCTTGTAAGTACCACATTTTTATTGTCTTGAAGTGACTTTCTTATCAGAATTACATCATTAATGTAGATAAAATAATTTGTTCTGTGCATCTTCTCCCTTCGCACTTGTGTTTGCAAGCAGCTATCGCTATCATTGACATATCTATTACACATGGAAGGTCTCAGAAATATTTCCATCTTTTCGTAACGCCATAGACTTATACTGTATACAGGGAAATATTGCCAGAGCTTGATAATTTTAAAGTCTGACCCTGAACGATTGTGGTTTTGCATTGTTAAAAACAATGCATGATTTTGCCAAAATTGCTGTTGGCGATGGGTCGCTTCCCATATATAATGAAAAAAATTAAAGACCGACCCACTCTATTTCCTGAATAAATATTAACAGACATAATTTATTTTTGCTTCGCCATACATGACATCACTCTCTGAGTTTTTCTGCCGCAAATATAATATTTTTTTTGGGGGTACCAAAATTTCCAAATCAAGCACAGTGTTGGACAGTAAGATTGGCTTCTCTGAACCTGAAACGCGCAGAACTTACTACCTGAATTAACATTAAAGTGTACAATAAAAACTTGTCTGTAACATGCCTTTGTCTTGCCCAAGTAAATTATGTAACCTTATTTCCAAATACTGACGAATCTATTCACTGACATTAAGTAAAATCTTCAAAGGTTATCATTTGATTTCAAAGATGACTCATATAACATGTCCACGTATTGTCAACGTAAATTCTAGCACTTGAAGAAGCGCGGATGATTATAACACATGCATGAAGAACGAAATTCATTGCCTTCAAGAGGTGAAGGGGTTTGTCCTCCACTTTGAGATCTTGCGCAAATTTGCACAATGTGTGAAAGTTACGCCATGGAAACAGTACAGTGTACCTGAGAAGTAATCATCAGCAACAAATATGTTTTGAAACATGTTTTCTTCTCAAAAACCTATCAGCAGCTTCAGCTTCCAGCAACCTGTTTCATAAATTTACCGTGTTTGGGAGAATTTGAAATCATTTTGGCATTTTAATAACGTAGGATGAGAGTGGAAGGTATTTGAGATCAAACGCAATGATATTTGAATTTTGTTTGCTATGCACGTGGTTTAATTATCCCGTATGATTACAAATTTTAAATATTCAGAAATCTCGTATAAAATAAAGTTTTATTTATGTAAAGTACGTCGCTATGTTACATATCAGTAACTTGACTAGACCACTGGAATATGATAACTCAGTACACGAAACACGTTCATGAATATCATCTCAGGGCGTAACTAGTGACTGTACAAGGCTTTTTCTCCCTGTTTAGGTGTATAAGTATACTCATTGGTTATTGTGTATCAACCAGTTAAATTGACAGGCCTTTAGAAATGCACGAACATACTGTACTGTCATTAAATTTTAATAAACCTTTCTTCTGGGAGAGACTGGAAATTGAGCCATCTGAAAAATGCCACAAACAATGCTGTCATCTTACTAGATGATTTGGTAAAATAGTAAGATAATATCTTTCTTGCACCCTCCTCCAAACCCCCACCCACAAACGTTGAAATCGCTGAGTCAATTGTTTTTCTAATTCTTTTAAAAAATATATAATTTGGATCTTCATTGCTCAATCACCAATGTACTCACCTCATATATTTGCAAGTCATTAGCGAGGAACGTTTTACAAGGCTGTATTACGTATAGTAAACACCTTTGCTTCAGTTTAAATCTTCTTACGTCCTCCAAGGCCGCGGCCGCTATTTGTAAGAAACAATACGAAATGGCAAAATGTTTTTCTTGATGTATTTTAAAACGACGAGAAGCCAAAATTTCATGTTCTGTTGACACCTGCGCTACCTACAACATAGCAAATTGCAAAGGAAATAGCAATTTCTTTTGCAAAGCTATATTCTATGATTTTGTATGTGAAAATATAATTGCCCGATATCTTACTTTTTAGTACGACACTCAGCGAGCCTTTGAAATCAAATTTTAACAGATGGGGTCTCGAGCTGCTTCCTCATTTTGAAGTTTCTCTATCGTATACTTGATATAAGCACTGACCCTAGAGATCCGGGATCAGTAATAAACTCAAACACTTGATTTCCTTGACGTTTGAAGCTACGACCGTAAGATCGGTTTATTGCAAAACAGTAAACACAGGTATTACAATGAATACAATAAATAATAACAATAATTATATCAATAACGATAAATGCTATACATGTTCTTGTAAATACAATACGCACATAATTGGTGGTTAACACTGAAAGCATTAACATAGATCGATTGGTAATATATATATATATATATATATATATATATATATATATATATATATATATATATATATATATATATATAAATATACACTCATACACAATTTAGTAACAGTACATAATGTAGTACTTATATTCAACACTTCTGCCTACAAAATGCAAATTTTTGCCATCAAGATAAGTTACTAGTATATACTTCATTCAGCGAAGACTATTAGCTGTTCTAGTTTTCAGCCAATGAAGCTTGTCTGTTCAACATGATTGGATCTAATTTGGGATAATTTGATATTTTTCAAATCTCCCAAAAGTATGAGGTGACCTATAGCTGAATGTTGAGATATTAATACTCATAAAAACAAGTCTATAATTTAAAAAGAAAAGCAGATGAGCTTACTTTTGCAGATTAAACCGACATTACTTCCTCATCCAATTATCATTTGTTCCATTGTCTTGTTCGTACAAACGAAAATACAAGTAGGAAAAGTCACAAATAGTCTCTTATATGTAAACGGCGTGCGAATAAAAATTATATGACATTTCTTAATTAAAAATACAAAAAAACATCATTGATTGGGTTTCAAGAGATGATATCTGGTAACTTCTGTGGCTTTACTTTGTGATGAATTCTGTGGCGAACCACAGCTCTACAGCAATCTTTGCAGCTCCAACGTATGGGGAGGAAAATGAATTATCTCCAAACTCTAAAAAATATCCATGGAACACGGCAATAATTGCGTTTTCACACGATTTATTGTTCCCCCTTTAAAGTCTCCCTCAAAAGGTCAGTGGATGTAGTTTTTGATCACTTGTTTGTTTATATCAATTGCGTTTTTTGGTTCGAATCTTGACATACCAATAGTGAATCCCGAGCATTCCCTCTCCCCCGAAAACAAACTCAAAAGCGATGACGTTTCAGCTGTTGACAATGCTATCTACACCTGGGCACAATTCAACGAATGTGCGGAGTTTCCTGTTTTGAAGTATTTGCGGAGCTTCGCAAGGTACTTTTTGAACGATTTGGATTTCAAAGAATAAATGATGGGATTAAGAGCGCTGGCGCTGTAAGCGATGGTACAGAAAAACGCACTGATGTATATGGAATTTGGCGCCACGCCACTCACAACGGCTGCAGCATACACTGCGAAAGGCAGAAAACTGATGAAGAATGCTCCAGTCACTATGCCTGCAGTCTTCGCCGTTGCGATGTCTGCTCTCGTCACCGCGCCCGAATTTGACGAGATACTGTTCTGGAGGGAGGGCATCACGGTCTGTTGGTGTTTGCGGCTCTGACAGTAGATGATGGCGTAGGACACAACAATTGCTAGAAAGCATGATATCAAAATAACGGAGCTCTTCACCCTGTAGTTAGCTGTTGGGATAGGAGCGCCAAAATCGTAACAACCACTGTAGTGTCCCTCATCCATTTCACAATATCCGTAGATAGGTCCAATAATGTAGCTAATAAAAATGCAAACCCAAATGAAATATTTTACTCTGGCTGGCCTAAATTTATTCGCCAGGGCGACAACTCTAGCAATACCCAGACTCACTAGGGTCGAAATAGATATGGAAATCGAGACAAAACCGAAAAATACTTGGACGCGACATGCTCTTTCCTCACGCGGTCCATAGTAGTAATCATGGCGCAACAGTCGTGCGTTGTGTGACAGGAACATCGGTGAGGCGAGGATACATACGAGACCATCAGCGACGGCAGACTTACTATTTGGAAGTTAAACGGCGTGCGTAGCTTTTTGACGAAAATTACGAGTACGCACACCACGACGTTGCCAGTGCCACCGACAATTATCGTCAGGGACAATATGATGACGTTTGCGATAACAAGGAACAGTTCGTGAGGTTTATCGATTCGATCGATTATCGATTCACGGACAGCAGCATCACCGTTAGTTGATGTTTCATTCCACGTATCCCACTGGTCAAGTGTCCGAGCCGTTATGTTGTCCACCTGTTGGACGTGATCGTCCGTGTAAACGTAGTCTGTTGTGTTCATGGTAGAGGAAAACGCTTTTGTAAGCCTGCTATTCTCACAAACTTCGAAGTTCGTCCTATCAATCTGTCTGCCCTGGAAGGAATTCAATAATTGATAGTTGAGATGATGGACACTTTACTATATAGGCAACAAACTACAAGATTCGTTGGCTGCACAACGTAATAGACTGGTTAGTGATTATGGGTATAATCATCTGGAAAAACGGCAATAGGTCAGTGGTAACGTCAGTGTGTGCCAAATGGTAAACCCTACCTCATCCTATTTCTATACGCTCCTTGAACGGTTTAAATTCTCAACTTTCGCGCAAACTTTTTCCAAAAACACTTTAAATTACTTTCTTTCAAACGAAGAAAACAATAAAATGTTGCACTTGAATCCATCCTAATGAAAACACGATTGGAACTATTTTGGGATAATTTGATCTTCATATTTTTCAAATTTCGCAAAAATCTTAGGTGCCCTATAGCTGAACGTCTCAATATTACAAATTACTCATAAAACAAGTGTGTAACGTACAAAGAAAAGCAGATTAGTTTACATTTGCAGATTTTAAAAGACATTAGGCTACTTCACCATCCAATTATCCCAAATTAGTTCCAATCGTGTTTGAAATAACAGCAAGGAGATAGAAAGGGCTTTGCCAACCATGATACCAGCAAAGTATGACGTAAAAGTCGAGTCAGAAAATTTTCCTCGTCGTCCGGATTAAGAAGGGAAAGATTCCCCATCCCGACAAAGTTGGAATGTTGAAAGCAGGGACAACAAGAGTAGTAAAATAAAAGTGGTCAACTGGGATGAAGTAAGAATTTTACACCCCATTTATTCATTTATCTACATGAAGCGAAGGAAAAATTAACCATCCATGTAACTAAAGTATAACCCTGACCTATATACGAACTCACGCACGCGCAGCAGTGCATTGTCCTGAACTAAGCGGGGAAATTCCCTGCTGAGTCACACACAACATGTTTATACATGTACGGGAAATTCCGTGTGAGTCATCACCATCAAACTAGCCTATATAAAGGACCCCCGTTGTCAGTCCGGCCGGCCGGTCGCGGAGTCTAGCTGATGTTGAACACGAAGTTCCTATCGGTGCGAACTTGTTCACCTGATAGATAAAATTTTAGTAATTTCCTCTGAACTTAAAATGTGACGGAAGACCATTACTTCAAATAATATGAGACGTTTCAGATGAATGGTACTGATATCTAAAGTGTTCACTCTTTTATCTCTACGTACAAATGTAGTTCCTAAGTCGTTCTCTATTCTATTCCCACCAACAAAACATTCAATACTCATTTCCCCTCCCCGATCTTTATCAATACTTATGATAATATCACAAGTTGTTCTGTTATCTGTTTTCATAGCATAATATCCAACCAAATCGTCAAATCATCTCCAGTAGCTAACTTTACACATCTAATGAGAACTGTACCATGTTGAAGTATTTTCATATTATCAGTCATCTGTTGATTTACAGTCTGTAAAGTTAATTCAGCTGCCTCATCACCGACACTTTTAAGACCCAGTTTCTTTAAAGTTGTGTCCCAAAATAATCTTACTGGAACTCCGCTAGCTGTATACGAGCAATAATTCTCCCCCTCGTTTATCCACCTTCTTAGTGTATTATCTGCCTTCATTATTGTATTAAGAGGACTAATTTTAAGGTGAATCGGTATACCAAGAAGTGCAATGTAGGATTCGTAGGAGTAAGCCAACTACGAAAATCTAACAATTTATATTTGTTTACATTGCTATCAAAATAAATCACATTCGGAGTTCCTGGTGGTTCAGCAACACCTCCTGCAATTTCACTACCCAATATATCTAAGATGTTACGCGGCACATTATAAGGCATGAATTTCTGACTAGCCGAATCCCATGTCAGAGCAAAAGGAGTAGAATCATTCGAAGCCTTTGTGGCGTCAATTACAGTTTCATCAATGTCTTTAAGTTCGGAAAATTCTACAGCATGCTCATGGGATTGCACCGCGGCATTGGCTAAAACGAAATATTTTTCGCGGTCTTTATAACGAAGGACGTAATCCTTATTATGATTAGCAGCCATCTTAGTATTATTGTTAACTTTAACATCACTCAGATCTTCAAGCTCAAGATTTTGCATACGAATTGTACCTAGACCGAAGCCACTGGATCAGACATACTCCGTAGGGACCTATATACAGTGAAAATTAAAATAATACCTTGTAATATACACAATCATGGCTTCAGCTATAGGAATGACAGTTCTCGGTGCTGTATTAAATGCAACGGCATTCACAGGAGGAAATATTATCGGACAAAAGCTTTCTGGTAATGGTGATGCTCTTATTGAAGAGAAAGTCCGACATGATAAAGCATTAGAAAAATTTGAACATGATCGCAACGTCTGGTCAGAAAAAAGATTACTACAGGCTGACTGGGAAAGAGAAAATCAGGCAAAGGATGCACATGCTGCGGCAGAATTAAGAGATACAGATGCAGAAATCCTGGAAGAAGCAGAAGCGGTGCAAAGCCGTTCCGAAGGGGCAGTTCAATTCTCAGATTATTATCAACCCAGTCCTGAGCAAAAGAAATATGAGATGATCTATATTGCTGGAGGATTGGTCGTGGGATGGTTTATCTTCCGATAGGGTTACACCGGGCCCGCTTCGGGACTACAATAATTCAATACAAAAGCTAATTGGCCAGTTATTGAAATCGATCATGTTTCCATCCTGATCCGTTATCCAGATACGAATTGAATTCATGTAATCTCCCCCTTTCTCAATGGCATAGAAATTGCTCCGTTTTTAAAATCGTAAGTAACCTTTTCACTTATTTCTCTCGTATCCCGGATGGGAAGTATTTGTAAACAGTTCGATACTTTCCCCTGTATGTATCCTCCGGAGGCACCCGAACCAAATGAAACATAATTTCCAGTAACATCGACTACATCTGAATGAACTATATATTTAGTGACTGTTAAGAAATCCACTTTCTTCGGACTAATAGTACTTTTTATAACTGGGTTGTCCTCAGGTTTATCTGAAAAACCAACACGTTGGCGAAGCTACCTGTGGCATTGAAATAGACTTTAATATCTTTAGCCAAAGTTAGATAAACATGGTTTGTCGGCAGATGTTTTTCAAAATTAATTTTTTGCTTCAACCCGATTGCTTTGTTTAACGTATCGATATTGTAGTTACCTGGACGTATTGATTTAGTCTTCTTCGGTTGGTCACCTTCTTGATATTTTATTACATTATTTGTCGATGTTATGTTATGCCATGAATTATATAGTCCGCACTCTAGCAGTCTTATCTTCGTAAACTGTGTCGTGTCAATACAAGGGTAAAATTAACAGTAACAGGTTCACCTGTTTTGCTTTCAATCCAAATGATCATCGTTGTACGTTGTATATATTACTAAGTATAATTTTTGATGAATATTATCCGAAGGTGCCCATTACGAAGTATAAGGTTCTGCAGGAATAATATTTTCTGTTCAAGGAGATCTTTGGTCGCAACCGCAGCAGCAGTCGCACCGCCTAATTTTGCCAATCGAGTCAAATTTGGACGACTTGGATCACCAACCTCTATTTTCAGAAATTTGCTGGAGATCATAAGATATCCCATCGCAAGTCCTGCGATTACAATACCATCGTACATTGTGTTTACAACTGTTTTAGTATCCATGATTGCTGACTAGTATATAAAATAAAAAATAAAAATAAAAAATATGGGGAGTTAATCCATCTCATACAATGTAGAGGAGCTGGGAACACCCCCCTCCCCCTCCCCCTCCCCCTCCACCTCCCCTGTCGGAACTGTTCCGGAGGGAGCTGCTACGTGCTCTGTTTTTTTCGCTTTCTGGGGAGGCCGGACGGAACAGGGGGTATGTCGAGCACGCCCCCAATATAGCCCTAATGCAGTCAATGAAACTCCCACAATTCCTAAAACAAGATAACATTTATTATACCAGCGTGAATTATTATCACACTGTTCTTTCATTGTAGGCGGTAGGTCTGCTACCGCATCGCTCCCCCCCTTCATTGCTTTTAGTTTCTTCTCCTTGTTTTGCCTGTTCCATTCCGCTAATTTCTTGCCCGCAGCAACTCTCCCTGGATGCTTCGTCGGTAACGTCATTTTCTCTATGTTGCGCTGTGTCGGAGGTGCCGGTGTTGGTGGTAGGATCGTCCCTGACGGAGTCGACGGAGTCGTTTCCGGTGTGGGCCCCGTTTCCGTTTGCTGAGTCGGCGAAGTTGAATCCATTTATTTCAGGTACTATATTAAACCCGATTTTTTAAAATTTAAATGTTTACCCGTAATTAAACCGGTGGAAATTAGAGCAATCAGGGGCCCCACGTGTACCCTATCCATCCTGATAATCGTTTTATTTCACTGTTTAGAATAAAATCCTTTTTAAGATCAGTGGCATAGTTATCTCGATCATCGATTGGAACTACCTGACTGATTGCACGGGCTCCTAGATCTATGAAACTTTGAGTGATGGTATCACTTATAAGAGAACTGTATTTCGCTTCATAGACTTTAAAGGCTCGTGTTATGAATTCATCTTTCCACGTTTCCACTTCTCTAACTGTAAACTCCTTACCAAAAAATAACTTACTTTGACCACTTGCGATGACACAGAGTATTTTTTCACGTTTTGTCTCTATTATGGATTGAGCGTCCGAAGGCGCCGAAGCCCCTTCGGAACCGTTCCGGTAGGGCGCTGCCATATTTGCCGCTGCCGATGACTTTATTAAATTCTCCATTGTTTGCAGTATGTTATCTATTCTTAGTAAAAAATAAAAAATTCGTTTAAACCTGAATCCGAAATAAAGTATTAACATAGTCTGGAATGTTAGTACCCCTAACGTTCCGACAGGGATTCCGGGAAAATTCTCCTCCATTTAAATCTATATGTATATAGAAACACGAATAATGAGTACAGACCTATTCCCAGTTGCTTTTCAATTGAATAAGACGAGCGTACCGACAGTACAGCATGCTGATACCCCCCCTTCCAAACCGGACGGGGGAATAAAACCTATTCTCATGGACTTAGAAATATATGTAACACCGACAGATAAATTTACTTTTCATCCTCGGGATATATTTAAAGATAACGTAATCACTCATCGAACAGCTAAAGAAAGTAATGTCTGGTTGGGCAGTCCAAACATGAAATACTGGGACCAGCAATTAAATTTCGCCGTATGGTGCAGCACTACTGGTTGCGGTATATCATTCGCCCATCTCTTTGATAAGAAATTTCCGCCCCAAATACGATCATTCTGCCGTTTCCATGTATATTTTACAATACGTCGTATCCTTCACGAAATGGGCGTTGCACTTCCAGACGATACCCCCACCTTCAAAGCGGGCGACAATCCGTACAATCTCGTCCAATATGAACTTCTATGTACAGAATTTGGAAATATAAGTCCAACGAAGTCCGACTTTCGATATCGAAAAGGTCAAAATAAAGGTCTTGGTTATGGATATGAATATTACACTAATCGTGGCCCTGTTCGACAGCCAAAAGCAATATACAATGGTCGGGACTTTTTCCTCTCCTCCGACGGAGGCGTTTTCTATACACATACCATTTTTGGAAAGAAAAAACATGTACTGTCCGACAAAGAACGACCGCACTACTATTTCTTCCGAAATGATGGATCGGAGGGACAATACAATAGTTTCATTCCTCTGACAGGAGACTCGGGACTAACAAAGGCCGGTCTCGCTCGCCTCAATGAAAGCCTTGAAGCCTACGTATATTGCATACTTGGCGCACAAGCGAATATTCGCAGTACCATAGTGGGCGATACTGGCAGTGCACAGCAAGTCCGAAAAGAATTCGGCGTTCTCTCGAAGATGAAATTCGTAATACTGACAAAGTAATTAGTTATAGGCGATATCAAGACACAATAATGAATACTGGTGTCAAACTTGATATGGCAGTCTCGCCCAATTTACTTCTCTTACCGTCTGAGATGGTCATTCTTTCGGGCCCGGCGATCTCAGGTTATAATAATGAATTGCAATACGCAACAGAATCTATGGTGTTCGGGGTGAATGGTGATATAAACACGGAAGTTCGAGAAAGTGCTGTACACGAGATGGAGGGGGGAGATCCTGTGAAGTGGCAGGACGAGCCCGGAGAGTCACCTCACAATGACACGACTCGGATTCGGTCCCCTCCCCTCCCCTCCCCGGAACGGGCAGCATCTACGACCAGCGTAGACCCTATTCACGAATATGGTAAAATTGGTTTGTTATCTTTAGCAATATTCATTACTATTGTAGGTACTGGAATAAAGTCACTAACTATATAGTTCATTCAGAAGATGCTGTCGATGTGACTGGGTTTCATCTAACTCGAACCAGTAACTTAAAAGAACTAGAAGAGATTCATTAATTTACAGTATATAGATCCAGAGGAAATGTCAATATACGTAACCCCACCATTCAACATGATTATAACTGGACCGACATATTCTGGCAAAACAGAATTTATGTTGGACCTCCTCACCGGTCCGTACTTAAGGAAATTCGAATATGTGATATTCATTTGCCCAACATTCATGAATAATAAAGCGTATAATAGAAGATTCATTTTCACCGATGATAATGTGTTTATATTTCCAGTCGGACTCGATGCAGTGGATGATACATTAACCTACGTGCATAAAGAATGGGCCGGCACGAACACTTTAATAATCCTCGACGACTGCGCCTCGTCCAAAGATATGAAGAAGCGCAGTAACGTTTTAGTCCAACTTGGTTTCAGCGCAAGGCACGACGGATTATCTGTCTGGGTTCTGACTCAACAATATACTAGTATTAGTAAACCATTCAGGGAAAACATACAGATGTTAGTACTATTTTACACACCGAACAAGATAGACAACAAAACTATTATAAAAGAATATGGAATGGAGGTGTCAGAACAGGAAGCCGTGGGCCTAATCAAGCAATTGAAAAGTAGACCATTCAGTAAACTAGTATTTCGTTTACGGCAACCGTACGACATAAAATTATTCGTATAATATAACAATTATGGAAGCTGAAGGTACTCTTAGAGAATTATATTACAACCCGAAAACTGGTTTTGGAGGTGTACAAAAATTGTATGACGCAGCACGGGCCAGCGGACTCCACGTCACTAAGAAGAGGTGAAGGACTGGTTAAAAACTCAGCTAACTTATAATCTACATAAACCGGTACCTAGTACTCGTGGCGGCCGACGCGTTTTTGTAACATCGATAGACTCACAGTGGCAAGCAGACCTTGTGGAATTCCCTGCAGCATTCGCAAAAGAGAATCATAACATTCGATACATGCTAACAGTAATCGATGTACTCAGTAAATATGCCTGGGCTAGGCCAATACAGTCAAAAACGGCCGATGACACTCTGAAGGCACTACAAGATGTGATTAAGAAATCTGGGAGAAGACCCGACAAACTTCAGACAGATGAGGGGCGGGAATTTACTAATCAGAAAATGCAGGGGTGGCTCCAGGAGTCAGGCATTCATTGGTTTCACACCTACAGTGACAAAAAGCTAGCGTCGTTGAACGTTTTAATCGGACCCTCAAGACGATGATGTGGAAATACTTTACATACAGACAGACACGTGAATGGCTTTCTATTCTACCCCACCTTCTTGAGAATTACAATAACACCGTTCACGGAAGTATCAAATGAAACCCAGGGACGTAACAGAGGAGAACGATTGGCAGGCATTTTATACACTATTCGGTCCTGAGTTGGCAGCGGGGGAGCCAACCCTGAATTCAAGCCGGGAGAACGTGTCCGAATTACAAAATACAAGACCACTTTTAAGAAAGGATATTTGCCAAATTGGACAGAGGAGATTTTCGTAGTTTCAAAAGTTGTGTACGCAGCTGGCTTGGGAACACCACCAGTTTACAAAATAAAAGATCTGAATGGAGAGGAATACTCGGCACTTTCTATTCTGATGAACTTCAGAGCGCCCTTTCGGACGAGCTGTACAGAGTAGAACGAATTTTGAAGACGAAAAAAATTAGAGGAAAGAAATATTATCTGATAAAATGGAAAGGTTATCCAGAAAGTTTCAATAGTTGGGAGCCAGAGGAAATGTTATTAGAACTTCGTAAGTTCCTGTCCATGGTACTTGTCAAGTACTACGTAAGTTCCTGTCCATGGTACTTGTCAAGTACTACGTAAGTACTAACGTAAGTATTTACGAAAGTTATTCAATAAGTACCATGGAAAAAGTCTTAATTTCTTGAAAGCCGAAAGTGTCAGTTTACCACCCCACTTCCACCCCCCACCTGGCCAAGTATTTATCATGTACTGTCGTAAGTAATGTTCACTTACTGCATCTTTTTCGGCCGTATGTGGATGAGGTGGGGGCCCCTCAGTTCCTCCGGAGGCACATATTAAGTTTGCAAGATCTTCAAAACGACTTCTCATGTTACCACAGTCCGTTCTTTCGAGTCCCCCTTGTTCAGCTTTATCGATAAGTTCTGGTTGAAGTATAATGTACACAACTGACATAAGCCATAGACAAGTAACTTCAAAGTCCGGTGTTTACAGAACCGTAGGGTTTCATAATGTCAAGTGCTCGTAGGTCAAACGAAGCATTATAAGCACACACAGATTCACAAGCGTTAAGAAGTTTGTGTAGGTTCTTTAGTGAGACTCGAGGTTGTTCTAGTTGTTCTTGACCAGGTGGGAAGTACGCTTTTTCAAGTTCCTCCTCCTTGAAACCGAGTTGTTCTAGTTGTTCTGACCAGGTGGGAAGTACGCTTTTCAAGTTCTCCCCTTGAACCGTCTATTAAAAATCCCTGGCTGCCGCCGCTCCATGCAATTCCAAAGTCAAAAGCTCGTGGATATTCTACTGTCCGACTGTCTCGGTATCAATTGTTGGATTAAGTATATTCTTGAGAACGAGGGGGGTAAGAGCGTTCCGAATTACCAAACATGGAAGTCTGTAGTCGTGGCAAATTTCTAAGAAAGTCTGTTTGAACTTATTGTGAATCTCTTCTAGTTCTTCTAGGCGGTACCGTGATTTCGTACGACCTGGCTCGAGTCAACACATTCCGCCTGCAATAATCCCAAGGCATATCTTTGAATATGATAATGAAACTGGGTAAATGGTCAAATGCTCTAGAAACAATCTTTTTTTCTTCCACTCCGTGGAAACGCCCCGGATTCGAGAAAAAGTCAGATGTTGAATTATGGAAGAGTCACAAATAATGTATTGTTCTGAAGGGAGGGGGAGGAGGAACCTCCTCCCTCCTCCTCCTCCAGCCTGACATTGTAAACTAAGCGTATGTTCTATAAACTGGTTCTGAAAATCGGCAATCGAAACGTGGCGCCCATTATAAAAGTCGGCAATGTTGCTGGAAAAACTAGTGTCAAATTCTGGTACGTGATACGGATCCAAATTTACTGCATCGTAACTCTTACCACTTCCAGTTGGTCCATTTATGAATATGTATGACATTTTAGGATACTATATCATAGAAAAAATTTTTTTAAATTATTTTTATTAAGATATATACGATAAGACAATGACAATCCTTTCTATTTCAACTGCAATAAAAATACTTGAAACCGGAGAAGAGAATATTCAAATCAGTGACGAAGGGAAACTCATATTTGGTGAATCATTGGTAGATCCTATTATATATGTAGACAGTGAGCTAGAAGTGGTTTTCAACATCGGACCTAAATATGGATCCAACGATCCTGCTACATGCGATGGGGTGTGTGTCCGTTGGCAACCGAGTCTTCAAAAGTTTACTGATTTAATAATATTCCGTACCCTAGGTGAAAGTTTCGATGCATCTACTGCTAAAAGTTATGCTCTAAGCCTGGCTGCTCACTCCAAGAATACTACTGGATTTTACAATCCATCTAAAGTGTATCAGAAGCGAGGGAGCGGGGCGCAGCCGGGCATGAGGTATTTTAAATTTCAGTTTAAAAGAGGGAGAGGGAGAAATCACGATTTCGCTACATGTATTGATATGGTTCAAGAAATTGACTGCGGTTTTAAAACAGTGAGTCCATTGCCAGTCCGAGAAAATCCTGCTATTGTACCTCGTAATATCCGGAAAGGTAGTAAGATAGAATTCTTAGCATTTAAACCGCGCTTAAGTAAGCGTGCTCTTTCTTTCACTGTTGAGAGATTAATATTTTGTGCTGCGCCTAATAAACCAGAAATTCAAGATGCGGAAGAACTAGTCGACTTAGAAAGATTAGGTGAGATATATAAACAAATAAATGCTGACAAAAATATTATAGTGGATTTTGATGACCTATCATAGAATAATTATTTTTTCATTTTAAAATTTTAGGATAGTATATATCATAAAGATTATTATGGCCAGTCAATTACATACAGCATTCAAGGAGCAGTTTTACGAAAAGAATTTCCTGAAGTCAAGCGAGTCAAGGATATCGGGGAGCTGGTGGATATTGAAGGTATGGTCCATTCGGAACGAAAGATGTACTCTGTTTATACCGAAATGGAAGTCAAATTATCGGATCCGAAAACTGGTAATACACAAATCGTATATTGCCTGTTAAATTAAAAGATACATACACAAAAGATGTAAGAGGATCGGGATTGGATGTGGGGCAACAATTAATAGATCGCTACGATCGTATGCTTGATACAATTGAAAATGTTGAGGGTTCTGGTCTCGTTCTCGAGGAGATACTTAATTTTGAAGTAATTCTAGTAGAAGTTTTACTCGGGGCTGGGGCTGGCGCAGTCCAACTTCCCGGATGGTTAAAAAATAAGCATTGTGTTAGCGATCTTATTCTACCGGTGGGGGCTGAGAACTGTTTTCAATACGCCATCGTAGCAAGTTTAAAGTTGGCCGACCCCGAGTTTCGTGAAAAGAAATGTGGTCAGGTAAGGAGAAAATGGAATACGTACGCCCCATTTATTGCTGACTACTGTTGGGAAGGTATTCCCACGCCCACGCCCGCCGATCTGACTGTATTCAGGCGCTTCGAGCAGCAAAATCCAGGGGTCAAACTTCAAGTATTTCAGATCTACGAGAATGATCCCGATCCGTCCGGCATAAATGTGTTATATAGTAGCTGTAGCGGAGCCCCTGACGGAACCGTCCGATAGGGAAGGCGGAGCCCGTTCCGAAGGTGATAGGAATCAATAGCAAATATCTTACTGATAGTTGGCGAAGCCCGAAGGTGCCACTTCATACCAATTACTGCGTTAAATCGCCTTCGTAATTCTCGTACTAATCGAAAGAATGAGCGCAGAAGGAAGTGTATTTGCCTGGTTTGTAAAAGAGGTTTTAAGTCAACAGAAGAATTAGAAATACATCAGGTTTACTGTGGAACAGACGACGCCCAGCCAGTTTTTCCTAAGGAAGTGTGTCAATTCGAAGGACATCGGAAAAGGTCCCCGCCCCCTACGTCGTCTATGCAGATACTGAGGCAATTATTGAGAAGGGGACCGGCCGGCACATTCCAATTTGTCTTTCGTATGTTATGGTGGAACGGGGGTGGGCGGGGACCTTCGGAACGAGGCCCGGGCCGACCCACCGTTTATGGTAAAAGAACATTCACAGGTCTCTCCTGTGTTACAGACTTTCTAAAGGATATGAAAGAACGGGCCGAGTATTATTCTAAATCGTATTATTGGAAAATAATACCGATGAGGGATCCTTCTAATTACCGGCGCGACGGATGTGATCCAGTCTGTATTGCATGTGGAGAGCCGGCAGGATACCGAGTAGTGAAGGAGGAGGCGACTTTTTATTGCGAGGGATGTCGACCGTCGAGAACCATTCCTATCTACTTTCACAACCTCAAGGGATACGATGGTTCTTTTATTTTGAAAAGTTACATGAAATAGATGAGGGTCCCGGACAAGAGCCAAATTTAATAGCTAAGACGAGCAATGGTGGAATTATGGGTCTCTCGAAAACATTTATTTTTAGTGGCTCAATTGTTGTCGATGGGAAGAGGGAGATAAAGAGACGTTTATTTTCTATAAAGTTTATGGACAGTGCTCAGTTGATGATGGGGTCATTGGCGAAGTTGGCAAAAACTGTGCCGGACCACGGATGGACGGCGGCACCACTTTCGTACCCGGACATTCAAAGGGCGAAAGGTTTCTTCCCTACGAATATTTAGACTCGGTTGACAGACTGGGAGAGGAGTGAGCTCCGGAGAGGGGGAATTTTATAGCGAATTGACGGAAGAGGGATTTCGGAGTCTGATTACGAACATGCATTAAGAGTATGGGACGAAGTTGGATGTAAGACGATTCGTGATTATATGGAATTCTATTGTGAGACTGACGTTCTACTTCTTGCAAATATATTTGAAAATTTCCGTGACACATGTTTAGAAGCATATAAGTTAGATCCAGCCCACTATATGTCAGCGCCTGGCTTGACATGGGATGCTATGTTACTTTACACGGGTAATAAGTTTGGGCTCATTCAAGATGCTGAGCAGATGACTTTCGTACAACGGGGAATACGAGGAGGTATCAGCCAGTGTAATATTCATTATTTACAGACAAATCATCCTGCTTACGCTGGCCCCGCCGGCGGGAATTACGATCCAGAGAAACCGGTGACCGAAATAAAATATCTCGATGCAAACAATCTCTACGGCTGGGCAATGAGTCAGGCAATGCCTACGGGCGGACTTCATTGGATGACGATGGAAGAGTGGGAGGAATGGGAAGGCGGAGTCGAGGGGGGAGCGTGGGGACCTGGTTCCACCTTTCCACCAAGTTTTCTAGAAGTAGACTTAGAATACCCAGCCGAATTACATGAAGAACACAGCGATTTGCCATTAGCGCCACATCACTATGAATTTCCGAGGCAGGGCGGTCGACTGATTACAAGTGTGATGGATAGAGAGTCCTATGTCTTACACTACAAGTTGCTGGAATTCTATCTTCGGATGGGAATGAGATTGAAAAAGATTTATCGGGTGCTTGCTTTCGATGAAGCTCCATGTCTCGCGAAATATATTGACTTTAACACTAAAATGAGGGCAAAGGGGAGGACAGATTTCGAAAAGAATTTCTATAAGCTGATGAATAATGCAATGTTCGGTAAGACAATAGAAGATGTTCGAAAGTACAGAGACTTTAAATTTGTTTCGGACTGGAACGGCACGGATAGTGGACGTAAAAAGATTCAGAAGTATAATCCAAAGATGAAACATATAACTTTCATAACTTCCGAAGAGGATGGCGATTCCTGCGACAGTGCCCTACTGGAACTGAAAACGGATGAGCATAGATATGTAAAACCAGTTTTCATCGGCGCCGCAGTACTGGAACTTTCTAAGCTGCTTATGTATGAGACGCATTACAATTACTTTCGGGCCAGTTCCCTGGAATACGATTAGCCTACATGGATACTGACAGTTTTGTTTACAGTGTACCGATACCCTCCCGGACGTAACTTTCAATGATATAGTTCGGGAAGATGTTGGAAAAGAATGGTGAGAAGTCTATATATGATACTAGTGGGATGAGTGGGCCCAACTTTCCGAAGATTAATAAAAAAGTGATAGGTAAATTTAAAGATGAGTTGAATGGTGAACCTATTCTTGATTTTGTCGGCATACGCTCGAAAGTGTATGCTTTTCGAACTCCCGTTTCCGAGACGAAAAAAAATAAAGGGGTGAAAGATGTTTGTGTTAGAAAACATTTGAACTTTGAAGATTATAAAGATCTATTTGAAACTGGGAAGAAGCCGGAGCCGGCACAGTTTGTACAGTTTGTACGGAAAAAGGCTGGAGAAATCCGTAGTGAAAAGCGTAGTAAAATCATGATGGCGCCAAATGATATCAAACGTGTGCAGTTATATAATCCAGACACGGGCGAATGGTTGGCAGAAACATGGCCGATAGGACGGGTTTAAAATTGTAAAGACTTTAATCTACTATTTTCAATAGAGACCAGGGCATCACTGATAACATAAATGTGAGCAAATATATTTTCATCGCGAGTGTCATCGCCAATCTTAATTGAGGTGTTTTTCTTCAAAATTTCAAGTTGAATTCCGTCCTTTGTGTTCATTACTTTAAACCATTTCCATGAAACTCAATATCTTTAAAACTACGCAGATCGATAAACAGACAGAATTTATTCTTCAAATAATCGGCCTCATCTATATCAATTTCACACCAATCTTTATCTTCAGCAAAATACCGTCGCACCTCTCGCCAAAATTGTCTTGGTATCATCTTCTGAGCGTACACTTTATTTGCAATGCCTTCGATTGATACAGCCTTCAATCATTACAGACACAGATTCAATGGTGGGTTTAAAGAAAAGTTCACTGTTCATTCTGACTGATTCTGATTTTTAGTGAAGAGTATGCGATACCTCTAATGCTACGTCGTGGTACATTTATATTTTCATTGATAACCGTGTCCGATTCTTTGAATGGATTGTTCTAAAATAATGTATATGCTCGTGAAGGTAACTTTTTCACTGTTGTAATAACCAGCAGTTGACCTCGCGAGATCGAGGTCAGAAATTGTCTCGTATTCCATTTGAATGTTTTTTAATTTATAATTGTTTGTAATAATATTATTTTTACTGGAAAGTAATTTGAAGATGGGTGCAAGCGTAATTTCCCATTCAATATGACTCCCTAACGCTTTTGGGTATGCAACTCCATGGCCTGTTATGAGGGGGTGAGTGAGACGAATAGCATATTTTGTTTTATATGTGTCGAAAAGTAACTTATCGCCCACGACGGCGGCATCTGCATCGGTCGCACCGCTTCTTAATTTTCTTAGATTTTCGTTCTGAATTCCGTACAGTGTCATGTTCGTTCTCTCCTTTTTATGTTTGAAGAGATCGCGATAACATTCAATAAGGTTATATTTATTCAAATCGAAAAGTGTCTGACCCTCAAATGTGAGTTTCATACGCTCCACCAAATTTTTTGCAACATTTTGTACTACTTGGTTATATTCATCTCCCATTACTTCGAGATCAAAAACCAGGTCGAAAGTATCTGGAACTAGGACTACTCCGCTTTCTAACTTCGGACATCGTATGATAAGTGTCTGGCCTGGATCTGCCTCACTTGGATTATGAGCAATCACATGATGAGTTCTTTCTGACTTCGTTCCATTCGGTATTCGGTTGGTGAAAGTCGGTGATAATGTTCTATCGTACCCCATTTTTCGTGTAATGTATATAGTAGAAGAAAAAAAGAAAATAAATCACATCTTACATTTCACTTCGTGTATATAATAACTTAGAAGAAAAAATCACATCTTTACATAAATATTTCCGTCTGACTGAAAGATAAATCGATTGCCTGTGTCGCGAATAAGTCGAAGGACCCAATATTCTTGGAGATGATGAGCCTCCTGGTCATCCTCAGTATCCTGGAATACAGCTATGAATTCTAGTCGCTTAAAGAAGTTAGTCTTTTGACATTCCTTAATGAAAGCTAATATGTTATGATATAGATTATCATCTTTGAGTCGGACACCTGGATTTGCTCGAAGTATATGTCGATTTACTCGTCGGAGTTTGCACCATTCCAATTCGACAGAGAAACCAAACAGGTCTTTATTTTTAGAAAGAAACTTTGCAATATTCTTTTCACCAAACATGTCGATTCCGTATTAATACATAATTTTATTTATAATGACTAATGTTAAACCAGTTAAAAATATCCATAGCTGTTCTCCGACAAATCCGACAACCGATCCTGCTGTTTTTAATAGAAAACTGACAAGGGAGCCGATTAAACCTGGTATTGCAGCAGCACTTTTTGCAGCCAATGTTTTTAACCATTCGCCAAATTGCTTTACAATTTCTTTCGCTTTTGTATATACTTTGGGCGGACCTGAACCAGACCCGCCAGTTCCTGCTCCCCCTCCTCCTCCTCCTACTTTAGTCACAGCCAGGGCAATTGTTGATATTGTCATTCCAAGGGCAGTCAGTATTGCAGCGATTGTAATACCATTTCGTTTAAATAATTCTGTCAGCTTCAGTCTCAGTGATAATTCTGGATCAGAAATTACATCACGAAGAGACCTAGTCGACGCCAGTCTTTCATGTGCCCCACTGATCATATCAAGTTGTACTTCAATTCGATCATCAATTTTAGCTAGTCTTGTTCTGAGTTCGGGTGTAAGTTCTGTCTGCTCTAACAGATTTTCTCTTTCACTGTAAAGCTCATCAAGACGCATATTTGCCATCTTTAATTCATCAACAAAAGCTCTATATTCGGGGTTTAGATTGTTCCATTGGTCGATTTTATTTTCAAAAGCTCGTATTTTGTGTGCATTACCAGAAGCATCTTTCCGTAACTCTGTCAGTTCATCTCTGTATATACCCATGTCTTTTGGCGTCATCTTCTCAGCCGGTATTTTATCCTTTTTCACATCTTCAGAATGCAATTCACGTTTCACATATTCGGGCTCTGCTAATACTTCTCTAATAAATTCATGTCCTCCTTTTAAACTCATTAATGTGGACAGCTTATAAAATCCACCTCCTCTATCTTTAGACAGCTTGAGGTTTTTTATAATACAGCTTTCCATCCCTAACCTCAGATTCCATAACCAATACATTTAGTGCATCCGGATCAGTAATTTTATTCTCATCTAAGAATTTATTAACCATTCTTAATTTTTCATTTGCTTTAAGTTCAGTCAAACGATCAACCTTTGGGCTATCCCGGTAAGGATCGACTTCTGCAAGAGCATTATCATCGTCTATAAAGAATGTTTCAGCAGTAGCGTCATCATCATCATTCAAATTTGCATCATCGAAATCCTGGAGTGGTATATCTTCTCCTCCTTCTGCCATATTGTATTTCTATATTACTACAATTATTTTTTATCCCCCTTACATATACAGTAAAAAATGCACATCTCAGTTGTTGAAAGCGTTGAACAGTTGGCCGACTATATAGAAAGAACAAGTGCTGCATATCGACGAAGTTATAAATTAATGGTCGAATTGATATGGTTCTCAATATTACTAAGGGAATTCTTGTAAGCTC
The DNA here is from genome assembly GCF_041260155.1 of Ptychodera flava. Taxonomy (NCBI): domain Eukaryota; kingdom Metazoa; phylum Hemichordata; class Enteropneusta; family Ptychoderidae; genus Ptychodera; species Ptychodera flava. The sequence continues at coordinate 5,520,096 of NC_091937.1, read as the reverse complement.
TGCTGTAATAGCAGCAATTCCAACAGTTCCGGTACTGTTAGCCTTAACTCCTATACCTGGCGTTGTTATTGATGTAATACAAGGAAAAACGGGTGTAGCAAAGAGACGAGAGAAATATAAACATTATTATGTTCAATATAAACAGCTGCTTACACAAATACAAGAAAAAGGTGCAACCCTTCGGAACGAGGAGGCTCCGGGGTCAGAACTTATTCAGGACATATTTCATCAGGCGCTAGAAATACAAAAACAAGAAGGATTTAGTCCGCCGCTGGAGCGATATCTACGATATTATGGATTGAATGGATATGAAATTTAGTTCGCACCGATAGGAACTTCATGTTCAACATCAGCTAGACTCCGCGACCGGCCGGCCGGACTGACAACGGGGGTCCTTTATATAGGCTAGTTTGATGGTGATGACTCACACGGAATTTCCCGTACATGTATAAACATGTTGTGTGTGACTCAGCAGGGAATTTCCCCGCTTAGTTCAGGACAATGCACTGTTGCGCGTGCGTGAGTTCGTATATAGGTCAGGTTATACTTTAGTTACATGGATGGTTAATTTTTCCTTCGCTTCATGTAGATAAATGAATAAAATGGGGTGTAAAATTCTTACTTCATCCCAGTTGACCACTTTTATTTTACTACTAACAAGACGATTTGTACGTGGTTCAGGAAACAAGAACAAGAAACAAGATTGAGCATGAAAGTCTCTTCGTTCTAAAGTGCAAGACGTACGTAGTGTGTCTCCATGGTTGTTTAGTTAAACGGCCGTGCCTCCTACTGTTGGAGGCGCAGCCGTTTTCAAAACACAGCTCGTTTGACTCGGAAGAGTCGTCGAGGTTCTCTCACGCATTTGGTACCTTATGACTACATGTTATTGAAACGCCAGGGAGATCTTGACTGTCTTGGTTCAGTCGGAGATCAGCGATTTGCACCTATGTGAACTTTGCACGCAGGCCTTGCTTTAATAGACGCCGCGCTTCATGCCAAGGTAGGAATGTGCTATGGATAAAATACGTAAATATTGATAACTTATTATCTATACTCACAGCCAACACCACCTGGCTTTGGACGCATACGCTGTACCCTTGCCTACGGACACACATGTAATGCTGTCTTTATGAATCGGACTCAGCTTTTGTCGCCACCACAAACACGCATTCACAGATGTAAGTGAACAATGGATGCAAATTCATTCGCTTAATGTTGCCATGGCAATTATGACCTGCCTCCCCGCCTTTTCATGTGCACAGTATTTCTTTTCACACCCGTACCCCAGACATGCGCTGTTGGCGCGTACACTTGAGACATCTTCTTTTGGCATAACAGTGCTATTATCACTACAACGTAACTGGGAGCCGAATCTATCTCACGCAGCCGTAGTCGAAGGAACGGTTGTCTTATTGCAGTAATTGGTCACCATCAAGGGACAGGATATAGTCTATGCCAACTTATGAAACAGGTACGCGACTTTCTCCGTAATTACGACAAATGAATTCGTCGGAAATGTGAAAGTGAATTTCCGGAAGGAAATTACTCTCCAGGTAGGGAGGGACAAATCACATTTATCAACTGTATCGCCTCCACTACCATATATAATTTTTTGATGTTAATTTTTCAACTCAAGTTAGACTTGGTTCAAGTCTGTGATTTGTGAATGTTTTAGTAGGGGGAACGCGATGATTTTTGATATGTTTTCATGTGAAACACGTGAGTTGGGTGAACGCTATATAGGGGAGTTTCTCCCGAAATCCGGCAGAAACTAACTCACTACTGCGCAGACTCAAAGGTAACGCGTTCAATCGTTATGTAAACCTGGCATGGGCTGCCAAATTCCAAATAGTTCATATGAAATAGGAGAGACACAAGAGAAATTATTATACATTAGTTTATCTTTTTTAAATTAACCGACTTGAACCAAGTCTAAATTCAAGTGTACACTGGACAAAAAATTTACCAGCAGTTTTCTCTCATGAGAGACACACGCGTCGATTGATGGATTAAATGAAATCTTCTTACTATGTCAACTACCAGCACTTTTAATAATGTTTATTCTTCCGTTTCATCGTTTTAATTTTGAACAAAAATACGATGACTGGTATTTGGATTCAAAGTGTTAATGATCCCCTTGGTGATTACAAATCTCTGTACCCCTTTGTAGACGGTCAATATGACTAGCAATTAGGGTAACAGCATAACGTCTGTACCCCGACGGTCTTTGAGTCACCACCAAAATCAGGCTTTTGGGGGTGGTGACTAGCAAACGTGGTCAATATGTGGTCTATAACACACCTCGCACGAAACTTGAGTTGGAGTGGTAGTGCCTGATAACGTCGTTTACTATACGTGGATCAGTACAAAAAGAACACATCCCACGTGATTATCATTTGACGAATCAGAACACAAACTGCGGATTAATTGTGTGTTATGTGCGGTATGATCCTGTTCTGATATCACTGAATAACACAGGGGCCGTAAACGGTTGCTTGTCAGATTTATTCTTGTTGTTCCTAAGAGATATATATATTGATATTTTTAGTTTAGAAAAGCATAGAGCTTTATGTGTTATAGTTATGTATCTGTGCATTCGGACATCTATCGCTATTCTGCATTTACAGGAATGACAGGGACACTAAGGGACTTCATTTAACACGGAAAACATTAAAACTCGTCATGAACTTTGAAGGCACACATTTTGGATAACTTCTACGTCTACAAATTCAACGTGGCATTGGTTAGGGGGTACCTCCAATATTTCATACGGGAGTGTACCGGCTTATTTAATCCCAAATGCGTCATACCACCCTCAGAACTTCACGACCTACAGTAGTATGGGTGGCATTCACACATACGTTGAACAAAGTGTCTCCTGGTGGTATTTTGTTATTTGCAGAAAGCGGTTGGCGAAAAAGTTCACGTTTCACAACACGTCAAAGGTAAATTTATTCGTGTCGCTATATTATGATGGCATAATTTAACTTTTGGGGTAAACTTACCCTTATCCAAATCAGAGAGGACCAACGCAAAGAGGAACAGGTAGGCCTAGTGTAAAGTCGATGCTTCCTGGGGTTCCAGCCTGTATGACGTAAGTCTTAGGTCATGCATGGTAGTTGAAATGGCGAGAGGAAGGACACCTGATTGCGAAAAGAGCTTTTGAATAATACCTACGTCCGTTCAGTATTTCACATCAAAACGTGAAAAGTAAGACCTGTCCCTCCGTTTTTGTAAGACACAACCATCATATTCATCTCCGTGGTCTGCGATCACCTTGTCCTTAGTTGGGTGTTTGTTCTAATGTCGATATTTCTTTATTTACTGAAGGAGAGATTTCCATGACTGAACATTCTACTCATTTTATCTTTTCTTTGGCCAGACTCCATCTAACCATCACTATAGTCCATTCTACTCATTTTATCTTTTCTTTGGCCAGACTCCATCTAACCATCACTATAGTCCCTGGAGCGAACCAAAAGTATAGGACAATGAACATTCTGTTCAAAAAGACAACTACGTCAATTTTGGCCTTCATGTGTCTTAGTTAAGGGCGGACAGTGGTTCAAGTAGAATACACGTCGGGAAAGATATTCACAATCTAATTATTTTAAGAATTTCCTCGGTCTTCCGCTTCTGGGGGTTCATTTTCAGTCTCTTGAAGTAAGAAAATTTTCACCATCTTAGTTTTCGCAAAATATGTAATTTCATTTTTCCCCATAGAGTTTACACAGGGATGACAGCCATCATGAATTTCAAGTAGGCCTATCTGTAAATATCAGTTAATCTGTATAAGGAAGTACGTGCCTCGAAATTAAAAGACTTAAACTTTTGCTCAAAACTTTCTTCAAGAAAACTGTCAACTATTACCTTTGGAAGTCAAGAATAAAAATCAGGTTAGGGGGTCAACGTACAAATTTTGGTACCGTTAACTTTACCGATATTTGAAATTGAAAATGGCCGCATTCCCTGTGTTGACCCATTGCGAAAAGTTGAATTTTTGATTGTAACAAAAATAAGGTTGGCACTGAGAAGACTTCATTTACTCCATGAGCTTTAAGATGAGACTTCACAATCAGTAGACCAAAAAGATAGAGTACAAGTTTGACTGTCGGAATATCTGTCCCCAGGCACATTTTACCTGTAAATGAGAAGCAGATCCTCGGTGGTTCTCATACTCCAGTGATTTGAAAGAACACGAAGACACCTCCAATCCGTTCCGCACATAATTATAGAGTGGTGTGGATTTAATCCGGAACATGACGTCATACCGTCTATATGTGAAGTGGGCAGTTGACGGCTCGATTCGAAAACATCTTAAGTTCTATTATAATGAATGCACCATACCGCATGGAAACTTAATTTTTGTCATCCAACCCTCTCTTGTGCCGCGCAAAAAAATAAACGCAGCCACTGACATTTTTACAGACAAAACACAAAGGATAAGGCTTTTAAAGGAAGTATGCACTTGCCATCATAGTGGAAAGACTTCAAAAATCTTGCTCACATATTGTACAGGAAACTTTTTGAAAATATGCACTGTCAATTAAATGGATAGTTGTCAAGGACCAACCTTGCTGGAAAACTTATGAACATTTCAGTGAAATAGCAAAAATAACAGACTGTCAATTTCCTCCATTTGAATTTTTTTCGTGTGGGAGAGTACGATGGACGCCACTTCTTTTACAATATTCTGAATTATCGTGTTTCTGAAAGTCTAAAAAACTTTGACATTGACCCTGTTTTCTCGAGGGTCTATGCTTTGATGTACCAAGGAAAGGAACAGACTCAAATTACTTCCCTTCTTTCAATATATGTCGTTGAAGGGTTGTATGTCCATAAACCACTACCTCATCATAAAAATTCGTAGTACATTCTGCTTGGCGATTTCTCCTCGATCTGATCTCGTCTTCTTGCTCTAAATGGACACATGTAATGGCTAACAAAACAAGATCCTCTCAAAAAGTGTGCGAGTGGTAGGTATGGCAACACGGAAATTGCTCATAATCTCACTCCTGAGTTGTTTTCTCACAGAACAGTAATTTTTGAAAAGATTGCTCTGAAAACAAGAAATAATGTCTCCGTCTTGACGTATTTCCTGGGTTATTGCTGACGTAATTTGGTAGCTTGCCTTCTATGTTCCTGCACTTCACAAGCTGTGGTCATTTTCCAACATAATATCGCGGTCACTTGGGAATATTCAAAAAAAACCCAGACAAACAACAGTTCGTATACCTTCTATTCATGGTCATTTGGATAATTTAGCAAATCATCTTAGACGGACGTCCAATGGTCAATGAATACGTCGAGGTTGTTGTTTTCATATTAAAGGAAGACTTTACTTTTGAGACCTCTGAATTCACAGTGTTGGGTGGCATTGATATGTTTGTCCTGGGATTTTTATGATGTAAACATTGATAGCGTTTCTACCTCAAAGTGAAGGATGTCTCTTTATTTAGGGAGCATTCGTTTTTTTGCAGGGAGGGGGGTCGGTCGAAATCGAAACCGTTTTTAGGGGGGTCAAATTGTACAATCAATGATTGGAAGGGGGGTCAAATTTTACAAAGGTTTGTAAGTTATGGAAAAAAAATGACTTTGGAATTTCACCGAAATGTTGCTTGGTCCTCCATACATAATCTATGAGTAGTCTGTGAGAAGTTATGAATAATTTCTTTTAAATACAAAACTAGCTAAATCTGTGTACTTATGTACTTTTGATTATTGATGTTAGTGTACTTGATTAGATTAGGGCGATTACAAGTTCATGTGTGTGCATGAAATTTGATTTTTTGAATTTCAACAAAAATGTTGATTCTCTTGTTCATTGTGGTATGTGAGCAAACTTTGAATATTGTTTTACAATACAAAACTGGTTATTAAAATCAGTGCTTTAAAAAGCTTGATGATTGATATAAATGTACGTGACGAGAATATTATATTTGAAAGAGCAGATCTGAAAAACCAATATGATATTGGAATTTCACCCAATGATTATTTGTAAAGTTCAAAAAGGATTATTTGAAAGTTCAAAGGTCAAATGGGAAATCATAATATTGATACGGACTGTGACATCTGGGGGGGGGGGTTCGTTTTTTTGTGCATGAAGATCAAGGGGTGGGTAACTCTTTTTCTTGCAAACACTTTTGCAGGGGTTTATTTTTCAGCCCAGAGCCATAGGGTGCGAAGGCTTTATGAATCAAATCTGATGACTTTTGGGGGATCACATTTTACAATTGATGAATCGGGGGGGGGGGGTCAAGAAGGGGGTCGCTTTTTACATTTCATTTGTCGCTCAAATTCCACCGGACCCACCCCTCTCCCCGTAAAAAACGAATGCTCCCTTATCACTGGCTTTTTGATAGTTATTTTACACACTAAAGAAAAATGAATATTTTCATTTTTATTTGTATACGTGTTATGAATGTCATGGTTACAAAGTCCGCAATCGGAGTCACACATTTGAAGCCCCAGTAGCTGTATCTTTTTTTGTAGTTTCTTTATCAAATATATACCATACAATCTTCGGAGGGATGATTCGGATTCCCGTTATTTAGCTATATCGTCTTTGAAAAAAGACTCTACTCCAATCCTTGGTGATGGATTTGATTGCATTTGGGCGATTGCGCGAATATTTTAGGCGGCTGCGTATTTGAGTGGCAATATGACATCAAATCAGTTCCGGCAATCATTATCATTCATGGCAAATAAATCACCAGGTCCCAGAAACAAACAAACAAAACAACAACAATAAAAACCGACCAAATCAATACTGCAATCTCGAACCGCTAGTTCAGTGGTGGTACCAGTTGTCCGGAATGGGTAAGCGTACCCTAAGCATGCTACACCCGTCAAGATTGAACTAAAAATGACAGTAGTTGTACGGTAATTCAGCTAGTTGCCAAATTACTGTTGTGAGTCAAAGCCAGGAATACTGTCTCTCATCATCTAAGTAACATAAAACATTATTTAGTTTTTAAAGTCCAAGTTTGCGTTAGTCACCACTCTTTGAAACGTTCTTTGGTCGTACTTCGATGAGTGTTTTTGCCTAAATTGCATTTGATTTCAAACCATCCTAGCGGGAAAAGTTATTTTAGTTAAGCTAACGAGGCCCCTCTATTTTCCGGGCATGAAATTTTCAAAACGTCCGTGACCGCGTACAATAAAGGGTTCGATGATCATCAGTACTTACTATCTCCTAGTATCTCCTAGCTGGGCTTCAGTACATCAGTATGACACCAAATTGCCAGGCTAGGAAAACTTATCAACGAGAGACTTTCTGAGTTGGAAAAGCATCTCTCTCTCTCTCTCTCTCTCTCTCTCTCTCTCTCTCTCTCTCTCTCTCTCTCTCGTGTGCTCTTTCATTTTTATCCCAGTTTTTCGACTCACACTGCTACCAAAATAATTATTCATTGCCAACATTCGTACCGAGATTTCTTTCCAGCAGTTCATCCAGAGTTGTAAATTTCTGTCCATTATTCCAAATGACAACGAAAATCAGCATTCCATAACTGAGCAAATTTAAGCAATTTCATAACTGTCCAAACATACCGACAACAAGGATACACCGAGTCCATATGTTGATCATCTCCCTTGAATACTTACCTATGTCATCACTATCTTGTCTGTCTCCTTGTCAGTTCATCTTCCTATTCAAGTTTATGTCTAGGGCTTACTGGCCAAGAGATCGGCAATGCTATTTGGAGTGTAAGCACCTTAGGATATTATTTCTTCCTGTGTTCATGACATTGCCTGCGTAAGGCGATCGGAAATATTTACGGATATGATATCGGTCAATATCGTGTTACGTGTGTGGGCGATTCGGAAATGAGAGTGCACGACCGAATGACTCAGTTTGAAACCATACACAAATTAAGACTGCTCCCTGAGTGAGTGATATTAAGGCAACACCAAGTGGTTCATGCGTTCTGTATGCGTAAGATTTGGCGCACTTCGGTTACAGACGTACCGAGTCACATTGATTGGAGATTTTGCGTTGATCGAAGTAATACAGACTCTTATCAGTTATTTTTTTTTAATTTCAAATTGTGTTCGAACAACTGAACATAGTCATGTTTAATATACAATATTGATTTCAGTATCTACAGTGTATATAGCAAGTTTCGTCCACTTTAAGTCATTATACATTTATGTATATCCCTAATTAGGAAAATTAGTTAAATATGCAAATTAGTAATCAGTTAAAGTAATAATGCGAAATGAATTTCAATTAAGTTATACTATTATAATATCTTCAATATCCATAGCAAGTTTGTTCAACATTGATAAAGTCAATTCAGATATATCAAAAATTAGGAATGCAAGTTAATTACCACCTGATCCAAAAATTATAAACATCTTAGAGTATTGTTTTAACCTAGTATCTTCAATATACATAGCAAGTTTCGTCAACTTTGATCAAGTCAATCCATATACATATACCTAGTCACGAAAGTTCGCTGAATACGCAAACTGGTAATAAGCTGATCTAAAATGCTGAACAACTTTCAATGTTGTTATATCATAGTATCTTCAATGTACATAGCAGACAGACAGACAGACAGACAGACAACACTGCGACATTATCTTACGTGTGTAACGGCGCGAGATAAAAATCGCAGTCATGGCTCCATAGGTTAATGTAAAGATGGTCACATTAATCCATCACGCCCTATTCTCAAGTCAAAGACAGAAATAGGTTCATAGTTGAACATAAAATAAAAGTAAAATGAACGTCGAATGATCACTAAAGTAAAAGTGAAGTAAATCAGTAATGACATGTGAAGTATGTATGATTGTACAGAAAAGAGGGACACGTCTGCCACACAAGTAAAAGAGGAGCCAAAAGTATTGGTATAGTGTCATGACTGAGCAATATTTTCATATTTGTCGTATATTTGGTCTCTTCAGGGGCTTGTTGCAACTAATGAACAAGCATTCACCTATTATCTCACACAAATAAAATCAGTAAGTGTTCAACTGAACAAGATAACTTGGATTCTTGATATCCTGGCGATCATTTCATGAAGCACACATACACAAAGGTCAACTGCCTAAACGTACATGACTACACATACACATACACATCCGCACGCAAGGATATCAGCAAAGAGACGTCTCTTCGCAAAACAGGATGTGGTGCGTGTTCCTTCGAGAAGAGTGGGCAGTTCCCACTTCTCGTGTGACACCGATCGTCATCACGGTAGTCCCTAAACCACGCATGCGAAGACAAATGGCTACAGATGTTACATGCTCTAAAGATACTTGGTCTGTCAACTACATACTTATCATTGAGGTAGAATGCACCTCGGGGACAGATATTCCAACTCTCAAACATTTAAGGTAGTATGCGCCTCGAAAGTGAAAGACTTAAACTTTTGCTCAAACTTTCCTGAGAAATCTTTCTTCAACCATTCTCTTTCAAAATCAAGAAGAAAAATTGGGGATCACCGTGAATTTTGGTACTAGAGAAACAAATAACCCAAGATTTACCGATATTTGAAATTCAAAATGGCCGCCATCCCTGTGTTTACTCTATGGAGAAAAATAAATATTTATGAATTTCGTAAAACTAAGCCGGTGAAAAGTTTTCTTACACCAAGAGCTTTAAAATGAACCCCAACAAGTGGTATATCAGAAAAGAATTGTAAAAGTTTGAGAGTCCGAATGTAACAACGTACGGCACCAAGTCACCCAGCGGAGAAGCCACAGACAAAACCGCTCGGCCAAATCCCCAATCTTTTGATTTTGATTTTCCCCATAGACATAACACAGGGATGGCGGCCACTTTGAATTTTAAATATTGGTAAATGTTGGGTAATTTGTTTCTGTAGTACGATGACCCCCAAATTTTATTCTTGATTTTGAGAGAGAATGGTTGAAAGTTTGCCTTGGAAAAGTCTGAGCAAATGTTTAAGACTTCCATTTCCGAGGCGCGAACTACCCCAAACACTCCAAACACTTGAGTACGAGGAAGCCTGTTGTCCGTAATTGTTGGTCTTTGTTCATCCTCTTGTGACGTCATCTGCCAACTCATGGATCTATGCGATTACTGTATATATATTTGTATCACGCAGATTTTGACAAAATTACCAAATTGGACTTCGATGAATTTTGTCAGTTTGTGGTTTCGACATGTTTATAATTTTTATGAGTGTCTCCAAAATTATATCAGTCAGTTATGCCACGTAATGTTTCAATAAAATCATGTACTGTGTTCATGTTTTTGTCAAAAAATCTCGATGCATATTTTTTCCCAATATCTTCTGAATTGGGCTTCATGGTTTTTCTACTTTCATTAGTTTGAAATGCGGAGAGATTCATATTGTTATATTTCAGAAATTTTCCTCGTTTCGGGTAAAAAATTCCTTCTCATCACTCTGTCCGTCTGCAACTTTCGACTCGGATGGTTTGTAGCTTCCATTCATTTAAATTTGTTGAACTTTGTCATAACATTGACATCTTCGTCTTTCGCTATGATTTTTCTTCATTTAGGCCAAATCTCTTCTCAAAGGCAACACTGGTGACTAAATATCGCCTATGGGAATTATTTATTACCAGACGGAATCATATTATTCCTTTATTGTCACAGCGGAGCAGAATAGATTGTTGGTTGCTTTTAATGAAACAGATGGCACACACAATTCCAGACACATCAACGGAGGATATCCGGACAAAAGACGTCGATTCTTCTGTTTTTCAACAGCAGAAGTAGAATTCAACTTTACTCAACCTCAATCTGTCAGTGACTTTCTTTTCAAGCCTTCCAGAAAGGACTAAATCAAGAGAAAAACACGATTTCTGATGGCAGGCCAGACCCTTCCCGAATTCAAGAAGATGTGCTCCAAAGATTTTATGAGAAGAGTTTGTGTCTCTATGTATATATATATATATATATATATATATATATATATATATATATATATATATATATATATATATATATATATATATATATATATATATATATGTGTGTATATATATGAGGTATTTATTTAAGGGGAACTGTATCACTGAAATTCGGATACATCGGTCAATAAGCCGCTATATAAATACGGTATTGACGTACAGAGGCCCAGTGAATGACTTCGTAACATGACGATAGTTATAATGTCACCTTTGTAGGTGAAAGGGCACATGCCGTGCGCAAAACAAATTGTCGAAATAAACTGTACAGAAAAGGGCTGATATTGAGTTTTTTCCTCCAAAGTAAGTTGTGATGTACCATGTGATTGAAATTGGCTCGCTATACGTAAGCCTGATATCAGTGTACTACCACAGTTCTACACCATAGGGAACAAGGTGCGGATTAAGAATGGTGATCACGTGATAAAGATTGCCAATTGAATCGCACAAAATGAAGATAGCTTAGCATATATAGGAAAGTCGCGTTAAGGTTCAATATATCTTGTTTGTAGAAACATAATACATGTAGTTGTTGTGTCCTTAGAAAGGTAAGGCCTCATGTGCAATTTGAAGTGACCGTAACGCGAAGGATTCTAGATTTACGAAGATTGAGAGGTTTAATGGGCTTAACTGTTTCTTACACTCGATGATTGCACTATAAAGGGAACGTCCCGACCTCTTCAGGCTAGATAAACAATCTTACCAAACTCTTAATTCCTGTTAGATTGGATTTAATATACTGATTCCAGGCACGGGGAGTTGGGGAATAGTGATTCTGCTATACAAATGGAACGTGCTTTGTTGAAGGACAAGCTTTGTGTGGAATGGTTCTAAATTTAAACTTCTAAGGTTAACAAGGATCTTCATGTGAAGGTTCTTCCTCAAGAGTTTTGTTGTTCCTTTTTACATTTTGTATAGTGCGATAGGTTAATGTGATCTAAAAGCTTTGATTTGATTGATTATCACATAAATTACTTCTTCATAAACTTTCTTCCTTTGGTTATACTGGAAATTGTGGAAAGTGCATAGCTTGAGTCACATAAAGAATCTGTGTGATCGCTCTCAGAGAGGATATTATTTTCAATTGAATGGTGCCCACTTCTATCTAGTGTACCTCAGGGGTCCATAAATGACCCCCTTTCAATTATCTTGTACATTATGATTTGTCAGAATGCGCGAAGACATCGAATTTAATTTTACATGTTGATGATTCCAAGTTCTGTAAAACAATCCAGACGATTTCTGGCTGCGCAACGAATGTTGCAGGATGACTTGGACAGGGTTATTGTTTGGTGCACAAACTAAACGTTGAGAAATGTTGCTGCGTCACTTACACAGATAAGACTAGGAAATTTTAGGTTAATTATTCTAAAAATATAGTTCAAATTGCACGATGTACATCTGTCAAGGACTTGGGTGTCATCCTTGGTAGCTCCATGGACTTCTCTGAGCATAGTCTGGGCTGTTTACAGTATTATTGTAATGGTCTTATGGCTTTAAAAGCATGTGTATTTCTCTGGTGGTCTCGAATACCGTTCTCTCTTCTGGAATTCATGGCAAAAGAATTTGGTAGATTAGGTTGAACGCGTTCAAAAGCAATGCATTAGATATTTGTGCTTTAAACTATTGTACTTCAGGATACGCAGAATTCCGAAAACTGTTTAAATTTCCTCCTTTATACAATCATAGGAAGGTTTCCGATTCTAGTTCTCTCATACAAATGTGTTCATTCTGTGGTAAATTGTTCTTATTCGACTCAAATCCAACTGAATGTTAACCTGTTCGGGTACCCTTTTCAGGATAAATGTCCGTTAACACTCCTTTATTCGACGTGCTTCGGGCACTAACAGCATATCCAAATGAAGTTCGAATGCTAATATTTTTGACAGACTTAGTCTTGTCAAAACTAGTATTATGAATTATTTCATTCATGATTTGTATATTTATCGTTTGTTTTGTTTTTGCGTCAGTTGTTGTTTGTTATTTGTGATTATGTATATTGTATGTTCGGCAGAGCAGGCAACTGGAAATTTACCGCTGTTGATCATCCAAATAAATGATTAAATATTTGAATAACGAAACTTCAAATCATTTCTTTTCAAATACAGAAAAATAATGTAAATGGCACTTTGCTCACATTTGACTAGATGTGACAGACTCGAGTGAGTTTACATGCGATATTCAATACCTTCTATTTGAACACATTTTGATGTACCGTCCATCAAATAATAAGGCGAAGTATATAACGCTAGGCAACTGTAGCCATGGACACATACATACAACACCATGCAGCCGGCCTGGTACATCAAAAATTAGTGATACAATCTACTACACCAAAGTAAGATGTCCTCTAGTATTGTATCTTATGTAATTAATGTAAACAATATTTGGTAATTCATCAAGCAGTAATATTAAGAAACAACTTATATTGGCTTGGAGGTCTTTCGTTGCGTTTCTGTAGAAATTATCACTAACATGCAAAAATTCTGATTTCCTTCTATTGCGATTTTCCATGTTTACACTTTTACAAGTCATTAGCATGCTTTTGGTAAAAGACACCTTCATTGGAATATCCAGTTGACGATGCATAGGTCAACGTGTAGCACCTCTCAAGTTTTACCGCGGCGATTGGACCAGGGAATCCAAGAATGAGATATTTGGCAATTTGTTTGGATCAAAATCGGCGCAAAATTGTCCTAAAAATACAAAATCGCAGGTTTTGTCAAAACCGAACAAAACTAACATAGATCATCTCTGAGAATCTCCATGTCAAATTCCAAATTAATTGCACTGTCAAAATCAGCAAAATTTCTTGTCCCAAAAATACAAGTATAGTTCACCACAACCAGTGAACTTCAACCAATCTGACTGACTTCCCCGTAAGATCATACGTACCAAGTTTTGAAGCTTTTCGACCAGCAGTTTCGAAGAAAGATATTTTTGACCGAAACGGGAAAAATTGTTTCAAAATTACAAATATAAAAATTTTACCGCAATTTGAACAAATCTGAGAGAGGCTAATAATAATAATAATAACTCTTCCAACATGCATACAAAGTTTCAAAGCAATCCAACAAGGGAAGGAGATTCTATGACCAAAATGGGAAAAATTGCAATGATAAGACAAAACAAAAATGAAAATTTAACCACAATCTGCAGACGCTCAACTGCGATTGCCCCTAGGAACATGCATACCAAGATCCGAAGCAATCAGACAAGAGGTTTCAGAGAAGATGTTTTTCTGGCCGAAATGGGAAAATTTGCACCCAAAACACAAATACGAAAATTTCACCAAAATTTAAACAACGAAAGTAGCGGCTACTAGATCAAAAGTTGCATCCAATGCAGAATAGATAGGATGTGACCGTATTAAGCAATCAAGACAGTCGTCAGTCCATGACAATTGGAACACTATCGTGTTCGTTAACGAGGGTGTCCTTAGGTGATATTTTGGTTCCAGGACACCACCCGGACAAATACTCTCTGGACAATCACCATCAGACATTTACCCCACGGCTAATTACCACCAAACATTTACCACCCGGATATTTACCCCAACACTATTTATAACGACAATGTCGCTTTGTCGAAAATGATGTCAAATGAGAAATGATGAAAAAGAAGGGTCCCGAACGCTCGCAAAGACTGCGTTGGCATCTTTTCTAGGACTGTCTCCTGCTGGATGCCACTCCGTTGCCTTTTACGATGCCTCGCAATTGTTACTATACATTCTACGTTTTATCCTATGCCTATCAGGGAATCGAACCCGGGACGCCTGAACTAAAGACCCCCACAGTAACCACTACGAACGCGGAGTTGTCTGCAGCTCTCAGTTGAATGTTAATGTTGAACTTGATACCGTATTAACCATGCATTATATAATAAATGAATACTATAAATGACATAAAAATAACAACTATATTGTGTTAACGGACTAAAATAATGTCTCTATACGAATCATTTTATTGGCTTACTCTAAACCTAACCTTGACTCTTAAACACAAAACAACTAATAATATTTCAGGTGCAGCCAACGAACAATGCACTTTTAAAGGGAACTTCACAATTATAAGATAAATTGTGCATGACAAGTAATGTGAACTGACTAATTTTAAGTCATGAGGGTAATTGATTAGCTGTTCATAATTTGCCCTCCCACTGAAAATTTTTCGACTTGCCCTCCCGCACTCAAAGTTCATTTTTACCCATTCCCTACTTATTTTTGCCTGTTTCCCCTCCCCACTGCGAAATTTTTAAGCTCTCCTGCCCTGCGGCGAAAAATACTTGCCGATTTCCCCTGACCTGGAAAGAAAATTCCCCTCGATATTTGCCATTCAATTTTTTCCCAGCAGACATGAAGCTACCCTACCTTGAGATGAAAAAAACTGTCGATTTTCCCCTGCCCTGTGAAAAAATTTCCCCTGAAAATTAACATTTCCATGCAGACACATACTGCAGTGGCCTTCTACCGAAAACAAAATGGCTCAACTTCCCCTGTCCCCGTTTTATCAGTAGCTTCCCCTCTCTCCTCATTTTTCGCCAAGCCCTGTCCCCGGGACAATCAACCGATATCTGCCCTGCCCGACAAAAAACCCTAAAATCTGCTCCCCTGCCACTGAAAATATGTCTCCTGCCCGAGCAAAATTAAAATTTCCCGTGCCCTCAAACATTGCTCCCGGAATAGCTTTTTAGTCCCCACGGACACCGTCCGGGGGGACTTATAGGTTTGGTCATGTCCGTGCGTGCGTGCGTGCGTGCGCGTGCGTGCGTGCGTGCGTGCGTGCGTCCGTCCGTTCCGACGCAGATATCTCAGAGATGCCTGGAGCGATTTCATTCAAACTTGGTACAAGGATTACTTCATATGTCATACAGATGCACGTCGATTGTTTTGTCATGCGATCCAATATGGCTGCCAGGCGGCCATTTTTATTACGATTTTTTCATGTACAGAGCCATAACTCAGGCATGTTTCAACTGATTTTATTCAAAGTTGGTACAAGGACATTGACCAATGTCATAGATATGCACGTCAATTTTTTTGTGATACGATCCAATATGGCCGCCAGGCGGCCATTTTATCACGATTTTTTCATGTACAGAGCCATAACTCAGACATATCTCAACCGATTTTATTCAAAATTGGTACAAGGACATTGACCAATGCCATAGATATGCACGTCAATTCTTTTGTGATACGATCCAATATGGCCGCAAGGCGGCCATTTTGTTACGATTTTTTCATGTACAGAGCCATAACTCAGGCATAACTTAACCGATTTTATTCAAACTTGGTACAAGGATATTGACCTATGTCATGAACATGTACATTGATTTGTTATGTGATACGATCCAATATGGCCGCCGTGTGGCCATTTTATCACATTTTTTCATGTCCAGAACCATAACTCAGACATGTATCAAGTGAATTTATTCAAAGTTGGTACAAGGAGGTTCACCAATGTCATACATATGCACATTAATTTGTTTTGGTGATACGATCCAATATGGCTGCTGTGCGGCCATTTTGTTATGATTTTTTCATGTACAAGCCATAACTCAGGCATATCTCAACCAATTTTAATCAAATTTGCTACAAGGACATTGACCTATGTCATACATATGCACATATATTTGTTTTGTGATACGATCCAATATGGCCACCGTGTGGCCATTTTATTACGATTTTTCCATGTTCTGAACTACAACTCACACATGTATCAAGCGAATTTATTCAAAAGTATTTTTATCACAGACCTAATGAAGAGGACTCTATCCTCTCTGAGGACCTGTAATCAAAGTACCCATTAACAAGTGGGGACTGTGTCATCAACGATGACTTGTTCAATGAATAGCTCCGTTGGCTGCAATGATATTTGTCTCTTGTTCCATTTCGTCTTATTTTAGTCAAAACTAGGTTGCGTCTAAAGTTACACACATCTTCACTCTCATGTTTTACGGGTAGAATGTATGTTAGATGTTTCATAACATATTTACTAATTCCTTCATCACCACATATAAAATACAGTCCATAAGGCTGTTAAAATCATAGACAGTGTCCATGCTATGGCAAAACAAAGTTGAAACTGTTTGAAAATAAAGATAATGAATCAGACGTCCTTTAAACTTAATTTTTAGAGACGGGGTATTTGGTAAATGTCCGTGTGGTGAGTGTCCGGTGGTAAGGGGTGGGGGTTACATAGTAGGTAGCAAATGTCCGGGGAGTAACTGTCTCAGGAGTAACTGTGTCCTGTTACCGATATTTTGACGGAAGATTGCGAAAGTCGAAGATGTAAGATATCATTGTTCCCCATGAAGTTAAAGGCGAAAGTGGACATTGAAGTGAACTGTGTCTTAGAGAATAAGTGGGATTCTACAAATAGGAAGACTTCGTTTAGCTCTTTTATTAATAGTTTCAAATTCGACGGTATCAAAGCCTTGAAAGGCTGTAAACAATCGTGGCTTCAGCTTGTCGTCTGCCAACATGTCGTTTTATCGTATAAAATGATATTAAATTGTCAGGATGTTATCAAATGTTACAGATATTGTCCCTTCAGTATAGTTTTGCTGTCTGTCAGTGTGTCATTATCGCCAGTGATAGGGCTATTGTGGCTTTGGTGACGTCAGTAGGTTCATTAACTTACAATTTCCATCCTATATTTACTTGAAAATTGCCTTCATTGTCTCTCCTAAACCCATGGCAACTCAAGACAATGCGGATACGTCTACTTTTGATTTGCTTTTGGTATTAAAACCGTCAACAGGGATGACCCTTTACGTTTATTAGTGAGAAGTGGTTTGGGGTAATAAGATTTTCGTGATGATAATTCATACTTAATGACACGTGGATTGTACTCCCGGGTGACTGGCAACAATCCAAGATGCAATTTTCCCTGACTCTAACTCAATTATGATCGATGATTAGTGAACGAACCATACGAAACATAATAGGATTCCATGGCCAGGTTTTGTGACATGACAGCAATCTCCAAACAGGGCTGTCATCTAGTTGAAGTCACTTTGCAGCTACAAGCTTGGGCTCAGACGCTTGGAACATTTTTCAATTAATGGTCCGTAGTTTTATGTTTGGTGAACATTTTATCAAGAATTATGCCGATGGAAACAGTGAAAGTTGTACCTACAATTTAAAATGACTATGGCACACTTCATTCCAAGCATCTTCTGTGATTTCATCGACGCTCATCCCTCTCACCACTTAAATGAGCAGAGCTTTGTGTCACCGAAGATTAGGGCTGCGTTCACAAATAATGGTGAGGGGGGAGGGGGTGGAGTAATCGTTATTGAAAATCTCATTCTTGTCAGAGCACCCTTAATACTTTTAAAACAGTTTCAAGTCCCCTCTATATGATCAAAACATTTTGAAGGCACCCCAAAATTATCATATAGTCGCATATTTGTTAGGGATGCACGACAGAAGAAGTAAGCATGTATAGTTCTTTTACCGTTCCATGATGCAGTGCGCGCCAGGGTGAGTATACAAAGCGTCCGTTACGCCTGGGACGTGTGTATATTCGTCCCAGATTACGCATAAAACTTTTTACCCGTAGGGTACACGCAAGGTATGTTACTCATCAATCTTAGAGTACGGTGACGTCTATACTAACGAAGTATTCTTTTGCTGTCGCCTCTCACAACAAGAGAACACCGTGTAAGTATAGACGTCGCCGTACTCTACATCTGATTTTAATAAGATTGGTTACTATATAACTCTATGGCAGATTAAACCCTGACCTATATTTTCGTCGATGATGGTTAGAATATACTCGGGGCATGATTTTTTTGTAAATCTGTGTCATTCTTCTATAACAATTCGTTGTATAACGCAAACCAGTATTCTTTCATTTTTCTGAGTGTATGTACGGTGTTTGGTATAGCCACTGAAATACTATAAACAGATAGCCAGGGTAAAGTAATAGGCACACACTAGACACAGGTAATGCTAGTAAAATGAAAAAACGTTTAATACAAGACATTTATTGATCATATTCAAACTTCCAGACGAATATTGCTCGCGAGACCCTGTGGCACAACTTGCCACAAGCGACTGCACGTATTTGCCGTAGCCCTGCGTACGACGCTCACGCTATGTGTTCCCGGCGTTATGTGGTGGGAGGCCGTATAACGCCGGGAACAAACAGCATCGTGCGCAGGCCTAGCCTTAGCTGTTGTATCCTAGCCCGAGATTTTGCCTGGGGATTTGAGTCGGACGGCAAAATACCCAGGCAAAACCTCGAGCTTTTGTACTGCAGCTAAGCATGTCTTAAAGCATAGATGCCACCATAGTCGGAGCATGGAGGTAGTAGAGACTACTACCTCCATGGTCGGAGTGACTTGAGATGCGTAAATTCGTAATTGTACTACTACAAGCCAAACGCCAGAGGCCCACAAGCCACACGACCAAGCCCAACAAGGCTGCAATTATTGCAGCTAGTATGACATGTCTTTCTTTTACCTCGATGATGTATAAAGGAATACTTTATACTAGTTTATAGGTCGAAGGGCAGGCAGTTAAATAATGCCATAAGGCTGCGGTCACACACACACACACACACACACACACACACACACACACACACACACACACACAACGGTGGGGGAGGGGTTGGAGGAATTCAGGGGGATTCGAAAATTTTCGGGATAGTAGGCTGGGGGGGGACTTGAAAGGTTTGCTCTACCTATAGGGGGACCTGAAATGTTTTACTTTTTACATTCTCCGATTCCCAAGTTTAGTAGGTAATTCAATAAAAAATGAATAATATTTTTAATGTCATCCAATAGTTCTAATGTTAGTAATAATTACACGAAATCAGAACAATTTTGTCACATTTCATGACTTCTATCTCGAAAAAAATCTAAATATGTATGATTTCGAAAAAAAAGACAAACATGTAGGCCTAAAACGGGACAGAACAAGCACCAAAACCACCTCGCACAGTAACATCTCGTCCCATACCGTTTCGCTCCAAAACTAGTACTTTGCACCAAATACGACTTCTTACAAAAACCTCTTCGCCCAAGAGTCACGTCGCACCAAACCATTTCGCCCTCTGACTCCGCACAAACTATCGCCAACCGGTAAAGCTGAAAATGACCAACCGCTGCCCTCGAGGTTTTCATCACCTATCAGTCATTCCGCGACTAAAGCTTGAAAGTGTACACATTTCGAGAAAATGACATCGCACAATTGCAGAATTCCATGCAAGGCACCAGATAGCAGTTGGGAGGTGCAGGGAGACGGAGTGTCATAATCACTATTACTCATTGGTCGATGATTTAATGTACACAGCTTCGCCGCACATCTGCGTTTTCCTCTTTTCTAATGTACCGTTAATGTCTTTGTGCAAAAATACATGGTCCATGCGGTAGTCAAAATTTCTTGACACAATAGCTGTTCAGTTGCATTTTAAAAAACACCACTATAATGCATTGTGGTTTTAAAATGAATTGGTAGTAAGACCACGAGGTGGTACTTGGGGCCAAGTGGCGTGGGACGAAGTAGTAGTTTGGATGCGTTGGTTTCGGTACGATATGATTTTGGAACTAAGTTGCGTGGGACGAACTGGTTTTTGTGAGCACCATGAGTGATAGCAGTTGACCTTAAATGGCCGGAGACAAAGTTTTAAGCCTCGTCGGTAGACATAGCTACGTCAAGTAAGCGCGGGTAACCCGAACTTGACAACTGATTATTAAATACAGTTAAAGCTCCATGAGCAATAATAAGTTTATGCATTTCCCACGTTTTTTCCATTTTGTCACTATGAAATCGATATATCCTGTCATTTGACTCATGGAAGAGACTATTAGATGTTGAGAGAAGCGATCGGGAGGCAGACATGCAAAGTTTTGCAAGTAAAACGACGATGATTACTATACCAAACGCTGTTAATATAGTGAACCTTTTTGTGGTAATCGTGTGATATAGGAAATATATGTTTTGCCATATTTTTCAGGGCAAATTCATCATGACTAAAATACCAATATTATGGTTGTAATTCGGACATCCATACATTTATCAGACTTGCCCGATGTGTGGTGTCAGACACTGGACCGTTGATGTTTATCAACCTTACAACCATTTCCTATGTCAAATTCATGAAAGCACTTCAACAAACACATCAAATGTCGAAACAAACGGTTACAAACTACATTATATTAAGACCAAAAAAATCCGGCGTTTAGTACATTCTTTCTCTTTGACTTTCTGTGCCCTCCCATTGATTCACAGGCCGTTTCCTTACCCCCCCCCCCCGCACTTAAAGGGAACAGGCGTAAGAACTGGGCCTGTGCGAGTTTCTTGTTTACAAATAATGTATTTCGTGTACGATATCTAGATGCACCTCATCATCATCTCTGCAACATTTAAATTATAAGATGTAGATTATGACAGACATGTTTTAACTGTCATCATCACCATTGTACCTTGGATACAGAGTTAATATTGGTCGTATTGGTCCATACGACCTTTGAGCGCAGTTCCAACGACTGTATCCCTTTAATGTTAAACATAACCGTCAACTCATTTTGATAATTATCACCAAATTTGCTAATTTCTCCTCACAACGATGTCAGAGGGTATCCAAAAGTCAACAAGGTTGTAAACTGACTGGATCTGAAGTTTCTTTTACAGTATTTGGTAATGAGACAAAGTTCCTTTTTTGATCTTTTTGTGATATCCAAAGGATATGGGACACTCACATAAAATCGCTGCGTACAAAATGACGACGGTACCATACCTACAAAAGTGTCAAAAATGACTAATCCCTTTGCTGAATGCAAACAGATGATTATGTATACTAAGTGACCTCAAGAACAGTAAACATTGCTAAAATGATGTAAGGGAAAGCTGCTATCCTCATCTGTATGAAAGGTATCGTCAATTAAGATTTAATTACAAAAATCTTGCATTAGGTCCAAAGTTGTGAACGGAGATTGATTTTTACGATAGACCGTAAAATGTTTCATTGAATGTCTAATTTTTGTCTGACTCAGAGCAGAGTTGAAGTTGTGAACAGTTGACCAGCATTTCAGCATGTTTCAAGAATTCAAACAACATACACTACTTAGAGCGACTTTGTCACTTAAATCCAACTTCAGGAGACGAAAACCACTATCCTCGGCTGGATTTACAACAAATCTGGAAGGGGGAATTGACGGGGCATTTGAAGGAATTGGGTACTTAAAGGGATGACTTGAACGGAAACTGTCTCATTGATATGGAATGAGTGTTGGGTTATCTCTTAGATAAAAGTCACAAAAAATAAACTGTATGCTAAAACACACTTTCTGATGTGAATAATATTGTTAAGAACACATACACTAACATACAGGTACTTTCTCACATCTGTAGGCATCAACACAGATCACGAGGAATTGTTCCAGCCTCTTTGTTCTATGTGTCTACATAAACATTAATTTAGTTTATAGAGTGGTACATACAGTGTGTCGCTTGTTCCAATGCACAATTTTTAGGATTTATGAAACAGCCCATCCACACTTTTGCAACATTTCTCAGCTTAGACAGGAAACCAAAGTTTGAGTAAAGTCAAGATTTAGAGCTGTTGACAACCGTACTGAAAACAACTTGTGGAACCCATTCCATACATTGCACTGGAACAATGGAAGTCACACTGGGCCACTTTTAATAGGACACAATTGGAACAGTATACATACTCTGACTGGCCTTTTAGTAAACAACTCAGATTTATTGGTGAGAATAGGCCATTTACATGACCAAGAGTGATCTTTCTAAATTTATACCTATATCTTTTGGCTAATTTTTCGCTGGTTTTCTATTTTGTATCTACGCAGTTTCTTGTTCTAATGTGACTCCTCAAACGTGATGGAAAATCCGGTTTTCACCTTATTAACACAGCCCTATGTGTACAATCAGCATTGTGATTGTTTAAATTTGAATTCAATTCGTAACTAGAATTCGTTTGTCATCAATAACAATGATTTTAGTCTTTACATACACACAGAATATTTTGCCAAACAGAATATTTGTTATTCTAGCATACTGTGGGGAGTAGAGCGGCAACCCCCACCAAGAACTTCCTGCAGGTGATACCACAGAACAAAAATCTGAAAAATTGGCGAAAAGGTACAGCTAATGTCCCTTTTATACAATGATGTTAATTTAGTTTAGTTTTTCCTGACAGGTGAGGGAAGTCATCCTATTCCCAAACCTTTTTTTATGTGAGTGACGTTTTGCTGTTTTACAAGATGGAGTTTTCCTGTGAGAGAAATTAAATTCTCTGGAATAGAACCACTCCACAGACACACTCGAAAAAATCTGTCCATTCCAAAATAAATCAAGTTTTATTTGGAGGAGGAGGGTTTCAAAGTTATATCAAGTCAGAAGAGCATTTGAACGAATTTTGAATTTTTTACGGGGGCATTTGAAAACATCAGACAATTTTTTTTGATTGACAACAATATTTATTAAAAATCATCCTTTAGCTTCTCAAATTGCTGCATTATTATCGATACTTCCTAAAACTTTTGTTACGATCATGTCAGTGAATGCAGCCTTGACAATGTTCCTCTAACGGTCAAAATTGACAGCAACTTGAATGGGGAAAGGGCCGGGGTTTTGGAGAGAAAAAGTTAACAAGCCCCTTAAGGGGAAGTCAGTATCGCTTCATCGGGGATATTTCCCGTTGACAAATGTCAAATTTTCCTGTTTACAAATAGAAAGTTTAGATGCACATAGACCATCATTTCAATAACCTGTGCTCTAACAAAGCCATACTGCATTTATGATAAATATGACAACATAATTTATTAAAATGGTATTTGAATCGTTCTCGCAAAATGATGTAATTCTTCAAACTAAAGGTAGCTCAAATTGCTACTTTATAACCAACACTTTCTTAAACTCTTGTTACGATTTCTGGTGAAAGTTTTGAAAATCATACCTAAACGTTTCATTGATATCAATATATGTGCAAGTGAATTAATTCACAAGTGTGTTGAAGCGCGACCCTTTCTCAATTGAAATCTGACTCGTCGGTAAACAATGCAAATGCAAATTTCTTGTGTCATACCATCAGATGTGACAGAAGGTCAAAGTTAGACAATATGTCATACTGACTGGATTGAAATAATTCAGTAGATTTCAAGCTATTGAAAAGCTATTTTCTCTTAATTGTGCATTCACTCTAGACAAACTTAATAGACAAACACATTACCCGTGTCATGGGTGATTCGAGGACGAGATTAATTGTTGCGGAATTCTATGTTTATTCGTTGTCCACCACCTCTCTTCTTACCTCATTAGAAAGAAAATACGTTGTTCAAGTAACTATCCCGCTTAGCTGTACCATAGACCCTCAACATTTCTCAACATAAACCACAATCCCTCAAAAACCCATTATTCGGTCAAGCTACGAAATGTTCTGTCTATTCCGGAATCGTGACCTGACTTGAAAGTATTGGCTGTTGCGTGGGCTACAGTAAAATGATGAAAATACTTCCTTAAAGTGTTCGTGCTTCCTGGTCTCGTAAAAGTCAACGGTATCTGAAATTACTAAACTTATGCTGTACTTAACAACGAAATTAATATTCTAATGTTTAAAAATTGGAGTAGTTATTCGAGCAAAGACTTTGGTCTGAACCCTTTAACCTGATCAAACAACATAGAAAACTTAAAGCGCAGTGGTCGTCGCGCTGCGCGTGCGTGATTTTTTTGTTGATAAACATAAATTTTTGTAAACATAAGTCTTCTCAACTTCAATAGGAGTGAGATGGGAGCAGTCCCCCACTTTGTTAAGGCCTTTGTAAGACTCAACATCATGCAATAGTAAAATATTAAGATCGGAAACGAACTTCAGTGGTGTATTTCTATCTATAAACTCGTGTAGAGCTACTTGTGGAGAACACTGTTGGGACACTACTCTCAGCACATTATGTCGCTGAGTTTACTGCAAGCAGACACAGTGGACAGAAAGGTTTGATCGCGCGCGATCACGCTGGTTCTACACAATGTTATGTACAGCACAGTGAAAATACATAACTAAAATGATCAACATTGCCTATATATGTAGACCAGCAACAAGCACAATGCCTAACACAAAAATTACACTCAAGACCATGATCGGCAAGCCAGAGCAGGACACAGGAGATGTTGTTGGGAGACGGTCACCGCGTTGACGTACACGGATATAGACAATTCGGTCCCACAACGTACCGGCCCGCGACGACTTGGCCCACAACCAACTGTTGATCACCATGTCTTACTTCTCCTAGTATTACGTGGCAAGAAATAGTAAAATGACAGGAAACAATAGACGAAACGAGCGGATTTTCGCGGCATTGGCAGGAAAATTGCACGGCTACACCGTGCATAGACGTATCGAGAGATCCTGGCCCGGTCCTGTGCGGTATCTGCTAAAGTGCGGGCTGCGGGTTGCGGGTTGCGGGCTGCGGGTTGCGGGTTGCGGGCTGCGGGTTTTTAGAATTATGGCTAGATTTCTAATATATGTAATATGGCATTTAGTATATAAAAAATAAAACCTTTAGAAGGTGTCTATTATCAATAATCATGATCAGGTCTATCGTACAGTATCCTTTTCCTGCCAAGTCCATATTTTCAACATCAGGTCAAGATGGTTAAAATTAATGAAACAACATATTCCATATTGTGTATTTTAACATAATACTGTACATTTGAAGGCAGTTGAAAACATATATGCTGTAAACTTGATTTTTTGGACTAAAGATGCTATAACAGACCATACCAAGTGGGTGAAAATACGTCATGTTCTGAAAAAAAATCAAAATCTGCTAAACTAAAAGCGGCGATTCCGAGGACCAATTTATTTGTTCCGAGCTGCCTGGCCATCACAAATAATTTGGGATCTGAAATCACTTTTCTTTCTTGCCATGGATGTGAGTGAGAAATAGGCCTAATACCAGACTGACAAAAAAAATTCGCGCCTCGGAAATGTCGCCATTTATCGCGGAATGAAAATTGTTACATTTCTAGTATCAGGCCATAGGAAGTAAAGTCTTTGTAATGCATCTATTCACAATTCGGTTCTAGGGCAACACATACAGAAAATTAAACAATGCCTACTTAAATGCAATGTGTAAGGAAAGATTTGACTTCAAAAAGCGTAGAAGTGTTGTGTATTTAAATGCCGTGTATTTTTCATGAAATCTTTAAAAAGAAAAAGACGTACGACAATGGACTTAGCTTACTTTGCCGTTTCGGTTCAACCGAGGTCACGACCACAGAGAACGACATTCCGCTAACATTTTACGCGAGAATTTCAGCGGGAAAAAACACGCGTCGGTGCGTTGACTTATTTTCAGGAATCGATCTAATAGGAATATTTTTGGATGAGTTTGTGTTCTGCAGCTCTCAATAATTGTGTATCTCCTAATATCATGAACATATTCTATGACTTGCACCTGCAGCATGATAGTCGCTCCATATGCATTTGATCCAGCGTGACATGAAAAGTTACCTAGGACTATTATCGTGTTCACCACAATAAAATAATTTTAAACGGCATTGAAAACGATTCTGAAAATTGTGCTTTTATCGGCGGTTGAACTAATCTGAAGTGTGAGAAGGGCATGGCATTCTATGAAAAAGTAACAAATTATTAGGCGTGTCGAGTTTCAACGAACCGAAGTTCATCTCCCAGTTCATCTGTGCTGTCAACGATCCGAAACTTACTTTTAAACTATCCGTCCTAATCATTACATAAAAGTTAATATAGCGAGTTGTTGTGAAATCTGTCTTGTGTTAATATTATTACTCATCCGTGTTCAGTCATATCATTTCGAAAGCTTCGATCGGCAGTGCGCTGTGCAACGGCGAATGTTGGATGGGAAATGGACTATTCTGACGTTGGTGGTGCTTTACCAGATGTAAGCTAAAATAACGGCATTATTCAAGAAGTTCACGGCTTTTATTCCATAAACAAATACATCTAGATACTATTTTAGCATTTATTCTATCTACTAGCGAAAATGATACCAAAAATCACACATTTTTTCATGCCCGCAACCCGCAGCCCGCAGCCCGCAACCCGCAGCCCGCAGCCCGCAACCCGCAAAATAGCGCATCCGGTCCTGTGCACGGTCATGACAGTGATCCAACCGCTAGCTGGTGCAGGCCTACCGGTGCTGGGCAAACTTCGTTGTTGTACCTCCTGATTGCCAGGTAGGTCTGAATCCTCTTTCAAGTGAGATAACCCCCACTTAACAAGAAGACCTATGAAAGATCCTTCGCTTGACTTGATACCTGTACTCGGAATTCTCGTTTGCACCCCCAAACGGGGTAAACTTTGTAGTGAGTTGGATTCTCCACAGCCGAGTGTAGCGCGCCTTAACCCGGTTTGACACGGACGTTCATACAGACCACGGAACGGAACAGATGCAGAGATGCTTGTTGCTGCAGCGGGCATTGCTCTGCGAGCTGTAGATTTCTGTAATTTGGGTTGTTGTCTTTGTACTCCTGTCGGGCCTCTTGAAATGAAAGCTCTCGTCCTTGCTAGCGATATCGAAAACTAGAGCCCGGTCGTTGATAGTCTGTCTGTTGGCGTATATACATGCGGGTCATGCGTACGTCTAGCTCTATGGCTCGAGCGATAACAGTAGCCGAGCCCCATTCAACTGATTCAAGAAAATCATGAGCAAATGTGATCTCAATCCAGCGTGCAATTATTGTTCAATATTCAGCAGATATTTAACTTAGATTATATTAATTGACCTTTTATTGCGTGTTACATTTGGTTAGTTGGTATGCTTGTGACAGATCAGCCGCCATTTTAACAAGCGGCAATATCGCAAACATTACAATCAACCCGTAACATGTGCGGCGTTCTTGGATTTGTTTACAACAGAGGGGGACCCCCTCTGGAGGATGCGCAGCGCGACGACCACTGCGCTTTAATATTCACAACAGATACAAAGGTTATCTTGAAATGACAAAACGACGAGCTACAAAATATTGTCAGAACGGTATTAAATCATAATAAGACAAATCGCATAGATCTAGAAAAACATTACTTTGTACAATGAATTTTCTCAAAAATATCTTACCTTCAAGAAACCAATCAGAGAAACCACATAATATCAAAGCCACTATGGCTATCACATTGCGGAATCTCTCCAAGCATGTATTTTATACGACTTTTTGTGTAACATAGCCTTTCATTCTTTCGATTAAAAGTTAGTATTATAGAAATGCTTTTCATAAAACTTCGAAAAATTGTACAGGCGAAGACTGTGGTGCAATTCGTTTGATATTCCCAATCATAATTATCAAACTCCTTCCTCGATAACTTTTACGTCGTTCAGTGATGTATAATCATCTATTATTGGTGTTGGATCCAAACTTTGATAATCTTCTGTTATATGACTGTCATGACTATCAGGACTTATTTCGTCATACTGGTCAGAGTCCACGGGATCCTCGTCGATATGTGTCACGGATGTGGCGTCCAGTGTTTGATGAACATGGCTCATTTTAGCGTCTGTGCTATGACCTTGCATGCACTCTTTATGTACTAAATACTGGGTAAATGGAATTTGACCTTTTCTGCGAACGCCGATAAAACAATAGGCGATAACAGTGGTACCAAAGATTATAACTAAAGTCAATATTGTGACCATTGCACTAAGTACAGTAATGGTTGTGCCTGTACTGTCTTCACAAGGACAACTCAATATTTTGTCCGATGACATGGCTGTGCTGACCGAGCGCATATCCAGTCCATCTTCAGTTGATAAAGTATTCCAAGAGACCAGGAAAGGGGTTCGCTGGTAGCCAGGAATCTCACCTTCAGTCGGTGTACATGTTGTTGTGATAGAAGTCATTGATTGGATGTTGACATGCAAGGGACTTGCAGCAGTGCCCGTCCGATGCCATTCTCAGCATAACAAGTAACATTATACACACCATTATCCTGGCTCTCAAAGTTTCTCATTAGAATCCTCTTTCCGTCAGCACTAAAGAAAACGTTGTCATTCTGCTGACTAAACTTCTCCCCTGCTGTATTTGACCATACGTAGCGTGTCGCTGGAGGATTTGCACTGGTGATACACGTAAAAGTTACCACCTGCGTTTCTATGGTTACTGTGTATAATGATGGTGAAATCTGGACGATTGGTTTATACTGTACGTTGAACGGACCTAACTGACATGTTCTATTTGTGTTGTAACCAGGATGAAATCCGGTACAAATGAATGTTGCATTGTTTTGTTCCTTTGTTGGTGTCCATGAGAACGAGAGGACACGCTAGCCTTCGATGTCGTCAATGCCTGTGAAAGCACCAAATGTTTCTTTCGTATTTCCTTCCCTGTTAAAGTCGGTTGTCATGACAGGTACACCGGTAGGATCTGATCGACACTCTAGTTCGATTTGAGTTCCTGCAATGACGTCGAAAACATAATCGTCGGGATCAAAACCGATCGTACATCTTAAATATCCAGACTCTGGGGTTACAAAGACATCAAGACGAGCTGTACGGGATTCCAGGGGAGGAGTTGTCATCACCACACACTGGTAGAAGCCAGAGTCAATGTCAGCAGTGGCCGCAGATGTCATGATTTTCAGGTCGAATGATGTATACAATGCCTGAACAGACATGTCTACTGTATACCGATTGTTGTCAACGAAGTTTGAGTACACGATACCATCGTTGCTGATTAGTATACCGTTCTTGTACCATGCAACACTCTGTCCTGTCTGCAAGTTTTGAACAGCACAATGGAGAGTGACAGTTACCGAGTAACTGCTTCCATAAGGGAAAATCTGTGTGTGATTAGTTGGCTCCGCCGCAAAGAAAAGGTCGACTGCTTGCACACTAGTAGAATACAGGATACCCACAATGAAAAATGGTAGATTCACAGAAACTTTACCGTCCATCTTCAGAACAACCCTGCACTGAAAAAAAAGAAATGACATTCTCGTCGTTACCGGAAAGCAATTGTGGAGGAAACGTACGCTGGGATAGGGTACAAAAATGAATTTAATAAATTTTGTTTTTTGAAACAACAGATGTAATTATAGATCATGCGTTTTTAAACATTGATTTTTGGCTTACGAGAACCATTCGGTGCCCTGTAAATGCAAAACGTGAATTAATAAATAAGAGAATTAATAATAGATAGATAAATAAAAGAGCGAATATGTGTGTTTAAAGGGTAGATCTCGCCACATTTTGATACTATTTTGTCTCTATTGTGGTAAACATGCCAGTGACGCTCTTGCTGGTGTGGTTATAGAGAAAACAAACATATTTACATATAATGGGACCTCTGTGAAACATTTTTGTACGCACGTAATGGCGTATTTTGAGAAAAAAAGCGAAAAGTATTCACTTTCTCACTTTGAACCACTCGGCATTTCCGGAAATAGCCGAGCACGCCTCGTTTTCATTATCGTTGCCATGGTGTCACTATGTGACGTAGCTAGTAGAACGGAAATGTCGGCGCCGGCGGTACTGTTTGAAAGTGATGGCGGTAGTGGCGACGATGATGATTATGATGATGATCAGGTATCGTTTGTCAGTGAAGAAGACAACGATCAGTTTTCACAAGAGACCAGGGGTTTACAGCCATACAGGTTCGAGCCCACATCTGACAGTGTGCAAGGACAAAATTTGCTGGATCGTGAGGACGGGGAGGAGCCTCGAATTGATGACGACGATCGTGATCTGGCACAGCGGATGGGAAACACAAACTGGTAAATGTAAACTTATTACATGAATTATAAGATAGCGATACTTCGTATCGAGATCGGCTTCATGATAAACAATATTTACTGTTGTCCGTAAACAGGGTAAAGTATTTCACGATCACAATGAGTTGCCGCATTTCATTAGTTTCCGTATGTTGTCTCTCGCTGTGGTACTACAGCAATAGCCAGGCTTGGGTCTTGCTGCAGTTCCGTGGCCCACACTTTCCTCGACCAGTTGGTGTGTGGTCGGAAAGGTGGGCTTTCCGACCACACACCACAACTCGTCGAGCAAAGTGTGGGCCACGGAACTGCAGCAAGATACACTGCTACCTTTAACGTTGGTTCAAAAATGTTTGATTGTTTACTTGAATGATATTATTTTTGGTTAGGGCCACATGAACATGTACATAACCATACTGATGAACGTTATGTTGGATACCTGTAAGGCTCCTATATTATAAGTGTACTATAAACCATTGTCAACATAGAAATTCAAGTATTTGATGATGTAAATTGTTTCATCATGATATATTATCTGTTGTTTACGTGTTCAATATTTTCATATGAATCCTGGGTATATTATATTTCAGGTGTAGATGTTCATGTTGCAGTGTAACAGCCAAGGTTGCAACCAATCACTGCTGCCAAGAAAACGAAAGGGTATGGGAGAAAGTTTTGGAGTACAGAACAGAAACAGAAACAATTTGCTCCTGTATAACTCTCCATCCTGGGTTTGCAACTGTATGCCTTGATAGATGGGTACTTGAAACTGCCTACTACCAGTATAGACAGCTTTATGGTAAACTGAAGAACTATGAGCAAAATGAGTAAGTATGTGTAAATTTATATTTTTTTTATAAATTTGCTTATTCAACTAGCTGAATTTTAAAAAGCCGCCTAGTGGCCGACAGAGCTCTGCTATTACGTATTGCTTAGAAATTAAAAATCAGGTTTTGTGTGTCAATAAACTTCGTAACACTGACATATCTGCTTATGCTGATTTTAGGAAAACTGAACCCTATGCCTGGAAATGCATAATGATGAGCTCTTGTTTTAACTCTTCCATGAATATGCAAGTATAACCACAATTTGGAGAAACTGAAGTAATACCTAGGAACCTGCCAACTGAATCCTGAGTAATTTGGCCAAAAATTTCAACTAAGAAAAGTTCATCTCAATTTCTGCAGAATCCACTCAGGTTGTCCCTAGAAACCTACATAGCAACTTGTAA
Organism: Ptychodera flava; assembly: GCF_041260155.1. Classification (NCBI taxonomy): domain Eukaryota; kingdom Metazoa; phylum Hemichordata; class Enteropneusta; family Ptychoderidae; genus Ptychodera; species Ptychodera flava. Next base: position 5,488,248 of record NC_091937.1, on the reverse strand, counting down.
AGTATTCAGCAGTTCCAGAAGAAATGGTTTTTGACCAAAAATGGGAAAAATTGACCTCCCAAAATGAAATATTTCACCATGATTTGAGTGAACTTGACTTGGGTCATTTCAACGAACCTACATACAAAATTTTAAGGCAATTGGACAAGTAGTTTCTAAAAAGAAGATTGTTCATTTGTTAAATATCAAAATGGCAGAAATGTCCCCAAAATATAATCTTACACATATCAGTGCAATTTGTTTTATATCTTACTAATACTATCCCTAGGAACCTGCATATTAAATTTCAAAGTAATCTGGCGGGCAGTTTCAGAGAAAATGATTTTTGACTAAAATTGGAAAAAATTGCCCAAAAATACAAATTTCACCATGATTTGAATAAACTGATGTCACTAAAAGTGAGTTGCACACCAATATTGAAAGCAATCAGACCAGTGCTTTTATAGAAGACAATTGTCGACAGACATCAACTGACAATCTACCTATTTGATAATCTCAGTCTCACTGACAGCAGAGCTAAAAAACTTATGAAACCCATAGTTTTTATTACGTGTCATACATACAGTAAAATCTATTTTTTTCTGTTTTTATTTTTCCCCATAGGAAACACCGGTACATAGCCTACAGACAGTTTGTAAGGTGGTGTTGGGGGTGGCTAGGTCGGCATGTACGCGTTGCCCTTCCAGCTTGTGTGGTCTCTAAAATTAGAGAGAGTTTTCCATCACCAGATGGAACCTATAGAGGTTTTTGTTCCTGCCAGATGCGGTGATACACCCAGACTGGATTCGATGTTGCACCATGTGGAGAACATTTTCATGACTTTACCTACATTTTTTAAAAGTAGTGGACCATCAATTGACATAACTTACCTTGGTAGGAGAGAAGGGCCCATCATTTGACCAGAATAATTATATCTATAGTGTTATGAATAATAATTGAGTACCAATAAAACATTTTTTTCAATCAGTATATAAATTTCTCAGGGTTTAAAGGCCAGCGCCAGAACATACGGGTTTGCACAAATGTTTATTGGGAAATGATTTTGAATGGGCATGCATACTGGACTGAGCGTTTATGTAAAGGCTGTGTTTGAATCATGTTTCCCAGGCATGGTTTCTATTGTTCTGGAGCCGATTTCCTCTAAAATCTTCGTCACTTCCACCTGACCCATTCTTTCACCCACATGACTTGTCACATGACCCATTTCACCAAATTTGGTCAATAAGATGTAAATGAAAAATATTTGAATCACTTGGACTTGCTTTGAAATTACAATATCTTAAAAATCCTCTCGTCATTTAATTTCATAAAAAATCAAACAATTTTGAATAAACTAAACATCAAGAAAAATGTGAATAATGGGAGAAATGTTTCTTTGATCAACATAATGTGACCTTTTGGGTTCAAGGGTTATTTTGTCAATCTTAAGATTTTCGCCGAACAGTAATGTGCATGGGTGCATTCACTTCCTGCATAGGTTGGAATAAAGATAGATACTGTAATCTTGCTGCATGCAAATGTCAAAAATACACCATTTTTTGTAGAAATCAAAGCAAATACATCGTTTGATTGTGCTATTATCTCACTCGAGTGTCACTGTACTGGCAAAGATATAATAATGATATTCTGCTTTTACTAATACCTTTTAGTTTTTTGTCATTTGAAGAGCAACTAAGTGTTTTCATTATGATTGACTTCAAACTGAGAGACACTCATTTTGCCCAATCTAAGGCTTTTTCCCTGTGGATTGAGCCATCACTATTTACAGGACAAGCCATGGGATAGATTTGTAGAAGCTGGAAAATTTGCTAAATATTGTAGACTATTCCCTTGCTACAATGACAGTAGAATCAGTTTATGTTTTGAGTTACATCTGCAACTTTATACAAACAACCGTTTTAGGGTTTCTTGAACCTTCATTTAAACAGATACAGTCAAAGTATCGGTAACCAGGCTGTAAGGTCATGCAGAGGTCGTGAAATTGGTTCAGGGTACTTGTGTTATAAAAATTATTGGAACCTATTGTCTAAATTCTAAATAAAAATATAAATAGTGAAATAATTACTCTGTGACTGATTATTTTTATTATCTTGCTGGAAAAAAAGAAGTCATTTATTTCAATGCCTTACTGTCAAACAAGTCAGCATACAGTACAAAATACAACTTCACCTGTATTTTACAAAGGTATTATGATGTACAAGCGTACATTGCATACTTGTGTGCCTGGAATTTGTCCCTTTCTATAGGATTGCATCAAAGGGTAGATCTCGCCACATTTTGATACTATTTTGTCTCTATTGTGGTAAACATAGCAGTGACGCTCTTGCTGGTGTGGTTATAGAGAAAAACATATTTGCATATAATGGGACCTCTGTGAAACATTTTTTTCATGCACATAATGGCGTATTTTGAGAAAAAAGCAAAAAAGTATTCACTTTCTCACTTTGAACCACTCAGCATTTCAAGAAAATTGCCGAGCATGCCTCGTTCTCATTGTCGTTGCCATGGTGTCACTATGTGCACAGGTGCCTGGGTTGCCGGTGTACATGCATAGAGAGAGAGGGGTCTCTCTATGCATGTACACCGGCAACCCAGGCACCTGTGACTATGTGAGGAAGCTAGTAGAACTAAAATGTCGGCGGTACTGTAAGAATTGCTGGAAAAGCCGCTTCTACTATCATTTTCATGAAAATTCAAATAAAGCTCAGTTAAAAGAAATAAATAAGTGATCAAATAAAATTCTATGGTCACCGCCCTTAATTTTGAGATAAATTGCATTGAAATTTTGCCTATAGAAAATGAATTTGTGAAAAACTGCTGACTTGACGTTTTTTCCTCATAAATGTTAATATTCATGGTCTTTTATCTCACAAATGAGTGCAATGTTGACACCCACATTTTATTAAACATTTTGATAATACTTGCAAAAAGAATCCAAAAATCGACAATTTAGAAAAAAGACAATACTTTCATCTTTACTGCTCATATATCCTTAAATGTATATAGACTGAAATAGAATCACTAGTTTCCTGGACCATTTGCCTCATGACTATTTCACTGAACACATGTTAAAAATGATATCTTCTAACTTGCATAATGCCATTTGTTCAGCAACAACAAATGATATCGCAGTACTTTGACTTATTCTGTAAATATCAAATTCCAACAAACAAGCAAATCATCAAATGTAAGATGCGAGGGAGGTTAGTATTCTGTATTCATTATGCAAATTGTATCAATGAACATTGCTAAATATTAAAATTTGATGATAATGACAACTTTATCAATGGTGAACATTCAGGTACTTCAGATCATGCACAATATAAAGCAGATTACAGAAACTTATTGGAGACTGTTCATTCATCGGACTGACTGTTACAACTCTGAGACTGGAGCTTTGCTGTCCCAACTGAGATAAGTAGCATGTACACTTTGACAGTTTGTATTCTATCCCCGACTTAGTAACAAAATTGGGGGCTCGTCCCGGACAAGTCCCAAATCTTGTTAGGTGACAGAAAAACGAACAAAAGGTGAACTCAGCAGTTTCCGTATAAAATGAAATTTAGTACGAAAAAAAAAATAATTGCAGGCTTGAAGTTGCACAAAGTCCGCAGTATAAATCCAGCGTGGCAATGAAGGTCTTGAAAAGTCATGAAGTAGTAACACACAAGAGACATGATCCCGAGTTTCTCCAAGCCTGCTGTCCCAGTATTTATACTCATGTGGTTATATGAGAGCATATAAGAACAATCTAGAAGTTTTATTGACATGCTAATTACTGTTCTAAAATTATCTCTCTTACACAACTCATTAAATTTCCAGAACATTCCAAACATGACTAATTGAATTCAGGGTTGTAAGGTCGTTAAGGGCAGTGACCTTGAGAATGTTCTAGACTTATTAAACTCGGGTCATGATGAGTGTGGGGAAAAATGACCTACATAACAATAGTATCCACCCCTCCCCATTCCTTTTTTTAAAAATCTGTCTAAACTTGTGTGTTGAAGCGGCTCATAAATAAGTTAATTGCGTCTTCCTTGTCTGGATGCACCATTGAAGCTGAGAGGGGGCCAGGAATGTTTTCTCTCATCTGTTCGCTCAACCTCTTCATATTTCTGGGAGATGCTCCATAGTCATCAAACAGCGTTTTCATCAGTTTCTCAACATACACTGTGAAAAAATGTAGTGGTATAAGAAAGTGAGACTACCTGTAATGGACTTATAAAAATTTACCAGTAGTGGAAGCAATAATTATATCAAGATCCTGAATGTTATGGTGAGTATACTTACAAATATGATTTCTATGTGTTAAGTATATACATGTATTTATAAAAATCACATCAAGCATACTATGCTGAAACTGTATTTGGAGTGCTGTCATTGGTTGAGTAGTTTACTTTGAAAATACGAGAATCTGAAATGCATATGTTCAGATAGAAGTAGACCGCGGAAACTGAAGGATACAGAACAAATAAAGCAAAAGATAGACGCCATCAATCTACACCGGATTTTAATCCGATTGAATATCACATTTACTGTATATACAGTACATGCATTTAACAATACATGCAATACACTAATCTAAACTGTAATGCAGTACATTTGTTACCTTATGGGATGCATTAAGCTGTACTTGCTTACAATACAGTTGTCATTACGCGCAGTAGATTTACCAATACATGCAGTGTATATGATAATATATGTAGTATATTTACCATGATGTAACACAACTGTCACAACATGCAAGGCTATTACCTGTACATGTACAAGCAGTGCATTTAATATTCCATCCTGCTGGTACATGCATGACATATACTGGTGAATGCCTTGCATACTGTGACAAATGTATTGTTTGTACTGGTAAATGCATTTCATAGTGCATGTAATATTAATATAAATGCAATCCATGTAAAATTAGAATACAATGCATGTAATAGTAAATGCAATACTTGTATTGCTAGAATATTTGACATGTACTGGTGAATGCACTGCATGTAGAGGCAAATAAATGCCTGATATATGTTATATCTTACAAAAATGCATTCTACTATTCATATACATACATGAATGCATGCATATTTGTGTATTCAGGATGTGAGCTGGAAACAGGATTTAAAAGTTTTCTTACTGTATGTGGCTTTCGTTTTCACTGCACGTACAATATATCCTCCTTTTTTGTACTTTGGAAACACAATAGTATACTGAAACTGGCCTTCTTCATTCACCGCGTGGGGTCTATCATTGTTCTCATTATAATGAAGCCCAGCAAGGATCTGTCTGTTCAAGAAGATTATTTAAAATGTAATTTTAAACAAAAATTAAAACTCACACAGAATTCGGCATCACCTCAATTAAAAAATATGCAATCATGTATTCCAAGCAAAACAGAACAAAATTAAAGCTGAGTGACTTTCATATTTTTTTCACATTGTCTAGTAATGTGATGTAATGTGTGATATGGCTAGGTTTGGAGTGCCTATTGGTCACTATTGTGTTGACTTATGTTCCAAAAGGATTAAGGCACAAGCTGTGCATTCTGATATCTTTCTAAGTGGCAGAATGTTTATATTATTGTTCTCACAAAATAATGTGATGACCTGTACTTGTTTTAGCATGTTTGATGCATACTTTTCTGGTTTTACTTTCATATTTTTGGTTGCAACCATTAAATTATTTATATGTATATCAAATGCATTGTTCTGTGTATCACATCAGCATAATAACTGGCTGTTACACAAATCTACTAAAATCAACAAAAAAATCAAAAACAACAAAAACACACAGCTTCTCCCTTTGACCCTCTCACCACCATGGTTTGTTCCAAATCCAGTTTTCTATGGTAAAGTTGGATCTCTACACAGGGAACTGGGGTTGAAAGTGTTAAATCAAAGCTTATTCACATTTACAGTTTTTCCTAAAGTAGCATTTCAACCCATAATTCAATAGTCATCAGACATTTACAATTCCAGTTAATCATGTTTGACTGGATAAATATATGTTTCGCTGTATGGTCTCAATATACCTCCATCAAACGTACCTGCTCTGCATGCCTAAGTTGGAAAAGGATGTATGCTTTGGTGCAAAGTGCAACAGCAGGCTATGAAAAGCCTCAAGAGTAGATGTCTGATGATCTGGAGAGAGCTTGCTAATATCTTTCAGCAGGGCTTTTGATGTCAACAGACTTTCTAACTTGACTGCAGCTCTACTATCTGAAAGCAATATGAGATATACATGTATGATTTAGCTAGGTGTTGTTGCCATAGGTGTGTGTGTGTGTGTGTGGGGGGGGGGGTTCATGTCCCATTTAGGTTATAGTGATATGTTAACATTGCTTTGTATACCAACTGTGAGCTAAAACTTCATATTCATATATAATTGTAACAGTTACCAAGACATAGTGTCAAGGACTGGTTACTGTTCTTTGTCAACTATATTTAGGTTCAATCTCATCAATTTCCAAAATTAAATAATTTTTTATCAAAGATCCAATGTTTTTGACCCTCCCCAACAAACTCTTACATTTACCGGAAAAGCAGTTCATGGTGAACATTATTATTCCAACTTATATGACAAAACTGATGAAAAAAAACACCGCAATTATACGGTGTCGCTCAAATTTGATCAGAATTGGTACATACCAAAGATCAACAATATGTGTTATTTCTATCTGTTCAGTGCAGGAAAATTGTATGTTGTTGTTTATGACAATTTCTGCACAGTACAACCAGAAAAACAAGAAGAAATATTTAAACCAGAAAATTAAGAATGACAAAAGTAAATAAGGTCTGAAACTTTAGGTACTGAAGGTCAACTTTAGCAACATGCATAGCAGAGAATCTTTCAACCATGGATGTACAAAAAAAGACATCCATGGTTTCAGCAGATCTGTTAACATGTCACAGTTCATAATCAATGACACGAAATGACCAATTAGCTGTTTCAGTTACTGCTACCACTCCCAAACATAATAGTTACCCTGCATACAAATAGGTTAAAGGTCAAAATCCTCTTATTCAGATGTGTGGGCTGATTCAGTTCACTGCCACCACTCCTGCACATTTGCAGGATTTCCCTTTTTCTTACCTCATTTGCACATTTTTGACACAGACGTGTTCATTTGAACAAATTCACATCTCAACCCCTACATCTACCTGTACACCAAATACTGAGATGGTAGCTTTGGCGGTATTGGAGCCTTTGTGTGTGATGGACATACATCCGCACATACATACCCACAAATATACAGACATACAGACGCCACTGACTCATCATATAAGCTCTTTTTGGTATTTATATATAAAACCAAATATGAGCTAACAACACCGGTGATTTCATGAAAATAGTTGTAATTCAAATAAATAGCTTAAGACTATTGAGACTTATCAAGAGTATTTCAGATACAGGCATATGCATATACATGTATTTATAATTTATAATAATTTCATGATAATTATTACCTTGAAGTGCCTGTTTATTAGAATTATACCTATGGCATTGTATATTATAGGGTTATTCACAAAATACGGCCCTGTATGGACGAGGGCTCAGTGAGTGACGTATTGGACAAACCGAACGAAGGCGAGTCCAATACGTCACTCACTGAGCCCGAGTCCATACAGGGCCGTATTTTGTGTATAACCCTATTATTATACACCTCCCTCCATTAATCGTCCGTGTAAACTAATTCTATGGTAAATTTTGAGGGATGCGGCACGCCCTATATGATTGGAATGTGGGCGATTGTTGAAATAAAATTGCTACAAACCCCAAACAGGCGCGTCGTGCGTCTCCCGTATTCAGGACTCCGCGTACTATACAAAATACGGAAAGATATTGGACGGTCAAACTCCCATAGGTTACGGCAGTAGGTGTATAATAAAGATACTTACTTGGTTGAATCCATAACTTGTTTCTGTTTTCTCCTTCTAGAGGTCCATGGGCACAATCTGGAAAGAGCGGGTCAGGGTGATTTGTATGGACATTCTGCACATGTCCTACCAAGGAACACCATTTGGCCACGATCAGATCTCCCCTGTCATCTGGAGTAGAAACAGCAGACCAGTAAAGGTGGTTGACAATGGACTGTTTCCATGCTTTGATGTCTGAGCAATCTTTTTGGCTACCAAGTGAATCAATTTTTTTACCAATGCCTGTAAAAGATAAAAAATATACATATGAAGACATGAACTACTCTACAATACACCAATAAAGTTTGTTTCATATCAATTGTTTTCTATGAAACAATTGGACCTCATCACTAGAAATGAGTATGAAATGGTTTATTTATGATATTCTGCAGAACATCAAAAATATTTTGCTTCATCAGTCAGGGTAATATCCATATAGAGGATACTATGATTAACCAATCAGCGAACCTGCTGTCGCAACTTCATGAATAATTAACTGTGCAAACCTGGGCTCGTACATTGCAACAAGTTCGGAATTATTTTGAATTGATTTCACCCTTTCTTTTAGCAATGGGTAATTTTTAGATGTGGACGTTGCGCACAATGTTCAGTACGGTCAAGATGGTGACCGACTCAAGTGTATATTACATCGAAAACAACTTTGTTGGATGATTTCCTGGCCAGGTACTGCTCCTTGAAATCAGGATTTGACCCTTGTAAATTTACAGTAAGTTATTTGTTGCCAAATGTCCCCTATTTTTGGTCAAATTTCACTTTAACCTTGTATGGCGAATGTTTCAAGCTTTGCAAAGATGGGTCAACTGTTTTAGTCGGTCATCGGAGCACGATGGAGCACGAGTTTTTCGATCACCATGCATTTCCCGGTACAATTGACCCTTCGCTCAGAAAAACGTGCGCCGGATCAATCACCGAGAAATTAACCAAAAGCTTGAAAAGAGAACGAAAAACGTCCAATAACTCTTTGTTGAACATGGTCAAGGCGGTGTTTTAATCATCGGTGTTTTAAAACGGTAGAACGTCGTGAATCGACTCGGGCTGAGCCACTTCCGGGTATAGAATAGTCACACTCGATCTGTCAGGTCAGATTGCGATCTGAGCGCAACATTTCAAAGTGAACCAACATAACCTTTGACCCTTGTTACATATACAGTACGTGATTGGTTCTTGCCTTAACCTCATTACATATACGGTACGCCATTGGCTCTTCCCAACTATCCTCTGATCAGTACCCGGACTGTTCACTATTAACTTATTTCTATGAGTGGTAATCTCTCTCTAACAATAATAGAACAGTCCTTTGGCTCCAAATATGAATAGATTTCATTTGACAAAGCCTAATGTCAACTACAAAAATGGCAATTCTTACCTTTAGCTACATGCCACACATCATAATAATGTTTTGTATCAGGCAGTTCATCCCTGATCCACTTCGCATTTTGACGGTGCCTGTCACTGATGATTGTTGAAACTTCCAGGCCGGACTCAATAAGAAAGGCAATTGTCCGTTTCAACCCTTCATGCTCGCACCATGCACTATTTGGTACTTCATTACTCTGAAACGCCACCAATGACAAAAATTTAGTGACAAAAACATTGTGATGAAATTTTATTTGAATTTAGGCATTCAAGAATAACAATTTATCAATTATGTATCATCTCAGACACAGAATACAATTGGCAAAAACCTGCACAATAAAGGGGAAATCAGCATAACTATTGTTGTAATACATCTAGCATTCTAAGTGCCTACACATTGATTATTTACATTTACAGCTCATTGACCTGGAACCCTTGAGTGATATGTAAAAACCAGTCATTACAGTATTATTGACAAAAACTAAGATCTAAGAAAAAAATACTAACCTGTACAAGCTGTATATCCAGCACTTTGTTTAGTCTTTGTTCAATCACACTGTAGGAGCCATATTTTGCGCAATGACCAGGGCTGTCAGATCGACCATCACCTGCTAAAATCAAACCACCATCCATGTTGCTGAGTTGGTTGATCATAGTTGCCTGTTCATCGTTCCATACTTTGATTATGGTTGGTTGAAGATAATATTTCTGGTGGCGAAAAAACGTACTCTTTCCAATGCATGACATATTCATGAAATCAAAGAGTCTTAAACATTGTGTAACCATGCATCCAGAAAACAGTATTGCACCAGACAATAAAAGATTCCCAGCTGGCATCTTCCCCAAATATGGCTGACTTGTCCAACTGCGAACATGTCCACATTTATGGCACTTTTGATGAACATGAATCAAGCTACCGACCCTCTTTCTGATGTCACCATTGGTTGGTCCACTGCACTTGGCACATTGTGCAAAGAGTTCAAGTAACTGTTCTTTGAATACTAAAAAAGTATCGTCCTTGTATGGAGGTGTCACATTGCCAGGTGGTGGTGGTTGATCACCACTGATGGAGAATGTTTTACTGCTGAGTAGTAAAATTTATTATGACAAAAATACTATCTGGTTTGAACATTTTTTTTTCACAATAACGATTCCAATATATGCGTATTGTGACCCAGATAGTAATATCGCTAAGTCAAGTTTCTCATTGGTGTCTGCTAGTTGAATTCACCTACACTAGCTGTATCTTCATAGCTCTGTCACACTAGAAGATTCACAAATATTTGATACACTGATTTAGTTGGCAGCAAACAAGACCACCAGACATTGTCAATGCAAGTCAATATTAGGGTGATACTAACAACAATATTGACTCTACCACAAGGGATCTTTTAGGAACCGAAAATGACACCATAACCAAAAATACCGTCAATTAAATGGAGACGCTCACATCTTTTGCAGAATGGATTTTAATATATTTCAGAAAACAACTTGTAGTTACAAAATCAAAATACTTCTACTGATATTGGAGCAATCTCTTTGAACAGTAGTTTTGTTACTTATATTAACTACTGTATTCTGTTCAACTACATATAACTGGATGATATGCCAGTATTTTGCAATTTTTGTGAAATGAACATTGATGATATACAGAATTAAAATGCTACAGACTAAAAAGAAATCATGGATAGTATCCAAAAATATGAAGCTGCAAAAATCACCTTGGTTTTGTAGGTACAAATTCATCATCACTGTAACTTTGCCAGTCAACCTCATCACCATCACTTTCATCGCTATTGTTGTCATAATCATCATCATCATCATCATCATCATCATCATCACCACCATCATCATCATCATAATCCCCTTCTCCCTCTTCTCGGTCACCACACACACTAACAATTTCAGCACATGTATGTGACTGCACACTGCTACCCTGCTCAACAGCATCACTGATGTTACACTGGATACCAACATGACAGACTTGTGGTTTAACTGTAATCCCTAAAGAAGAAACATGCTTTGTTACTCATAATTTTCCCAAATAAATATATATAGTTTTATATGTGCTTCACATTGTTGTTATTATGTGGAACCAAAGAAATTATTCAAATGACTATCTTTGATGATACAAATTAAGATGAATTATAGGTAAAATAACATACTGTGAAACAGAACACATTTATACTCAAGTGTTTGAAACTTTTGACAGGGCACAATACACAGGTTTACCTCACAGACACAGTGTCAACATAATGTACACCATGGTAATAAATAGCTAGCTTGTATCTTACACTATCAACGTAACATAAGTACAATAAACATTTTTACTGTTTTAACAAAAAATGTATAGTCCAGACCAGAATTCAATTGTAAACTTGGAAAGTGAAGGACTGGAAAGGTATGTTGATGAGAGCATCCTCTGTGCAGAGAATGCACTTGTCCAGGGACCTTCAAGTCTAGGAAGATAAATGTTACATATACACAGGGCATAGTAAAATGTACTTGGAATTTTAGCATGCAAAAGGAAGTAGAACACAAATGTGCACATATGCATACATGGAAATTTGAAAATTAAAAGTAAAACAAAACCATCAAATATCAAGTCATATATATGTATCACAACATACAGCTGTCACTATTTCTACCCACCTTTGCTCCGTCTTTTATTTCTCGTTCTTATTTGAGTTCCTGTCGTCCCAGTCACTTTCTCTTTTACATATGGCATGGTTGATGTTGGTTCATTGGTTACAGCATCTGGTTCAGCTAACAGGGTACATGCACGTTTTCTGACTGGTAAAGGTGATATTGGGTGGACCGGTATGGAAAACTTTTCAGGTAACAAAGGTACCATCTCGTCCAATGTATCCTCATCCAGTACATTCGGCCCAGCTAGTGGTGGTGCTGCAGCAGATTGTTCATCTTCATTATCTTTCAGCATCTACAAAGGAAAAATTCAACAACAGGTTATTCTAAACATTGCTTTCATGAAATAAATTGCTCCCAAGAGTTGCTTTTGGCCCCATGCACCCATTTGATTACTAGTACACTGTACTACAGTACTTTATAAACGCAAAAAAAACTTTAAAAATGAGTATCTGTAAGGCTGCCATTGTGTACATAACAACTATGCAAAGGTGGTCATACCACACCTACCTTTCCTTCATAATACTTACTAGTATTATATAACACGGTCAACTTAAACGGTGTGTATGAGCTATTTCGGTTGGTGCATTTGTGTACAATTGCATAATTTCCTTCAATTAATGTGCTGCAGTCCACCCACCTCAATATTGTGATGCACCTATCAGTTGTTTCCACCAGGAGGGGAATGCGGGCTGAAAAGGGGAATTTCACATTTTTAATTTTTGGCATGTCAAAGTCCCCAACCATGGTCAACAAATACCTGTCAAATTACCCCACACACAGTGAGGGGAAAATTTGGGCAAATAATCTTCAAATGTCACAAAATAGAAAGTAAAAAAGAAAAGACCATTTTCCAGCATTGTCAAATTGTCCCTATCCCAGGCACAGCATGGCGATCAAATTCCCCAGTCTTGGGATATGTTGAGTGGTCAAATTCCTGTTTTGCACCGCACTCCCTCGCCTGGGGGAAACACTGATAGGTGCATGATGGATTGGACCATGCAATTGGACAGAACACACAGCATCGTTCACAAGGCTTATGTATACTACGCACTGACAAAATCTGCAAAATGCAACGATTAACAGGGACAAGCACATAGGGGACACACCGATTGTCACTGCCTTGCCACCTCGGAGTCGAAGCACAGGCACCGCCGTAGTCGACTGCGCTATTACCAGTAGTAGAAGTTTATATTACACCATGGAGGCCCGGAGGTAGCAGAGACACTGAGTCAACTACAGCCGTGCCTGTGACTCGATGTATTACATAGTCCAACCACGACTGATATTCCACAACTGACCTTTTTTGTTCTGGAATTTCAAGTTTGGATCCATCCTGTAAGTATTTCCGACATAGCTACGGAATTTCGGAAATCCTAGCTACCTCCCGACTCCCGGGATATGAAGGCAGAAAATGCAAGTGCAATTTCTAGCGTGCCACGGTTGTGACACATGTGTGAGAACGCCGTGAGATGTTCGTCTACTTCTGCATGCTTCTCGTAATACAGGGCGAGGCAAGTGTCGTAGCTTGGTAGGCATTTTGAAAGGTAGATTATCAATAGACAATCGGGCCCGTAAAACGGCCCTTGGCAAATACGAATGGACAAATTTAGCTCACAAACGTAAATGCTTCCTCCATGTTCCAGAAAACGAGTACAAAGTTCAATATTAGCATATCACGTGGTTAGATGGCCGGGGTCATCGCTAGCGCTCGACGGTAAACTACCCGCTGACAATATTTATCGCCGCATTTACTGCAAACTGTAACAGATGAAGTATGTTTTTGGAGCGAATCATTTATGGATCAGATTCCTCGCCATTTTCTGGCATTGTTGTTGTTACACAGACATACAAAATGCACTATCAACAAACAAGAGTTGAGGTGTGGCCGCACCAGACGAAATCGAAAGCGTCGAGTCGGCACTCGCGAAGAGAAAAAAATCACAATGTACACGATTGACAAACTATCACTTTGAGAAAATAATCATTGATGAGGATATGGTCATACGTTTAAATGGGGCTGTACATTATTTCAAAAATAACTCGCCAACCATCTATATTTTGTCAGTTTTCCGTACAAGTTCGACGCCAAGATGCATGTGCAACCATGGCATCGTTACGCGTAAGATGCTAATTCGGTTGAATATGCAGTTGATACACAAGTCGCCCTGGAAAGTTATTCACCCCCGTGCGTAAAATTTAATGTACATATGTCACTACGCATTTTTTTCCTTTTGGACAAACTTAATATATAGCTGATCATGTATTTTTACTATATACAATACTAACAGCCTTCACAAATAGTGTCGTCCGATTTCGATTTGGTAGCGTCGGGACACCTTTTAGTCTTTACGTCACTACCGTCACCATCGCATGCGAAGAAAAGGTCGCTCGAAATTCACTCGGAAAAATACAACGTTTTTGACATTCGTCATAAGTATATGCATTTATAAATCAGTTGTTTGAGTTTCATTCCCATCGAACTAGATCATTCTGTAAAAATATACTTACCCTTGATACAAACAATTTTCTCACGGCTGGCCTAGAAGAAATTGATCCAGTGGCAGTGGTGCTAGTGGTATTAGGCAATGCTGATCGCGGTGGTAATGGCTGTGGTTGTTTCCTTTTTTTGACTGGTGGAAGATCACAATCACTGCATGTAGCCTGCGAGATCGACTTTATAGACGGCACAACGCCGGGTTTTAAATCTAACCGGGATTTATACCCGGCTTTCCATTGTGCATGTCCGTCAAAGTCATCTGGTACCCGAAAATGGGCACCACATATGACGTTACCAGTATTGCCGGTTTTCCAGTCTTTTCTTGTGAGTTTCACGAACTTGTCCCATTTAAGTCGAAGTAACCGATTAGTGGGAAAGGTATGGAAGCTGTATCGCCCTTCAAGACTGCTATTACTGCAGCCACCCACGACACATCTCTTCACCATCTTGACAATGATAGCAGAAAGCAGCAGACGATAACGTACGTGCAGAAGACGCGCAACAGGTGCTTTTGTATTCTACGAATGACGTCATGCTTTGTTGCTAAGGCGCGAAATCCGGAAAAACACGAACGGGCGCACAACTCAAACGTACACAAAAAATGACTTCCAAACTTAATTACAGACGCATATTTATAAAGGTGGTATGTTTAATAAATAATAAAAAGGTGGCAAAACTATCTAACGTGATCCATTTTAAGTAAAACAGAGATAAATTTACGCAAAACCTTGCCTTTAATGTTCATAAATCTTTTTTTTCTCTGTTTTTTTGCTTTACCTTTTCTATGATTGGTCGCTTTATTCGAGACAATATTATTATATTGAGATGAAATATCGGTCTTTCTATTTACTATAGTAATAAATGATTTATTGCTTTCAGAGCAACTTGACTACGCATCAACCAGTCAGCAATAATTAATGTGACTATGTTGGTACTGAATATCAAGGTACACTACAACAATGGACTTCTTTCTGTCCGATGATAATTGTACGATGTCTAAGAAGAGTGTTATAAGTTTACATGAATTAATTCAAGTTAAAGGTATACAGTCACCTGTAATCTAAATATGCCCTTATATGGTCAAAGGGGCGTTCCTTGGTATTCAAAATGCCCATATGAGGGCGCTGTTTTTAAAAAGCGGCCACCCACTTAAAATCTGTGATTGGTGAGATTTTCTCTTTCCATGGTAACTGTGGCAAAATTGGAACAGGTGACTGTATACCTCCTTAAGTGTAAAGTAACAATGACTATATTACACGTTCAAGTAACTCTAGATAGAGGAATTGTGCTTAGAGGTATTACCCGGCAATCACGGGACACAATGACCCATCCTTGGAGCGCGGTAAATTTAGAGCGAACGTTTGTGTCATCGGTCAACTAGGGTCAAACTGCCGTCACCGACGAATGTTATCTCCAACCATCGTTAACACTGACTGCATTGAAATCATTATGTCTCTTGGTACAGCTTCTCCGGTCTGATAGTTATGCATCAACTCAGGAAACGTTGTTTTATCTCGAACTGATAAAATACTGAGGTCTGTCCTCGGCATAGTATGTTTTTTAACACAGAGTTCTCACGGAACGTTGTGCCCACGACAGTTGTTGCTATATTTTTGATTTTGATTTACATATAGCTGTATCTTCATCAAAAATCAGTAGCAAAATGCACAAAATTGACCCAGTCCTCTGAGTTACGTCTCTTCCCATTGTTTTCGCCATTTTTGCTGTTCTTTGTGAAGCAAAGGGCTGAACGAGAGCGAGTACAATGCAAAGCCTTATATCACACACACAATAGCAGAGATCAGAGAACGTTAACGGCATCATTGGTGAATTGGACTGTGATTTCTTTCAGGGATCATGACCTGACCTCAAAGTATTGATATCGTGTTTACCTCAGCTACTAGTGCCGCTATACGTGTACGATTTCACCAAAATTGTGGTGGTTTACTTTCCAAACACGGTGTAATCTACAAAGGATTAGACTTACATGATTTGATAGACATTTAAAAACACATGTAAACAAACAAACAAACAAACAAACAAATAAACAATAAAAGAATATGGAGAAGTCGGGATATTTGCGAACTGCGGATATTTACCCACTGCGTGTTTTACGATTGGTTCGTTTGAGTTGACTGTTGTGACGCTTGACAATAAGGTGTCGACCACAACAACAGCAAACACAAAAGAAGCCAACAGACGGCCAAAGGGCTAACATTTTTAGCTGGCTTAGATGCGTGCTATAACTGTATGCTAAACTGTGTACACTGAAAGTATTTGTGCTGAAGTGCGTCGTCTCAAAGTTGTTGCCGTACTGTCGGCCGAGTTTTCACTACTCATCGCCAAATGAAGCAATGGGTGCTAAAGTAGCTATGGTGGTGGGGTTAAAATCGTAAAAGTCAAAACCAGCCCGTAAAAGGCAGGAATCCCGTCTGAAAACACCACAGCTATGGACCCACTAGGTACTAAAGTATCACCTCAAGTCAGGAGCTTACAATCAACCATCATTGATCTTATACTTTTATCCATGAAGGTTTTGGTCTTGTCATCATCGCACTTCGATCCGACGTCCTCACCATCACGTGACTGCAAAAATCTGTCTCCACTTCATTTTCAATTCATTGATTTACAATAACTACATGATATGTTTTTAATTATCTTAAAGTTTAATTTTCGTTAGAAAGAAAGTACTGTCCTGAAACAAACAACTACTTCCGTTCTAATGTTGTCGTTATACTGTGACTGTTATCATATCATCTGATAATGTAGAGATTTCATGAATACGCGGGATAAGAATTTTAAATTTCGCTAAGATAACACAAATCATGTGATCTTTACATTTTGTCAGTGTATTGTTCAATCGACTTATTTGCATCTAGGTTGATTTTTTTCAACATAACAGGACTTCAAAGAAAGCAATGGTGAACAATGGTAAACCCACCCTCAAATTTGATAATAACATACCTGTACACTTTTCTAAATGCGCAAATATCTATTAAATCATAAACTACTCTATCAAAAAAGTCTCAGTATCGAGAGAAGTTCTCCTGATCATGAGGTCATCAAGTTTTCTCCCAATGGGAAGATTGTCTCCCGATGGGGAGATAATCCCCTTTTGCTCTAGTGTGCCTTGCTGTCTAGGCGTGTTAAAATAAGATACAAATTCTAAAGACGACAGATCAAAAAAGATTTTTTTTTAAATTCAGGAGCACATTAACCTGTGTTCTATTCCGCTCTGCGCCTATACGGCCAATGGACGTGTGTACATATGACTCAGAACCAGGTTGGGCATAGCGCAATCCGCACGGTCAAACCCCACCAGGGCTACAATCATTACAGCTAATCTATGCCCAGCGGGGCAGTCCGCGTTGGCCGATAGGCAGGTTAATTCCGATGATGTCTTGATTGTTGAGGCACTTCAGGACATCGGTTGATGGGATGCCTTGTGTACTTATCACGTCGTGTGTATCCTCCGTTGGGCCTACTGTTTCGCACTATTCGTGAAAACTTTGTACAGCTTGTCGGCCATTGTTGCTATTCGGTGGCGGGAACAATAGCTTTGTAGACGAAGGCTATCCACATGCGGACGCTAAAGGTCGAAGCCAATTGTGGTTAAAGGGTGAGTCCTGCCACATTTTGAGACTTTTTCGTTTGACTTGGGGCATATACTATAGTTCTGGTTGTCAATGAAATTGGTATTAATAAAACAAACATTTACACACAAACTGAAGCTTATTTGAGCGGTTTTTAGACGGTTGTATTATGTTATTTCGACGAAAACACGGGAAAAGTTGCACTTTTCGATTTCCATCATGGCGACATTTTCCGGAAATTGCCGAGCTCGCCCCGTTTTGGCGTAAGTAGCTGTGACGTCAGTAATAGAATGGGTGATGGTGACTTCGTGCATTGACTATGGAGATAGTGATAATTTCATGAGTGAAAGCAGTGCAACTGAGAATGTCATCGTCACAGAAGATATGACAAAGCTGTTCAGAATTTACAGGCCTGCAAATTTAACAGTCGGAACCTTAACTTAAACGAGAACAAAAGCGGAACTCTTGTTGACCGTCGCGTCAGTGACAAGCCCACCGTGACCACAGTCAAACACACCAGTGCACTACACCGTACACACAACCGCAAGCTAACAAAATATAAATATGTCTGGAGTTGCCATCCAACCTTATTATTACTTCTCAACACAAATTGCCTCGTTCAAAATCTGTATATAAAAATTTGAATTACACCATGACGCTTGTAGATAAACGTAGTAGAGATCAAGTTGAAAATTGTCCACCGTTTAAACACACATCTTTCCTATCATTCAACAGCTGGAAGTGGAACAGGCTGAGGGTCATGTTAGCATAAACACTGAAGGTAGTATTCTCGCCGCAAAATCTTCAGTTTGGCGTTATAAAACCTCACATGAACATTGGCACTTTTAAAAATATGTGACCGTAAAGACATGTCTAGCCAAATTCTCGGGAAGAGATACATTAAAATTGACATGATGTAAATATCGGGCACACTGGCACCCGAGGCCGGGCCGGGCGGCTCAGCCGGCCATTTCTGTGACGGAGTGATCAGCTAAGCTTCCGCAGTTTTTTTTCTTGATTAAGTGTCAGCGATATAAATCACAGTGTTCATCGTTTCATGACTGCAAAATTCTCAAAGAAGCTAAAATATTTTAGGGGAGACTTAGTCGAGCAGAAGGGAACAGATGACGACAACGCGACTGCTTCGTCAACAGTATAAACTTCTTTGCTACACGTTGTGTCACTGTTACTGGCAGCGCCGTGCTGTTTTATACACAACCTATCGTTCAGTCTCGCAAAGAGTCAGTCAATCAATACGTAAACTTTTTAGGAATATAAAATTAGATATCTCCTAACGTTACTAATTATAGAGTCACACATGCATGGGATCTAGTACTTGCATTCATTTATTTATTTACAATCACTTTCGTAAAGCATCTGAATCGGCGATCAGTCTTGGGGGATGTAAACACGGCCATACTTCTCCGTGGCCCCCGCATCCTTGACATGTTTTGGGCAACCTGTCGCAGTCTTGCTGCTGTTCTCGCTCTTGTCCACAGTTGATGATGATACACGCGAAGCTTTCTGGTGACAATGGTCGTACTGGTATGGCATTGCGATTACATAATCGATGTAGTAACTCCAGGAATTGTAAAGTCTATCTTACCGTACATCTGGCTTCCGAACCGTGTTTATTCTAAGTCACGGCACTCGAAAATGTGCACCGCAGAAAACGCTTGTCTGAATGCCTCTTTTCCGACCCTTTCTTGTAATTTTGTCAAATGCGGCTAATACATCATCCTAAAATGCAATAAACTGACAATGGCTGCAGTTACTTCAGCCACCAAAGGCGTAACTTCTCACCATGTCGAAGCCACAGCGGTAAGGGGAGAACCATTTGATTTTTTGGGGGGGTATGGAGGAAATGGGTATGGGAGCAAATTTTTTTTTCCTGTCACAGTGACAGCAATTTTTTTTTCTACTGTCAGAGCTGCATCAATTTTTTTTTCAAATGGAGTAGCAATGCAAATTTTTTTTCTTTGTCATCAAGTTTGTGATGCGTTGTATATAAGGGAGCCGTCATTATTTACGGCCTGAAACTCAGAAACTTCAAGTGACACCCCCCCCAACCATGATGAATTTGAGTAACTCCCCTCTCTAACTCTGAAATTGTGACTGATCCCCCCCACTTAGAAAAGTTAAATACAAATAGATGTATTTGTAAAATTTACAAAATACAGCAATATAACAGTAAAGACCTTTGAAATCCTGATGTACTCTGCTAGACTATCATCAGTTATCTCATGATGGTTCAAAAAAGGTGAACCCAAGTCACAATAAAATAAAGATATAAAAGCTCACGCAGTATCTAACCATATAGTATATTGTTTAATTTGGATGGGTATTATGACAAGGTTTTCACTAGGATATCTGACCGGGCAGAATTTGAAAGTACAGGGGGAGAACACGTGAGAGGCTTAGGGGGAAAGTGTCACAGGGGCTTTCCCCTATCTTTCATGGAAAGTTTAAGATATTGATGTGTGCAATGGTGCAGTCTGGTGTGATCTGAGAGGTGTTTTTTAATTTTTTTTACTAAGTGAAACTGTTAGAACACCCCAAGGGGGAGAGCACGAGAGGGGGTTTCCCCCTCTCGTATTGGAAATTTTGGAAATTGATGTGTTTAATGGTGCAATCTGAGAGGAATTTCAGGTTATTTTGCATTTGGTAAAACTGTTTGAAAATGACATTGAACACTGCAATATTTTTACATTTTATGCATGATCAGTGTTTGTGTCACAATATTCAACAACCAAACAATGACAATACAATTTGTGAAAAAGAGTTCTGTTTGCCAGAGACTGAAGATAAATAAATATACAGGAACCGAAAATTTGTGACCTTCTTGTGTCATTTCTCCAGCTGCCAGCTTCTAATGAAAAGCATGAATATGGTATGTTTAACTGTCAAAATGGTCATTGAAGTGAGGTAAATGAAAACATGTCTCTGTGATAATAAAGGATGAATTCACAACAGTTCAGTTTTGTCCTAGATCCTGTGAAAATTTTGAGAAATTGATGTGCGCCACGGTGCAGTGTAGTGCAATTTTAAATTTGTCTTTTACCAGTAACACTGTTAGAAGAGCCAAGGGGGGGAGAGCACGAGAGGGGGTGCCCCCCTCTCGCATTGAAAATTTTGAGAAATGGATGTGTGCAATGGTGCAATCTGAGATGTGTTTCAATTTATTTCGCCAAAATAAATTGAGTAACCCGTCCCCTTTCTTCCTCTCCACATTTTGAGTAACGCCCCCTGAAGTTTTCAATTTTTTTAGTGACCCTCTCCCTTATATTTCATTACATTTGTTGTTCCTCAATTTTTCATTGTCAACTTGTACATCTTCCTAACATATTTATATTGAGAGAATACTATATTGATTTTAACACTAGTTTATTGACTCCTGTCTTGTGTTTTAAAATTTTCACAATTTACAGAAGTCAAAAAGTCCCCTTTAGATAGTGCCTATGCCATTGAGATATTGCAACAGAAATCCTGAAATATGATTTCTGGGTCAGGAAAGGGAAGGAAAACATTGAGTGCACTGAGGTGTAAGTAGACCTATGTAGTGCATGCTTATATCTTAAGTGCTGGGAAAAAAACATAAGAATTGCTTGTGGTAAAAACATTTGCGCCGCCTATGGCGGCGCGCCGGCAAAGAATACATGAGAATAGGGTTTCCAAATTTTGCTAATTTCTGGTGCATTGTGACAATTTTTTTTTTCACTTCTGTCTGTTATGACAATTTTTTTTTTCTCAGGCCATGGCAGGATCAATTTTTTTTTCTTCTATCTCACCTGGCGACAAATTTTTTTCTCAAAATCCTCCATACCCCCCCAGAAATCAAATGGTTCTCCCCTAAGCATTCGCTATGGCCGAGGTGAACACACTCACTCGTACATTCTATTAGTTACGTCATTTCCGGTGGCAATGCCCGCGAATTCCGAAACGACCCGAATGGCAGCTAACTTCAAAGTCGCACAACATATTGCATTTTAATAATATTTCACCGCGTCGTTTCCTTGGGGTGATGCATTTATTTGATAAAGTGGGAATGGCAAAATCATATAGCATGGCTCATTTTAAGCAAATTAACTTTGAATTTATGCGGGACATACACTTTAACTGTTAGGTACAAGTATTATTGTTCACATAAATATTCCCTAAGAAGATAGATCTCGATGGTCCACCAGCCTCAAAGGTGCAAGCAGTGTTGCCTGGATACTGGGATAGTCCCTCGAAGGCCGAACCTCGGTAGTCGCTAAGGGACTTTGCAATAGACCATGTTCCGAACCGCGCGAGACATTCTGAGATATTGCGAGAATATGTGGTTCGCAGTGGACGTGTTCTCGCAACACAGGACAAACTGCGTAAAACAGGACAAGTCGCTAATTACGTTAAACACTGCATAAAATATATGAAGTTGCGATCTTTGCTCAGTTCTGCACTTTTTCTAGTTCCATACAAAGTTTGACTTGTATTACTGAGCTGGAAACCTGTTTCTACGGGCATGTATTAAAGTCTCGCGAGATCTCGCAATCAGCGGAACATCGTCTATTCCTTCTGCATGAGGAAGGATTAATTTTTTGCCGAAATCAAACAGTGGTTGCCTCTCTTGACTCTTATATATATATATATATATATATATATATATATATATATATATATATATATATATATATATATATATATATATATATATATATATATATATATATATACACACACACACGGTACACATACGGTACATGCGTGTATTTACCTACTTGTAAGTATAGTTACAAATGTTTTTAACTTAAATTAATGTGCTCGATGGTTAATTCAAACAAACGAACAATCGCTAGTATGTGTGAAAGGGAATCTAAATGGAGGGACTGTGCTCTAGTCTGTAGGTCTTCAAGTCGCGGGACACAATAAACCATCCTGGACGCAGTAAATTTCGATCAAACGTTCGTTTCGTCGGTCGACTATAGGGTCAAACTGCCGTCACCAACGAATGCAATCGCCACTCAACGGTAACATAGACTGCATTGAAATCGTTATAGGCGGAGCCTTCCTTTAAAAGGACGCCGGTATGGCGGCGTTCATCGTGTATAAGTGGACACCAAACAGGCATCACGCGGGCACACGCTCCAGAAAATGCCACTTTTTAGTTTTCCCCGGCCGCAAAAACACAGACAGACTGCCAAGCGGTCAGCGTGAAGTTGCTGCCGATCGAACTCTGTGGTTGTATTTAAAGTTTAACGTGACTGGAAGACATTTTTTAAAGGAAATTCGAGCGTTTGTGGTGGGGAATCAATGACCGTTGGCGATTTGAACCGACCGTCAATCAAAAGCTTCAGAAGCTCGCATAAACTCTGTTTGCAGGATTTAGCAAAATGTGACAAAAGGTTGAGATCAGTTTGTGTAATTAATGTTATAGAAATCAAACATCATACCACTGGCCACTTGTTTGACTGGGAGGAGAACTCTACTAATGCGAGAACCTGGGATTGAAAAGTGCGGCTTTTATGACTTTTAGTACAGCTTCCCCGGTCTGGTAGTATGGACATCAACTCATTCAATGTTGCTTTAACTCGGGCCGACAAAAATATTGTTCTCTGTCCTCTGCATGGTTTGTTTTACATGGAATTCTCATAGAACGTTGTGCCCCCAACGCCATACAACACTTATTGCTGTTTTTGGTTTACAATTTCCAGTAATTCCACATTATTAAAGCGGGAAAATAAACAAAATATGTTTACGTAGTTAAAGATCACGTGCTTAGCTTTACCTTTATCCATAATCAGTCGCGGGAATGCATCAAAGTGACTCCGTCTTCCAATTTTTTGCCGTTTTACTTCCGCTATCTTTTACAGCTTGTGGAGCCAAGAGCTAAACAAGGGCGAATGCTATGCACGACTTTGTTTCGCTCACAATGGCAGAGATCAGTGCATCATGACAGGCACAAAGACAGTCTGTAAGTCGGTCATTGTCGCTGAGTTGTTTGGTCGACCCGGGGGAGGTGAAGTCAACAGCTATTTTGCCATTTCAAGACTTTGTTAAAGTAGAATGCGCTTCGGGCACAGCTCGGTGGCGGCACTCACAGGAAAGGCTGTGGGGTAACCATGATTGTTCTACAAAATTTGAAAACATTCCTACACTTGGATTTAAAAAACACAACCTTTGTTGTGAGAAATATTGCAGAAAAATAATCCAGAAAACACTGGCCCCCAATTTTTAAATGTTGGAGTGGGTGAGATAGTGCAAATACAGTTATAACCACGTAGATGTTGGTAGAACGAGATTGTTTTGACATATCATGGTAATCTATTGCTGTTGTCTGTACCAGCTTACCTTCATTACAGTGTAAGTCTACAGCAACTTTTTGAGCAGACACAATGACGTTCTCATAATAACCTCACTTTCGAATTCAATTTATCACTGACATGGTTGTACAGCTAAGAAAATTATTTAACAGATTTCAAAGGTGTATTCTTATCCATTAAGGGATCAGCTTTGCAAAAAAAATAATTCCATTTCAAGGACATGGATGTTGAAGAAAACCTCGCTTTTTGTAATTTTGTGAACACGCATGGGTAATCATTTTCCTTCAGTGCTACCGACGCGGGAGAAGGGGTATGGCAGATGCTCGGACTCCAAAAACCATTCGTCACGGATTATTTTCAGCTCTTGGATTATTTCGGCTCAGTCTTGTGAAAATCGGAAATTTTATTTCCAACTCTATATAATACAGTGATTGGCGGCCATTCTGAATGTCAAATATGGGTAAATGTCGGATAATTTTTTTCTTGGGTATCATAATTTGGATTGTGACCCCCAATTTTTGTTCTTGGTTTTGATATAAAATGGTTGAAAGTTTACTTGAGGAAAATTTGAGCAAAAGTTTAAGTCTTTAAATTTGAAAGCCGTGTACTACATTAACATTACTGCGGATTATGGCTCTTTTTGTTCCATGATTTCTTGGAATGAATTAAGCCGGTCAGATAAACATAACAGATTATGATATAATCAATGCACAATACAATCAGAAAATAACATCACCATGACATAAATTCGAAATTAATAAAAATACTTAATAATGCGGTAAAAATTGGTAAATAATGAATAATAACTAAATAATGATACAGCGACAGAATAATTACAATAATGAGATAATTCCAATGAAATACACGGTATCAATAAAGTAATCGATCATAATTGATGAGATAAATGTAAACAAATAAGCAAATACAACGGAATATTGATGTAGGAACGACAAAGTAATGAGATAATATCGACTGAATATTCAGATAATAACTGGAGTGTATAATGTCTTTTAAATTCACAGCGCGAACTACATGAACAGTACTTTGGATATTCGCGATTTTGTTCAAATGATTTCTTGGTATGAATTAAGGATGGGATCATGACATGACGTCAAAGAATTATTGTGTGTACCCTCGTGTTTACAAGAGTAAAAAGAAATGACACACCAGATGATTTCCCAAAATTATCGCCGTTCCTGGTCTCGTAAAAGTCAACGGCACCTGAATCTAAACTTATGAACTTGGCTCTAGGTGACAGTGAAATATCATTCTACACTTTAAAAAACTGGAGTAGCTGTTCACTTAAAGAATTTGGTCTGTATCCTTTAACGTGATCATAAAACATTGAAAAACTTTGCTTTCACAACTGCTACAAAGGTTATATACTGAAATGACAAGCTTTTATACTTACAAGCTACGAAATATT